>NC_062565.1:97126265-97456265 GCF_022837055.1 Prionailurus viverrinus | reverse complement strand
AGAAGTCCTCTAGACCTTGGCAATCTCTTTGCATTATTGTTCAGAATAGTAATTATGCTTTCCCATTTACTCTTTCCAAATTATGTCCTGTCTGCTCTGTTTAATGAGCTTAGAAACGTGTAACATGTTTAGAAAGAAGATACTCTGTAAAATATTAAAGACAAATGGTTAACATGTTCTGAAATGTTGGTAATTGTATCGTTGAGAATATAAATCCAGCTGCTGTGACAAAGGGGAAGCAACAGAGGCCTAAAGAAGAGGAAGCTAACTTCTTTCTTATGTTAAAAATCTGGGAAGCCCATCTGAAGGTGACATGATGCCTCCATGGTGTTGGGGACCCAGGCTCCTGCTCTGTTGTTACTCTTCTCCTCTTAACACAAAGTCCCTACCTCACGCTATAAAATGGCTCCTCCAGTTCCCTCTTTCCTGCTAGTCTAGCCAGCCAGATGGAGGCAGAACTAGTGGAGGCATGTCTTTACCCTTTAAAGACTCAATGTTCAAGGCTGCACACACGCCTTACACTTGCATGCTGCTGGCCAGAACCTAGTCACTTGGCCTCACTTAACTCCAAGGGAGGTGGGGCAAAGCAGTATGGGGTGATCAGGTGGCTGGCTAAAATTCAGAGATTGCATTAATAAAGAAAGAAGGGAGCGTGGATATTTGGGAATAACCAGCAGCCTCTGCTAAGTACTTACAGAACAGTCTTCTGTTACCTAGAAAATTTACTCTATAAAGAGAGTGATTTTTTAATAAACATAAGGAAATGCAACATTATGTTTTTTTTTTTTATTTTGAGAGAAAGAGAGCACACATGCACGAGTGGGGGAGGCGCAGAGATAGAGGTAGAGAGAGAATCCCAGGCAGCCTCTGCACACGAGGCTCAAACACAAGACCCTGGGATCAGGACCTGAACTGAAATCAAGAGTCAGATGCTTAATCGACTGAGGCACCCACGTTCCTCACAACATTATTTTATTCTCTCTTTTTTATTGTCATCCTTTTCTTCCCACCTCCCGACCCCCAAAAGAGTATGTGTTCTTGGCATTGTGTAACAAGGAAGTCAAATTCACAAAACTCTCAAGTAGGAAAATGTTCAAACTTAAGCAGAAAGTGTTTTGTTTGTTTCAACACTTGTTTAAAGTCTCTTTCTAAAATGTGTTTTCACAAAAACTGTCAAAATGGCTTTGATGATTCTTTGATTGTCCAGATCTTATATTGTCTTAGAGTTATATTTTGGAACACCAAATGTAGCATGGTAGTATGCAAGGGAAGAATAGATACCAAATAACCCTTCCTGTCCCTGTCTTCAAGGCCTCCCCTTGCTGATGGTGGGCTTGGTGCCCCACCTGTGCCCCATGGAGGAAAATGATTACACAAGCACAAAAAACAGCACCTAGGGTATGGACTATCTCTCCTGTGGCTTTCTATTACCCTCCAGCCCCAACACCAGGGCTGGAGCAAGGGCCAAGGTTGAGGTGCAATGGTGGGTGTGAGGTGCAATGGTGGGCGTGAGGCCCTCGTGTGCTGGTTTATGATTCCCCGCAGCGTTCTGAGTGTAACTCGGGCATGAACGCTAGTCGATGTTTCCAATTATGTTAAGAAGTAAGGGAAATGTAAACAGTGAAGTTGTATATTGGAATTGTATGTTGAGAATGGGATAAACTTCTTCACAATTTTATCGTGGACAGAGGATAGTTTGTCAAAAAAAATAGTTCAGTTGTTTGTGCTATTCACGGTGTCACAGCTACAAAGAAGGCACACTTTTAAGTTTAGTTTGTGTTTTTACCATTTTCTCCATCACTCTCTCAAGTCTGTAAGTCAACAAAGTAGTAAAGTCAGCCCTAATTCATAGCATTCGCCAATTTCCAAGGTGGAGATGTTCCCAACATGGCCAGGTTCAAGGCGCCAAGATGACATCTAAGGACATGGTGTCAGTATTGATAATAAAATAGTTAGACAGTGATGAGTTTTGAGTATCTATTACCTTGTTTTGAATGTATTTTAAATTAATTCTCTGGAAGTATATATACTTTAATGTTTAATAATCACCATGTTTAACAACTTGCAATATTCCTGAAAATATAAGTTATCCTTTGTGTACAAGCCGGCTCCAGCCTCCCACTGCTCTGAGCTCCTCTATGCACATGATGCCTGTCACTGGACGTGCCATGTTTCCTCTCTCATCTGCAGGGCCGACCCCACTCCTGCTGATGCAGAGAACTTGGCCTCCTCACCAGTTTCTGTAAGAAACCCAACCACACCAACCATTCCTTGAAATGTGTGGTCTCTATTAAAGATTGTTGGGGTCGGAGGGCGTAGAGACAACATCCCATTAAATAATTCTCACAGATAGATGCATTCTTCTGAATTTCCCTTTATCAAGTGTTTGTTTGTTTGTTTTCCCTTTTCTTTGTTCTCTCTCCTGGTACCCATGGAGTACCAGGTTCATCATCTCCTCTCTCAGCTTCCCTCGGTCGGGAGGAAATTAAACCATTCTTCCCTGCCCTCGGCCAGGCAGCAGCCACCCATGCCACTCACCTCTGCTCTTCACCAGTTTCAGTGGCTGCCTGGGTCCAGAGAAGAATCTGAACCCAGCACAGAGATGGTGGGAGAAAGCTCCAGCATCCTCACCCTGTCTCCACCATGTTTGTACTTCTGAAAGGCCCAAGAGAGCCAGCCCATTTCCCTCCCACCTTCAAGCATCCCTTTCTTTCTTCATTGTGGTGTAGGCAGTTTATTGTATTGGGGTACTTTTATTTTCTTAGAGAAGCTCAAAGATAGCTTAGCTAGGATCTCAGATTTAACTGAAAGGCATGTTGCCAAAGCAGGCCTCCAGGCCAAGGGATACTGGCCGCTCTATCCCTTAGGTGTTCAATCTCTCCTTCAAGTGCAGGGAGAAGAATGTATGGGTAGACCCAGAAACAGGCCGACTCCTAGGAATGGGATTAGGTCATTGGCTACAACCTTCTTGTTGTTGGAACTGATTTGCATTTCTAACAAGCAAGTTTTTAGACTAAAGTCTGAGGTTAAGCACAGTGAGGTATTGAGTTTTCCCTAACTCTACTCCCACAGCATCTCATCAGAACCCTGGGGGAGTTTTATGTGGAGAAAGAGGGTGAGTCTAAAGGAGGAATGTGCCCCCAAGAAAAGCTACGGCAGGGACATAAACAAAGTTATTCTCAAGTAGGGCTGTAGAGGGGAAGGAAGGGAGGGGGAACATGTTTTTTTTTTTTTAAATATGGTATATTGGTTTCCTAGGGCCACTGTAGCAAAGTACAACAAACTGTGTGGCTTAAACAATAGAAATTTAGTGTCTCACAGTTCTGGAGGGTAGAAATCCAAGACCAGTCTACACCTTGGCTCATAGAAGGCCTTCTTCCTGCATCTTCACATTGTCTTCCCTCTGTACTTGACCGTTTCTGTCCAAATTTCCCCTTTTATAAGGATACAATCATATTGGATTAGGGCCTACCTTAATGACTTCATTTTAACGGATCATCAGCAAAGAGCCCATTTCCAAATAAGGTCACATTCACAGGTCCTGGGAGTTAGGGCTTCAACATCATTTTGGGGGACACATTTCAACCCCTAACATCCAGTATAATAATCTTTGCCTTTTAACTAGGCATTGAGTCCATTTATGTTTAAAGAAATCACTGATAAGTTTGGGTTTAAATGTATATTTTATTTTGTGTGTTCTATTTATCTCATTCATTCTGTGCTCCTTTTACTCATCTTTCCTGCCTTCTTTTGGAATTTTTTTTTTTTTAGGTATTTAAATTTTTTTCTACTCATTGTAAGTTAACACTCTGTTCTCTATTGAATTACTATTCGGCTTGTGGCAGTATCTTTTCAGAGATTCTGCGCACTTCCCTCATTGTCAGGTGGGGGTGGGGGTAAGGTGGGGCAAATTTACATCTGGCTCATCTTTGTCCTGAGGTTGTAGCCCTTTGGGTGAGCCCTGAGCTCCATAGCAATTCCTGAGGCCTAGATTTCACTTCTATATTGGCCTGATAATTCTTTATATATTATCAGCCCCTCTGTACTTTCATTAACCTTACATTTTATCCATTCCTTGTGGTTGTTCTCAGTTGATCCAAATAACCTAGTTTTATTTTTTTTAAACATATTTTTTAAATACTTATTTTTGAAAGAGAGAGAGTACGAACAGGGGAGGAGCAGAGAAAGAGGGAGACACAGAATCTGAAGCAGGCTCCAGGCTCCGAGCTGTCAGCACAGAGCCCGACGTGGTACTCAAACCCACCAACCGTGAGATCATGATCCGAGCCAGCGTCAGATGCCCATCCGACTGAGCCACCCAGGCGCTCCAAATAACCCAGTTTTCTATATTTTCAGAAATAGAATTACAAAGAAATTTAGGATGCCGCGTTTCTTCTATTCAACATTCAAAATATGGCACTGACACTGGTTTTTGTCTCAAATTCTATGATGTTTTCAGAAGTAGTCTAATGCAGGGTATATACGCATTATGGATTAGAAGAGAACTTAGAAACCAACAATCTACCCAATCTAATGGCTTTGGAAGATGAAGCCGGGAAGCACTGAATGAGTTGCTCAGAGTCCCATGTGAACTGGTGGCAGACCCAAGATTCAAATCCCAGATCTAATTCTGAGCCCTGTGCTCTGGCTGTTCTCCTGCAGGGCATCAGCAATGTGTAGTTGATGACTGAAATCATGCCAGTTCTCAGTGTCCACTCTGTGGGTGAGGAAATGTGGGCGCTCTCCTTCTTGTCATGCCCTCTCTCCATACCATCAGCAATAATAATAACAAACCTTTATGAAGTTCTACTTTGCATTAGCCCTATGCTAAATGTTTACGTCTAAATCTTGTCACGTCCCTGTGAGGAGGTATTGATATCCTCACACAAGTGAGGAAGGACAGGCTCCCAAATCCTAACTGACAAGACTTAAGACAGGGTTGGTGTGTGGCTGAGCTGGACTTTGAGCACAGATTCCAATGTAGGTGCCCACGGCCACCCTGAACTTGTTTTTAAATTTTGCTTTGTTGGTTCATCTCTGCTGATGTGCAGGCAGTCCCCTAACCACACTCTCTGTCCTCAGATTACCAACTTCTTGCTGTCAATCTATGAAACGTTGTTTATTTGGTACTTTTGTTTCTGCCACGTTTGCATAGTTCTAGAAAAATACTGCAATTTTTACATCAAACTATCCTTCCTCTGTTAGCGTCCCCTGGCCACACATCTCAGTTTGCAAACAAACCCTCCCCTCCCCCAACTCTTTCCAGTGATTCTCTAGTAAATGTCTTAGAGAAGGTCTTCCCTGAAAGACAGCTGGAGCAAGAAGCTCTCCAGGCCCTTATTTTGGATCTGTAAATGGAAAAGAAAGTTGAGCTGCCCCCATATTCCATATTCCCCAGCCCTCTTTGGTGGAATCGCCAGCTGGCAGGGACCAACTCCTTACTCTTCTGCTTCACCCACCACGATACTCTACCCCAGCAAAGCACAGCCCCTCTGGCAGCCACTGGAAACCATGCCCTGGATGAGGAGTCACCACACCCGTTTGATTGAGGTTTTGAATTTCAGGTAAAGGTGCCAACTTTGCCAGCCTCCGTACAGGGTTGTTGGCTTTGAAGGTCAAGGATTAGCTCCAATATGTCAGAGCACAGCATCCTGGGCACCTAATCTTCCTCCAGTCTTATGCATCCAAGAAAGAGGCTTCTCCTCCCTTCTTCCTCTCCATTTTACCCAGTTTATTCTGCCAGAT
This sequence comes from Prionailurus viverrinus, assembly GCF_022837055.1. Classification (NCBI taxonomy): domain Eukaryota; kingdom Metazoa; phylum Chordata; class Mammalia; order Carnivora; family Felidae; genus Prionailurus; species Prionailurus viverrinus. The sequence goes on along the minus strand of NC_062565.1, from coordinate 97,450,520 downwards.
CCTGCTTTTAATACTGTACAAATAAACCGTATTTTTGGAATACCTTTAGATTTACAGGAGAGTTGCAATGATAAAACAGAGATTCTCATGTACCCCACACCTAGTTTCTTCTGTTGTTAACATCTTATATTACTGTGATACATTTGTCACAAGTAGTAAACCAATAATAACACATCATTATTAAATAATGTCCATATTTTATTCAGATTCATTAGTTTTCCTCTCTTCTGTCCCAGGACCTATCCAGGATATCACATTAACATCTTGTTGTCATGTCTCCTTAGGTTCCTCTGGGCTGTAAAAGTTTCTCAGACTTTCCTTGTTTTTGATGGCATTGGCAGTTTTTAGGAGTATTGGTCAAGTGTTTTTTTTTTTTTAATTTTTTTTTCAACGTTTATTTATTTTTGGGACAGAGAGAGACAGAGCATGAACGGGGGAGGGGCAGAGAGAGAGGGAGACACAGAATTGGAAACAGGCTCCAGGCTCTGAGCCATCAGCCCAGAGCCCGACACGGGGCTCGAACTCACAGATCGTGAGATCGTGACCTGGCTGAAGTCGGACGCCTAACCGACTGCGCCACCCAGGCGCCCCTCAAGTGTTTTGTAAAGTGTTCTGTAACTTGGGTTTGTCTGATGTTTTCCTAATGATTAGACTGGGGTCATGGGTCTCTGGGAAGAAGATTCCAGAGGTAAGGTGCTATTCCCATCGTGCCATGTGGAGGGTGCGTACTATCAACATGGCTTATCACTGTGGATGGTGACTTGATCACGTGCCTGAGGTGGTGTTTGACAGGTTTCTCCACTGTAAAATTACTTTTCCTCATTTCCATACTGTCCTCTTTGGAAGGAAGTCACTATGTGCAGCCCACACTTAAGGAGTGAGAAGTTACACTCCACAAACCGTTTGGAATATTAATGCATAGGAGGTTTGTTTCCTCTATGTGTCTCTCTAGTCAATTATTCATTTATGTCAGTATGGAGTCATGGATATTTACTGTATACTTTGAATTATAATCCATTACCCGTTCTTTATTTATTGCTCATATTGTTCTAGATTTGGACATTACAAGCTCTTTTGATTGACTCACATGTTCCTATGACCTGCCCTCATCATTGTGTGTGTGTGTGTGTGTGTGTGTGTGTTACTTTATTTTCTGGGACAAGATGCCACAGGCTCATCTTGTGTATTTCCTGCCCTTGACCTAGAATCAGCCATTTCTCCAAGGAGCCTTTGTTCCTTTTATTGAAGAATGGTATTAGAAACCAAAATAGGAGCATGGTGTTTTGTTTTGTCCAACTAAAAAACAAAACACAGCAGTGGTGCCTGGGTGGCTCAGTCAGTTAAGCCTCTGACTCTTGATTTCAGTTCAGGTGATGATCTCACCGTTGGTGAGATTGAGCCCCAGGTCGGGCTCTGCGCTGACAGTGTAGAGCTTCTTTGGGATTCTCTCCCTCCCTCTCTCTCTGCCTCTCCCCTGCTCATGCTTTCTCACTGTCTCTGTCTCTAAATAAATAAATAAACATTAAAAAAAAAACCCCAAACATAGCAAAACACAACAAAACAAGAACAGCAACAACTAGCAATGGCAAAGACAAATGCCCTTCCAGAGGAAAGCTTGGATACTTTGGGCAACAGGTAGCTCCCCATTCCACATGGGAGAGGCACTGACAGAATGGGCCCCACATCACACCAAAGGACATTCTTAGTCACTGAGCTCATTTCTGTCTTAGGAGCCCTCTAAAATCATATGTGACTCCCATTTAGGAATGTTTTTTTTTCCCTTTATGTTAGACAATGAGATAGAAATTTCAGAATGCTAACTCAAAGGTATTCCTACTGATGATTTATTCTTTAATCAAGAAGAATTTTTTTAAAGTCGTATACCACCCACAGTTGCATGAGTTTTTCTTCTTTATTCAAAAGTCCCACCGTTGTTTTAGAGGTTGGATGAATTCAGAAAGTTGGCCCTGCAACCAGCTGACTTTTTCTAATGTCTTGAATTGCTTTATCTGGGCAGAAATGACAGACAGAGGTAACAACCAGCTATAATTGTATTACTTCATTGGAGGTGGGTTCAATGAACAGATCCTTTTATAATAAATATTAACATAGCAAGCAAACATTAGGTCATGGTGCTTAAATGAACAGTAAACAGTGTCTGGCAACCCAAGTCTTAGCTGCCATCACTTTCTTCACCACCATCACCATCCTCCCCATCCTCTCCGTCCTCCCTGTCCTCACCATCCTCACCATCGTCACCATCGACACTATCATCATCTTTCTAGGGAAGGATCATGAGGATCTTTGGGTGATTTACTTAAAGACCACAGGTGAAAAAATGACAACCTGCCAAATCTTGCCTTTTCCCCACCAACATCATTATCTGTATGTTGGTTGGAGGGCTTTCAGCCTGTAAAGGAGGATTTAACCAGGCCCTTCCAGAGTCTGCTATCCACAGTCCTTGGGCACTGCCACCACCAGCCTCTCCATCACAAGGCACGCAGGGCAGTATATCATTTCTCGAAAGACTGTCAAAGGGACACTTAGTGCATAATCTGGGAGAACAGGCAGCGTAACTATAACCCTGTCCCACTTAGTAGGTGAGGGAACCATGCTGAAGTCAGTCACAGTAGGTTTCTGGTCTGCTCCCTCCCACCACTAAGGTTTCTTTCAGATTGTTTTTATAGTATTTAGCAGTGTATTGCTACGTGATGGGCCCTTTACTTTTTCAAATGCTAAATGCAGAATAAGGTGAAGTCTCTGTTGTTAATTGTAGCTTCTGATGAACACAGTGTCTCTCGCAAAAGCCCCAGATGCTGCACCCATACAGCCCGGTGCAGCCAGTGTACTCACTTTTGACTGGTCTCCTTTTAAGTTCATTTTAATGAACTTAAATTCATGTCCACACATCCCACTGTGCCTTCCACGTTGCTCAGCAGCCACACCCTGTGCCCCCACTTCTCCTACCCTCCTAGTTCATTAACACACTCTCCTCTGTCCTCACACTCAAGCTTCCAGCCTCACTGAGAAACTAGTAGCCATCAGAAGAGACCTTTTGTAAGCTCCCACCTCCACATCCACCCACCCCAGATCGAGGCCGTTATATTCTGCCTTGCAATAAAATAGATGAAAGGTCCGTGTTTCTCTCTCAGGCCTTGCCATCCCCCTCCCACGCACCCGCCTCCATTCACTAAATCTCATCCCCTCTCACCTACTCAGAGTCCTGAAGCTAGTAGCTCTGCACGCACGCCCTCGTATCATCCTTTCTTCCCTCTCGACTGGATTATTGCCATCAGTATTAATACATGTTTCTCCCATCTCAAATACCAAAAACCTTAAAAGATTTTTAAAAATGTTTTAATTGTGGTAAAAGACACATAGCATAAAATTTACCCTCATAACCATTTCTTTTTTTTTAATTTTTAATCTTTATTTTTGAGAGAGAGAGAGACAGAGACAGAGTGCAAGCGGGGGAGGGGCAGAGAGAGGGGGAGACAGAATCCCCAACAGGCTCCAGACTCTGACATCTCAGAGCCCGATGTGGGGCTCAAACCCACGAATCGTGAGATCATGACCTGAGCAGAAGTCGGACACTCAACCGACTGAGCCACCCAGGCGCCCCTCATCACAACCGTTTCTAAATGTACAGTTCTAGTGTTCAGTGTATTCACGTTGTTGTGCATTCAATTTCCAGAACTTCACCTTGCAAAGCCAAAACACTGTACCTGTTAAACAACAACTCCCCATTCCCTCCTCCCTCCAGCCCCTCGAAAGCACTATTCTACTTTCTGTTTCAATGCATTTGACTATTCTAGGCATCTTATGTAAGTGGAAACATGCAATATTTGTCTTTGGTGACTGGCTTATTTCACTTAGCAAATTTCCTCAAGTCTCATGCATATTGTGGCATGTGCCAAAATTTTCTTCCCTTTCAAGGCTGAATAATATCCCCTTGTGTGGATGTACGACCTGTTGTTTACCCATTCATCTGTCAATGGACATTTATAGTTGCTTCCTCGTGGACTGTTGTGAATAGTGCTGCTATGAGCATGAGTATCAAATACCTCCTGGCTTTCAATTCTTTTGGATATAGACCCAGAAACTGAATTGCTGGGTAATTCTATTTTAAATTTCTTGAGGAACTACTACACTGCTCCATTTTGCATTACCACCAAGTGTTCTGATTTCTACACATCCTTGCCACTACTTTTTATCTTTTATTTTTATTTGTTTTTGATAGTAGCTATCCTAATGGATGTGAACCATTTGATCTGACTTTTCTTTCTTGCTACTGCTAATTTTCGGCTCCCCTTTCAGACAGGCCTCCTTGAAAGAGCTGACTTTACCTCCTGATCCCAATGCTTCTCTTCCCATTATTTCTTGAGCTAATTCTAATCAGGTTCTCATCCCACCCACTGTACAACCACCTCTCTTGCTAGGAAGTTGCACATCTAAGGGCCACTTCTAGTCTTCCTTGTTGGATCAGAGCTTTTGACATGACTGATCACCCTCTCCTTTGTGAAACACTTTTTACATTTGGCTCCCACAAGGCCATACTCTCCCAGTTGTCTTTCCACCCCACTGGATGTCTTTCCTGTTTGTTTGTTTGTTTGTTTTTTTAATTTTTGGGGGGGTGCCTGGGTAGCTCAGCTGGTTAAGCGTCTGACTTCAGCTCAGGTCATGATTTCGTGGTTCGTGAGTTCAAACCCCGTGTCAGGCTCTGTGCTGACAGCTCAGAGCCTGGAGGCTTCTTTAGAATCTGTGTCTCACTCTCTCTCTGCCCCTCACCCACTCATTCTCTCTTTCTCTCTCTTAAAATAAATAAAACATTTAAAAAATTAAAAAAATTTTAACGTTTATGTTCATTTTTTGAGAGACAGAGAGAAAGAGAACATGAGCAGAGGAGGGGCAGAGAGAGAGGGAGACACAGAATCTGAAGCAGGCTCCAGGCTCGGAGCTATCAGCACAGAGCCTGATGCAGGGCTTGAACTCACAGACCATGAGATTATCGTGACCTGAGCTGAAGTTGGCTGCTTAACCAACTGAACCACCCAGGCACCCCTTTCCTGGTTTGTCTTGCTGGTTCCTCCTCATCTTTCCAAGACTTTTCATATTGCAGTTTTGCAAGGCTCAGTGCTTAGATTTTTCTCTTCTCCATCTATACACTCCTTCCATGTTATTCTCTGATGATCTCACTCATTATCATGGCCTTAAATGTCAACTCTGTATTGATGATTCTCAAATTAAATCTCCCTTTAGACTTTCCCCCAGAATTCCATACTCTAGTACATGCACCTGCCTACTTAACATCTCTACTGGCATGTATGCATCATAAACTGGACATGTCCAAAACCAGCCTCTGGTCTTCCCTAGTCTATCCCCCATCCCCCAAACCTGTTATTCTATCTACAGCCTTCCTAGCTCAAACCTTGGAGTCATCTTTGACTTCTTTCTCTCTCACACACACCACAGTCAGTGTGTAGTAAGTCTAGCTGATTCTACCTTGAAAATCTATGCAGAGTCTGTCTACTTCTCATCTCCTCCACTGCTATTAACCTAATCCAATCTACCGTCATCTCTCATCTACTCTGGATTAGTGGCCTCCTGCTTTTGTCCCTTTTATCTCTCCTCAAAACAATAGTCAAATTGTTAAAATGTTAGTTTAGATCCTGTAGTTTCTCTGCTTTAAAGAGCTCAGGGTAGCAGCACCTGGATGGCTCAGCCTATTAAGTGTCCAACTTTCGATTTTGGCTCAGGTCATGATCTTGCAGTTGTGAGACTGAGCCCATGTTGGGCTATGCACTGAGCACAGAGCCTGCTTGGGATTCCCTCTCTGCCTCTGCCCCTCCCCAGCTCACGTGCATACATGCTTTCTCTCTGTGTCTCAAAAAATACAATAAACAACAATGAAATGAAATACAATAAAATACAATAAAGCACAATAATAAAATAAAATAATAAAATAAAAAGGAGCTCAGAGTAAGTCAAAGAACTTACAGTGTCCTGCAAAGCCCTGTGGTTTCACCTTTCCAGTCTCACTATTGCTTCCCTATGTTGCACAAACCCTCCAGGCATGCTTTTGTTTCAGGACCTTTGCACTTGATATTCTCACTCACTGGAATATTCTTCCCATAGACACTGGTATGACTTGCTCCCTCATCTCCCTGGAATCTTTGTGCAGTGTCACCCAAGAAGTGCCTTAACCACCCTATTTTAAAACTTCAGTCTAGGGGTGTCTGATTTCCTCAGTTGGTTGGGCATCCAACTCTCGATTTCAGCCCAGGTCACGATCCCATGGTTGTGGGATAAGATCCCACGCTGTCAGCACAGCACAAAGCCTGCCTGGGATTCTTTCTGTCCCTCTCTCTGCCCCTCCCCTACCTGTGCACGCTCTCTCTCTCTCAAAAATAAACATTTAAAAAAATAAATAAGATTTTAATCTAAAGTATAACTCAATTACACTCTATTCCCTTTTTCTCTTTATTTTTACCTCCAGCTATTATCATCTTCTAATATACTATATCATGTACTTTATTCCATTTGTTGTCTATTTACACCCAACAGAATGTCAGTTCCATGAGGGCAAAGACGTTTGTCTGATTTGTTCCCTGTTGTATCCCTAGTAACTAGAAGAGCGTCTGGCTTGCAATAGACACTCAATACATTTTTTTTTTTTGAGTGAATACACGAATAAATGTAGAATGAGTGCATAATTAGCAGTAGGAATACTGTTTTTTCAAGACTGTCATTATTATTCTATCCTAAAACTCCAGGAAGCAAGTTAGGATATGGGTGGGGTGGGCATATATATTTACAACAAAATACACACCGTTGCTACTCAAAGTATGGTCCACAGACCAGCAGCATCAGCACTGTCTGGGAAATGCAGAACCTTAGGCCCCACCCCAGACTTCCTGAATCAGAATCCATCCACATTTTAATAGGACCCTTCAAGGGACTGAACCTTAAAGTTGAAAGGCAGTGGAGCAGTGGCCCCCAACCTTAACTATGTGTTGGAATCATCTGAGTACATGTTACAACTCCTGATGCCTTGGTCTCACCCCAGAGATTGATTTAATTGGTCTGTAATAGAGAACAGACACAGGTCAGTGGTGAAGAGGTGAAGTGACTGAATTATTCATTATTTTTTTGGTGGAGAATGAGGATTAGAAGATTTTCTGTCAAATCTTGGTACAGAGAGTGACTTGTTGGCATTGACATAATCAACCAACCAGTCATCTCCATCTTATTTCATAACAGTAAATTTCAATTCCTCATTTGTGATTTCAAATGAGACCTTCAAGGCGGCGGCTTCTCACTACCCGACAATACAGTCATATCCACACTCGGGCCACCCTTGACAGTCTCCACTGCGGGAAATAAACACTGAGCAGTATGTAAGCCCCTTGGAGGAATGTCTTCTGCTTTCTTTTCCAGCAGGATCCAGTGATCTTTGAGAGCAGAAAGCTCAGCAGAGGCTGAGGAGGGATTCAGGGTCAGTTTCGGGGTGGCTGTTGGGAAAGCCCTGACCACAGAATTCTAGGTATTTGCAGGCTGGGAAGTCTCTACCCTGTGCCCTGCACTCAGAGAGCTTACACGTTTCAACGGTTCCTACCTCTTGTGTTCCCACACTCACTGCCTGACACAATCATTTCCTGGGTGACTCCAGTATAAGGGTGGGGTGCAGAGCTGACCTCTGAGTGTGACCCCAAACATGAATCTTGAACATGAACTTGAATCTGAAGTTCCTTAGCTGCACAATAAAAAGACATGGAAACATGATAGAGTAGCAGTGGCTAATTGACATCCACGAAAAATTTGGGGCAAGTGTAGGGAGCATTTCCAGATTTTCCTTGACTAAGTGGGCTCTGTCTTGCAGCTCAAGTCTCGGGTTCTTATGACTCCTTTAGCCCTCTCGCCTCCGCGGAGCACACCGGAGCCCGACCTCAGCTCCATCCCTCAAGATGCAGCCACCATACCCAGCTTGGCCGCCCCACAGGCTCTCACAGGTATGTCAGCCGAATGACCTCTAAGGCTGTGATGGACAGCCAGCCATCTAGCAGTTACTTTGTGAACTGGAGAGCTGCCACTGGGATAGCTCTAATGAAGGATTTAGTGTGTTAGCTGGCAGGCAGGACAACCAGATTTCTCTGAGAATATTAGTTTAAGTGTCTCACAGGTAGGATTACTTGAAACTTGGTTTTCAATGCATCTCAGGTTCAGCTGGTTGCCTTGGGGTGGGACTAGAAAGAGTGGTGTGGTGGCCTGGTGTTTCATTTTCAGAGCCAGGTTTACTTTCCACCGAGAGTGACCCTGCCCACCTTGAAGAGTTTCCATCTCTGTGTTTGTGCTTCCAGATCCCCTAAGGACCCTAACCTCTCTTAACCCCACCTGGTGGCTCCAATCCAGTCAGAGTAGAGCTCAGTCCAGTCTTTCTCATGGGGTGTCCATCAACAAAGAGTTCCATCATGAAAGTACCAGCAGCAGGATGGCGTCTCTCTCTCACACACACATAAACTGTCCTCATCACAAGCCATCCCTACTCCTGTCCCTCTTAAATCCATTCAATTCCCTCCCATTGCTTTTAGGTGAAAATCAAACTTAATTTGGCTGATGGAACCCTGTGGTACATTGCTCTCCTTTCAGTCCCTAGAAGTGCCCCCTCCCCCTCCCCTGCCCCATAGGATTTCAGCATATTGCCTTCCTTCTATCTGGAATGACCTTCCCGCTGGTCACCCTACTCTTCCCTTGTATCTCAGTTCAGGCATATCTTGCTCCAGAAAACCTTCACTGACTCCTGCCAGGGTCCCCAGGATGGGCCCTCCTAGCACTTCCCTAGTGTCTCTCTCGAAGCCGTGGTCCCACATGGCTTCCTGTGGAGCTCTGAGTAGCTCTGCCTCCCCAGCTGGGCCCAAAGCTCTGGGAAGCCAGGGACTGTGTGAATCTAGTTCACCATTTTCTCCATAGGGCCCATTTAGCACAGTGCCTGGCATGAAGTTCCTAGATATCCTTAATCATCTGGGATGAGTTCAAGGGAAGGCAGCCTGGCAGAGCAGGAAGAGCACAGGCCTTGACATCAGAAAGTCTGGAGTCCCTGTTGTACCACTGATTACACTTTAGACTTTAGAACAGCGATCCAACCCTTTAAGCTTTGGTTCCTTCATTAGTAAAGAAGTAATCATACCCCACTCTCAGGCCCATCTTGAGAATCAAACAAGATAAAGTGCCCAAAGTGCCTGGAATAGAGTAGATGCTCAACAAAAACTTTCTTCACCTTTGTTGTTACTGTTTCATCCTTTCCAAATCCTATTGTCCCCTTAATGTTCCTTTTCAACACTGCTTTGCACTAATAGCCCCCAAAGTAAGTTCTTCATATCCTGGGATGAGGGCGGAGACAGCCAAGGAGTTGTTAACATGGGGAAGAAACTATGACACCTACTATTAATATTTAGTTAAAAATTTTCTATTTCTTGGTTATGTTTTAAAATGCATGCAATATATTAAAATAGTCAAGAATGTATATAACCTATAAAAAAATAAACACCTTTTGGGGCATGTGCTCCAAGTTTGTTTACTGATGGGGTATATTACTTTAAAAGTGTGGGGACCATTGGTTGGGCTTCCCTAAACGGGCAGCTGAGTATTTAAAATCTCTGAGATTATAAATAGCACTCTCCTTAAAACTTCACTGAATATATAGTCTTTGGATAAGCAGCCGTGTCTTAATTTTCTGATTCACTGAAGGTTAACAACAACAACAACAAAATTGGCAAACATTACATGTAAGCTTAACAGCTCCTTTGGAGGAGAAGGGAGGTTTTGGTGTGTGCATTTTCAGTTTGGAAACACATTTATACACATGGTCCACATGGGTCTCCATTATTGTCTGCGATTCAGATTCGAGTACATCACAGGGGACCAACCTGTCTATCTGTTCCCAACCAAGAGGTTCTCTTGAGAGCAAGCCTCTGGCAGTTGGGAGTGATTGGCTCTTTTCCTCCTTTTCCTTCTTACATTGGGAAGAATCAGTCCCACTTTTGTTCTTCTCAGCCTTTCCCAAGGTGAGGGCCAAGGTGGCATGGCTGAGGCATCCTCCATGTACACAGGAGCAGCCGCCTGGCCTGATCCCCCTGATGCTGAGGGCTTCGTGGCTCTGTTTCCACAGTCTGCCTCTACATCAACAAGCAAGCCAACGCAGGGCCATACCTGGAGAGGAGGAAGGTGCAGCAGCTCCCTGAGCACTTCGGGCCCGAGAGGCCGTCGGCAGTCTTGCAGCAGGCCGTGCAAGCGTGCATTGACTGTGCCCACCAGCAGAAGCTTGTCTTCTCCCTGGTCAAACAAGGCTATGGTGGTGAGATGGTATCAGGTAAGTCCCGGGGGCACGTTGTATGAGAAGGGACGTGGGTGTCTCTCTGAAGATGGAAGAGGTCATATTCAGGCTTGGGGGACAGTGGCTGTGGCCAGGGTCTGTCTTCCATCCACTGGGCTCCAGGGGCCTTAGGTTAGCTCGTGTGCTGACGGCCTCTCTCTGGGCTTGAGGAGAAGATGCTTCCAGACTTCAGTAAGAATCCTCACCTTTAACTCTTCTCTCACCCACCCCCTGCTTCTAGCTCATCAGTAAATCCTATTGCTCTAACTTCAAAATATATCCAGAAGCCAGCCATGGTTCACCACTTACAGCAGCTACTCTTTGTTCTTTAAAAATCGAAGCCATAGCGTGCCCCTCCTCTGCTCTGCACCCTCAATGGCTCTCATGTCACTCCAAGAAAAAGCCCATGTCCTTATGACGACCCAGAGGCCCTATGTGAACTGGTCCTGCCTACCTCTTTGATCTCCCGGTCACTTCTCTTGCGTCCTCACTCTGCTGCAGCCTTGCTGGCCTCCTTGCTGTTCCCCCTGCTATCCTCCAACCATGCTCCTGCCTCAGGGTCTTTGCACCTGCTGTTCTTTCTGGAATGTTCTTCCCCCAGCTGTCCATGCTTGACTTGCTCCTGGACTTCCTTCAGGGTTCTACTCAAATACTGCCTTATCCAGGAGACCTTTTCTGAACACTTGGTCTAAAATATCAGCCCATGTCACTATTCTTCCTTGCTCTGCCTCATTCCTTCTTCATGGTACATATCACCATGCAGGGCAGTGGGGAAGCTCATGGTCTCAAGCCCCTCTTATGGGGTGAGTTGTTTTTTGTAAAAGCCCTTCAGAGTCAATCCCTTCTCCCATTGTTACCACCATCCTCCAGGTTCATCCCTGCCCCAACAGCTTCCAGAGGGAGTGGCAGTTGTCACCTAAGATGAGAGGCAGAGTTGGGAGTGCTGCCCTCTTCATATGTTTGGCTGTAGAGGCTCTTTCTGCCTTACCCAAGTCTCTAAACAATCGTTATTACCACCTGCCCTTAAGCCTCAGAGCACCACCCCTTTGCAAATGTCTTGACTCCAAGGGCACAGCATGGTGTCTTCTTTGGCCCAGCATCAAGGCCATGACCTCTGTATCACCAGGGAATAGGTAAAGACTCTCCAGCAACGGGGTGGTGCAGATGACCCTGCTGGCCAAGAGTAGGTCAGGGGAGAGGGGCATCTAATATCGCTGTGTCAGGAAGAACCCAAGCAGGGACATTTTATTTAACTTGAGATCCCCAGGGCTTGGAGGTGAGGAGGTTGTCTAACCAGTTTCCCCAGCTGTGATTGGTTCTGCCCACCTTCTGGAGCTCCCTCTGGGCAGGAAGGGGGGTCTGACTTGCTGGTAACTGACTAAAATAGAACTTGGCAAAGTCCAATGCATGTGGCTGACCCAGAGTGACTTTTAAGAAACTTTGGCAGAGGCAAGCAGAGACAAGAGGAAGAAGTACTGCATCAAGAGATGGTAGGAGGAGAGTCTTATTGTCAGCCTTCTGAGATCCCACTGGCCATTGTGGTATTTTTCTGAGAACCAGGTTCTCAAACTTGGGCTCCCTCTGAGGTTTAGAGCCTTGTCCTTTTCCTTGCTGAATACCAGGACTCAAGACACAGACACAGTTCTAAGAGAAAATTCTTCCTGTACTGTGTGCCCACCCTCTTCAGCGAATTCCATCCCACTGAGTTTTTCATGGCCCCTCCCCCTAAGCTGGGAGAACTGAGCCCATTTTCCCTGCTCTCCTGCTCAGCCCTTCTGTGGCCTCAGGGGCCTTGGCACTGGGGAGCAGGTTCTGCAGTGCCTGGCACAACACAAGCCCAGGAAGAGCCCTGCCAACTTTCCCTTGGCTGAGGGATTCCCAGGAAGTCCAGAGCTGAGCACTCAGTCTTGGTGTCTTGGAGAATGCAGTAGCACCAGGGGACTCTTCATGCTTCCTCCTTGAGGTGCCAGAGCAGCAAGGGGGTCCTTCATGTTACTGGGGGCAAATATGGAAGCTCAGCAAGCTGTGAGAGGGGCCCAAGGATAAATAGACTCTCCCACTTTCCACCTCACCCTTAGGGCACTGCTTTCTAAACATTCCCATGGCACAACACAGAAAATGGTGACATTGGTGCTGGCACATTGGGCTGAAGGAATCAGACTGCCATGGGCGGGCCTTGGGCCAGCTCAAGGGCTAAGGGAGCAGTATTGCATGCCCTGCCCGAGCCATGCTATCCCAGAGGATAGGCCTCATGGTCTCATAAATGCCATGGCTGCTTCGAGGAGGTGGTCCTTCCAGGCACCTCTGGGAATGTATGCACTTTGATTTTTGGATTAGGCCTGATGACCCAGACTCTCCTGCTATGGGTTCAGTTTCCATCACACTTATTCTTTGAAATATTGGAGGCAAACAGTGACACTCACACTAAAAGAGGGAATTTCCAGAGTGTCTGAGTTGCCGGGGTGAACCCCTTCGTGGGCCTGTTGGTAGTGCTTTGCCAGCTCTCCCAAGCAGAGTCACTTGGAGTATTAACATGACAGGCAAGGGCCACATAGAGGCCACATGAGTTGGAAAAACTGCTCTTCACCCTCTTCTCAGTCTCCTTATCTGTAACTTGGGATAGTAACCTCTTGTCTACTGTCCTCATAGGATAGAATGATGGATACGAATGTTCTTGTCAAACTATAAAGAGCTTATACACACAAAAAATGGATTCTTTTGGCTTTTGATTAAAATGTTTTGTTTTGTGTTAGTTCTGAAATCAAAACTACCTCTGGTTTTGTCCCTGCCCAGACCCTGTTATGTGCCAGTCTTTGGGAGATAAAAAGTAAAAAACCTCTTGGTGTTAACAATGAATGGCGGAGACATGGGTGGGGGCAGTATGTCCTCCTAGGGTCTCCTTCTGTGTTCCTAACACTGGAGCTGGTATGCAAGCTTCATGGGGCAAGAGAGGGCTGTGAGGACAATTACAGACAGGGGTATGCTGGAAGAAACATGTTTCTTCTAAATTCTGGTAACCCTGTAGAAATTGAATGTGATCTAGAATCATTATGGAGAGATTATTCTTCTTTTTAAAGAGTCCTCCCCAAGAAAGGTAGAAAGAACCCTAAACTCTGTGATGCTGGATTAGAGCTAGAGACCTCAGCATGAACTCAGGTTTATTTGGATCTATCTATCTATCTATCTAGATCTAGACCTATCTATCAATGAGCACATCCAGTGCCCAAATCTAAGTTTCTAAATATCACTCTTCAAAAACAAGGAACCAAGGATGTTGGAGAAATGGCTGAAATTAGGGCAGGGACAGGGAAAATGCAAGATGAAACTGAGGCATATTAAAGTATCAGTAACCAAAGAGTTGCTAAAAAAAAAAAAAAATGAGGGCATGTCATAGGGACACAGGACACTAAAAGTCCCAAAGACAAAATTTGAGCAACAAAATAAATAACATATATTGGATAACCCACAGTACAAAATAAATATATTAAGTCATACTGATATTATTGAATAAATGAAGGAATAAAGGAATAAATGGAGGACAATGGATGGTTCTTTCTTTCAGAAGAATTCCAAATAATACAGAGACTCTCCCCTCTTTGAGAGGTAGACCTTAATCCCTCTACCACCCTTGAGTGTGGGCAGGAACTTGTGACTTTTTTCCAAGGAATGAAATATGGAAAATACAGTAGAGAAATGCAGCAAATGCTATCTGGCCAAGTGATAAAGGCTGACATCCCAGTGATGTCGTGGGGACATCATGTACCCCTGATCTGATAACAGGAGAGGGACACTTCACTTCTTCTCCAAAAACATTAACCCCAGTCACATCATGAAAAAAAAAAAATCAGACAAACCCAAATTGAGGGACATTTTACAAAATATCTGACTGGTACTCTTCAAGACTATCAAGGTTATGCAAAACAAGGTAAGTCTGAGAACGAGTCACAAACCAGAGGAGACTAAGGAGACGTGACAACTAAACCCAGCATGGTCTCCTGGATGAGGTCCTGGAACAGACGCAGGACATGAAGTGAAAACGCAGGCGAAATCTGAATAAAGCTTAGTTAAAAACAGAACACAACTGAAAAAACAAAAACCTCCTTCCAGGGACTTGTGGCTTTCTCATGCCCCGCTCTGAGTTGCTGTCTCTGTGGCATTTCAGTGTCGGCATCCTTCGATGGGAAACAGCACCTGCGGAGCCTGCCTGTGGTGAACAGCATCGGGTACGTCCTCCGTTTCCTCGCCAAGCTGTGCCGAAGCCTTCTGTGTGATGACCTCTTCAGCCACCAGCCCTTCCCCAGGGGCTCCAGTGGCTCTGAGGAAACCCAGGAGAAGAAGGAAGGCAGGATGGAGTCAGGTAGGCTTTGTCCTTCTGTCTTTCCTGTGCCTGCAGGTGGTCCCAGGTGTCCCTGCCCTCCCACGAGCTCCTGGGAGCTCTCTTGCTGGAGGCCCACAGGTGGCCTCTCTGCCAACCGTCCATCCCAGGGAGCAGTCAGGAATGGCCAAGACCGAAGGTACCTCGACAGTCCTCACCCAGGTTGCAGTGGGAAGAGATCACTCTAGCTACTGAGAGCTGATGCTATAGCGTTTAGGCTTACGTTATTAGAATCTGGATGAGACCACATCACATATAATGAGTGATTTTCTTCACTCTCCTCTAATTAAGACTCTTGGGCACTTATGCGTCATTGTTGAGTAGTTGAAAGACTATCACAGTGAGGAACTAATAAATCCTGAAGAAACTAGGGATAAGGAAACAGATTACGTTGGTCTTGCTTGGGGGCCTCAGATACCCACCCATGTCAATAAACAGAGTGTCTATTACTGCAGGGATTTGACCAGGCCACGAATCAAATATGTTTTTCACTAAGAGTCAGAGTCTCTCTCTCGTCACAGGATGGAAAGTGAGCCAGGGGCTGAGTGCCTTTTGTTGCAGAGTAGCTCAGCATAGGAAAGCTAGTGGGAAGGTCACCAAGGGCACACAGGGGCCACACTGCCAAAGCTGTCACAACATTGTCTGCTCAAGATACCCATAGAAGGTTTTCCTTCTCTGCTTAGCAGCCCTGAGTTATGGATTTGCAGAAAGTTAAACATGACTCTAGGTTCTGGATTCTAGGTTCCCAAGGATTAGCAGAAATGTTGCCTTTTTTCTTTCTCAGGAAGCGGTATTGTTGATATATAAAGAACACATAGTCAGTGAAACTGGAATCTAGTCATTATGTCATTCTATAAACATTTGCTGAACCTTCTTATGCTCCAACAACCATGGGAGACCTTGTCTTGTGATAAGGCAAATACACAAGGTTCAGGAAGTTTTTGAAGTATTGAGGTATTGAGTGACCAGTATTCGTAATGAAAAGTGAATACATTTGCAGGTATGTGTTCACAGGTAGGCTTAGATGCTTAAAAAAAAAAGATGCTTATAATAAGAGTGGCTATATGGTAAGCCTAAGAGGACAGCAGGGAAGGATAAACTTAGATTCTTAGCATATATTTTTTTTCAGATACTGTCAAGAACCTTGTTTACAATTTTACATTAATGTCTCTAAGATCTGGGATCAGTAAGAAATTTGGCCTTTACAAATAAAGGTATCTAATTAAATATAGTCTATGTTAGCAGGTACTATGTACGTTTGTTGTTTTTTGGTTTTGCTTTGTTTGTTTGTTTGTGATGTCTCTATGTGGGCAAGCTTGGGAAAATGTTTTCTTCTTTCTGGGCCTTCATTTCCTAAATGAAGTATTGCTCGTGCACAATGCTCCTTCTGGTTCCTACAGTGTGAATCTGGCCTCTCCTGTCAGCCTTAGCTGACTCAGGAACGTATCCTAAAGCTAATGCATCTTCTAGTGAACCTTGCAAAGAGAATAGCAGAATGGTCTGATTTCACTTTGCAAACCCCTTGAATCACTGTTACATTGAACAATCAATGACCCATAGGATATAATTATAAAGCCACATAATTCGTGTCTCCCATTCTCCTTTAAATGTATCCTGTGAGACCACTTCTTTCCCGTCCATGGATAAAATTTTCGACAAATCTTATGACTTCTCTTGCTCCTTTCAGGTAGCAAAGCATTCTCTAGTCAACAATTAGTGTATCTAGGTCAGAGTAAGAACAAAATTTAAATTTCACTCAAAGATATAACTATTCCCCATTCCCAGTTCAGATCTGCTTCAGGCCAGTTGGCTTCTCTCCACCTCACACTTAACCTTGTGTTTTTGCCCCCTCCTATATTTAGCTAATAATGATTTTGAATCCTTCATGACTGGAGTAGGGGACAGAAGTGAGGTAAGGGGTAGGAGAGTTTTTACTTGACTAATCCTGTAGTGAGTTGGCATCATACACCCTAATTTGCAGGTGTTTGAAGCTGATTCTTCATCCTGTGGGCTCTTACATGGGCACATTGGTGATCCTACCATCTCTCACTTGCACTTTCCATGACATGAACAAATAAATACAACCCTTCTCTGGCTGGTCACTTATAATTCCTTCCACACCCCCAAATCCATAGGAAACACATCTCTAGCTTCTTTCTGCAGAGGCCCTGTTGTGCCACCACACAGTCCTGCAGTCCTAAGATGATCTTACTTTAGATCTCTCTTCTGATGGCCCACATATGGTCCTGACAAACACTACACATGATCCTTTCCCCAGACAAACTCTGGGCAGGCTGAACCCTGCAGGCACCTCTGCTTTGTTCTCTGATCAACGTAGCCAGACTTTTGGATTTCCCATGGGAATCAAACAATAATCCATTGTGTCTCTCAACTCCAGGGACAGATATCAAGCTATTCACATGGCCACATTGAAGCCCTTGGGAGCACACTGGACAGTTCTCTCCATAATTCATCTTCTAGTCAACCTGTTTCTCAACCTCTATATTTCTTTTGCAGACGTGATGTAGGTGGTCATCTGTAGGTACAAAGCTGGCTTTCCACCTTTTTTATTTTTTTCAAGATCTGTACACTTCACACTACTTTGGGGTATCTGTTGTCTTACAGCCTCAGCCCAAACTGAAACTAAAATGGTTTCATTTTAACATCCTGTCCGAGGAGCCCCCCTCCAGCCTTCCTTAAGTAATTATTGAGGAAACTCTTGCCTTGGTTTCTACCATATTCTCTCCCCTTCCAAGCTCACCATACTGGAGGACAGTTTAGTCTTTTCCCTGGAGCCGTGTAGCTACAGTTATCTCTCCCTGAAAGCTCCTTTTCTTCCTAGCTGGCCTGGCTTTGGAAGTAATAACTTGAATTGTCTTCATGAGCTTTTCCTTAGAGCATGCTGATTTGAAAAATGAATGGCTCCCAAATCAACCAACCTTGTGGAAGTTGTTTCTCATGCCCTAGGTGTTGCAAAACCAAGTGCAGCGTGCTTCATGTGTCTGGGAGTCTCAAGGAAAGTGGAAGAAGCAGCCACGTCATAGTACGCTCTAAGCAGCCCCCTTGCCACGTCTTTTCCACCAGTCTGCCGTGGAGCCTAAAATGACACCATTAGAGAGTTTGCCTTTAGATTAAGACATTGCCTCTTTAGGATTGTCCTTTCAAATTTCCCTAAAAGGGTAACATATCAAGTTATTATTGTTTCAGATGAGGAACTGGCTTATACTCACTTTCCCACTTTTGTGGCAAGAGGGGCACGTGTGAGAGGGAAAGGACAGAAGTCTTTGTTGATTTCAGGTTCCATATCCATCTGGAGGACCAACATCATTCCAAAACAATATTGCAATCTTGAGCTCATTTGAACCAGGTTGTTCTCCGCCCCGATGTTGTCCAATTAAAGCGATGGTCTATCAGGCTTGGTGACACACACTTGTCCACACTCATTAGAGAATTTCCAAAAGACACTTGATTAGGCAATAAGACAATGCAAAGCTGTGACACGTAAGAAACTATCAAAGAAACAAAGTTTGTGCCCCCCCCCCCAAAAAAAAGGGTGATTTGGAGGAAGACATGATTTTCTGTTCCAGTATACAGCAGCAGGTCATGTGGGTTTGTTCTCTGTGGTTCTGGTGATAGTTTTAATTAAACCTAAGGCCTTGCCTCTCAAACTCTGGTCAGAAGCATCCTCATCACCTGAGAAAGGCAAGAGCTCAGAGGCCCTCCCACACTCTTTAACAACAGATCCCGGGTGATTTGAAGACACATTAAAGTCTGGGAAGTGTGGATTTAAGGAATACTCTCCCAGGTAGACAACTTGGCAGCTGAAGAGCCAGGTAGAACTCTCACAAGATAGCTCCTTTAGGAGTCAGGCGGGGCTGATATTCGTAGGGAACTTTGAAAAGTCATAGAAGTAGAAGGGACTGCTTGAGCGGTAGTGATCTCCCCGTTACTGGTGACAAGTGCAGATGCCCGCTTATTAGGCCATTAGGGGTAACTCTGGCAACCCAGAGAAGTAGGAGCAAGATGTCACAGCTGGAGGTGGCAGAGGCTAGCTCTGGGCAGCATGAGGTCAAGGTGCCCCAAAAGTCCCAGTGAGGGTCCCCCACCCCCACCGAGGTGGATCCCAAGGCAGAGGGGCTCACATTAGAACAGAGGGCATCTTTCAAATCTCTTCCTCAGGCCTTTGGAATATAAACTTCCTTCTGTGATCTTTCTTCTGTGTCCGGGGCAAACCAGACTTCAGACCTCCTCGGCTGCCCGAATCCAGGCCGGAAGGTAGAGTTCTTGGCTGGAAATCAGGAACATCAGTCATTTCCCTTCAATTCTATTAATCGACAGCCAAATGTGGTGTGCATTTTAGGAAGACCAGCTCACTGGTGCTTTGCAAGAATGGAGGCAGAAACATGGATTTGATAACATTTGCGGTTCTGTCAGAAGTCACGTGATGATCACAGGGAAATTTACTGTACCTTCGAATGTTGAAAAGAAAAGGTCTCAATTATAAATAAACTCAAGCCAGTGTTTTCCAAACTGGAATGTGCTCCCGAACCACCTGGCATCTTGTTAAAATGCAGATTCTGGCCTCAGCAGGACTGGCGTGGGGCCTGAGAGTCCGCATATTTAACAGGTGCCGGGTATTGGGGCTGCTGCTGGCTGGGGACCACACTCTGAGTGATAAAGTGTGGGCTGGCAGAGTTCTGCTCACCTAGGGA
Organism: Prionailurus viverrinus; assembly: GCF_022837055.1. Classification (NCBI taxonomy): domain Eukaryota; kingdom Metazoa; phylum Chordata; class Mammalia; order Carnivora; family Felidae; genus Prionailurus; species Prionailurus viverrinus. Next base: position 97,431,064 of record NC_062565.1, on the reverse strand, counting down.
AATTTAGTTCAGGTTTGCAGTAAATTGAGTCTACGTGCGCTAGGACACTATATAAGTGTTGTCACTGAGGATGATCCCATGTCTTGTGGAGGTGTCCATGGGCTGGAGAGGAGATGGGGGGAGGGCAGAGTGGTTAGGTGAGGTGGTAGGTGTGCAGTCTGGGTGAGAAAGAGGAGGTTTGCTGCACTGGTGAGAAGGTTGAAAGAAAGCAAAGAATGACGACAGCAAATTCCTCAGTGTGGCCTGGCCATCTTCTGCAGCAGGGTCCCTGTTGCCCTTTAAGCTTCTCCGAATCCCAGAAGACGTCCGTCTGTTCTCCCAGACTCTTGTTTATACATCCTCAATGACACGTAATGCTGCCCCATACTGCAAGAATCTGGGTCCAGATCTCATCTCCCTGCCGGGTAGCCTTGGGGGCGGGGCCGCATAGTACCCGGCCGAGCCCGACGTGTAACGGGTCTGCAGCAAATATTTACTGACTTAAATTCTATGCACCGCAACAGAACAAATTGCTCACCAAGGGTTGGGGAGATCTCTGGAAACCGCAAATGTGATAACTGAACTCTCCTGCAAGATCTAATTTAGTGATTGGTTTCCTGCCTTTTGAAGTTTTAACATGATGGGAACAAACTGTTTACTTTTGGTTGAGTAGCTTTTTTGATACACAGATGGTAGGGGGTAGGAGAGGAGGAAGGACATTTGTTCTCGAGGCTTAATGTTTTCTTCCTTGGCTGGTGGTCTTTGAGCCAGGCACCAGAAAACTACTGGAATGACAGACCTTCACAATGTGCTCCGTTATGGTTGAACCTATGTACCCAGCCTTTAGAAATCAAATCTGCTTCCTTGTTGAAGTACAAATTCATCTAATATGATAGCTCTACAGAGAATGAGTATACAGGGAATAACTATCTTTCCAAAAGGTTGTTTATTTCTAGAAGGAAATAGAGTTTATCAAGTGGCATGAATTCCATTACATGGAAACATCTATTTAGGCAGTCAGCAAACATTTAGTGAGCTTCCCCAATGGTGATGCACCGAGGCCCACAGAGTCAGGCCAATTGTTCAGAGCCACACAGAAAGGCAGCAGTGGGGAGGGAATGGAGCCCAGGTCTTCTCTTCCCTGACCCTTTGCTTTTCTCTCAAGCCAGTTGTCAGTAGGGCCCTATTACCCAACACTTGCCGGTAGGGTGTACGTCTGTTTCTTGACTCAGACGGCTGATGGCACAAAATGGATGTTCACAAGTGGCTTGTGGTACACCTGTGTCATTTTGTCTACCAAAGATATAAAAGAACAAGACAAACCCCAACCCCCATTTAACAAAATCTAGGCAGAAGCTGTACTCCAAGATCAATTCTCTTTTCTCCTTCTGGATTTCCTATCTTGGCCCCAAGGAGTGTTTCATCCTTGTCCTTGTGCTCTGGGTACACCCTTGCTAGGTGACATCCCCAGGACAGGCAGGGCCCACCATTCCAGACTCTAGGAGAGCTCTTTCATTTCACAAAACCCACACACAGTGGTCTGCTCCACCACACGTTTGGCATCGTTTGACCTGGTATTTTAAATAATATGTGGAATGGTGGAGGAAAAAAAAAAAAAGAAGAAGAAGGAAGGTGTGTTACTCCAGATCCCCCTGCAGCCGCTTGTCTCCCAGTGTAGGCCAGTGACTGGAATATCTCAGAGCTATGCTCACCCTGCTACAGCCAGGGATCGTGTGAACAAAATGAGCCGTCCTGTTCTCAAGTCAAGTGTTGGAAAGAGGGTCATTTGGGAGGAGAACAAAGGATCAGTATCAAGCTCATGTGTTAAGAATCCTCTGAGAAAGTTTTGGCGGAAAGGGTAAAAGAGGAATGTCCCTACGGTCTACGGCAAATACAAAGGCCTTTCCTGTATTTTCAGATGGACAGGTCTGGGAGAAGCCCAGCCACAGCTCCTACAGCATGAAAGGGGGAGCATTTGCCAGCGTGGGATTCCTAACTTTAGTTCTGCCCCTGGGTATAATATGAGTTCATGTAGGAAAAGTTATTTATTGTGTTTCTAGTTATATCATTCATTAATTTATAATATCTGTACATATTTTAAAGCATTTACCTAGGGGCGCTGGGTAGGCTCAGTTGGTAGAATGTGTGACTCTTGATCTCAGGGTTGTAAGTTCAAGCCCCACATTGGGTGTAGAGATTACTTAAAAAAATAAAATCTCAAAAACAAACAAACAAACAAACAGACAACAACAAACATTGAACTAAAAGGGAAAAATATAACCTCTCGAGAAAGGCCTGGGTTTTGTAGAATTTAAAATAGATTATTTCAATGTTCAGTGATTTAGTGACTCTCTTTGCATTGCAAGGCTTAGGTTCTCTTCTGAGACCTGTAGATACTGAGGAAGCACAAGATAAGTATTCAATACTTATTGTTAAATGAATGAGTGTTCCAATTAAGTTGTTATATAAAGATAAACTTTATGAACTCTCTCCTATTAGTGGGTAGTTTCTGGGTCTCATACACAAGCAATATAAACCCTTTGCTAAAAAAAATCCCATAAACTTCCTTGCAGAGAATTGAATAGGTATTCTATAGCAGATACATCCTAGCTGCTACTGAATTAATAATTATAATTTCCAACCTGGATATGCAGAGTCAAGGGAAATGAAACAAATGGCCTTTTCTCATCTGTATTCGTTATCTATTGCTATGTGACAAATTACCCCCAAAAGTTAGTGGCTTCAAATAACATTTATTATCTCAGTTTCTGTGAGTCAGCAGTTCAGGGGCAGCTTAACTGGGTCCCCTGGCTCTGGGTCTCATACCGGCCTGCATCCTGAACTAGGAAAGATCCACTTCCTAGCTTATTCATGTGGCTGTTGGCAAGATTCAGTTTCCTGTGAGCTGTTGGTTTCTTGCCATATAGGCCTCTCCACAGAGCATCTCACAACATGGCAGCTTGCTTTATACCAGCGTGAGGAATGCTGCAAAGTATCATGAGCCTTCCTAAAAGTCAGGATATACATTTAGAACCAAAGCTTTGGAGATGTCCTCTATTCTGGTGACTCCAACGTTTTCCTGATTGAGGACCCCTTTTCATTTCCTTGAAGTTCTAGAAAGACCAGAAAGTGTGTGGCTGTTGAGGAAACAGAACATGACTGTGGAAGGTGTCCCCCTCTCTTCACCCTCCCTCACCTCTTAGGAGTTCCCACAAGAACTTCGGGTAGAGGCAGGGCAAATGTGCAAGACCATATAGAGAGTGATTATAGGACCTGCTTTCCTCTTAAGACTGGAAGAGCATTCATTATCCCAAATGGCTGGCATTGGGCAAAATTGCCTTTGGGCAAAATTTCCACAGGAGGAAATCAACCCAGAGGCTTAGCACAAAGTCTTAGGCAAACCAGAAACATTTGAGAGGACTACAGTTCAGGTGTCAGGCATTAAAATTATGGTTGGTTTCTGTGCATCTCATTAGGGGAGAAAAAATATAAATGTGCTTAAATGGACCAGAGGGGAGTCATAAGGTTGATTCTGAGGGCTGAGTGATCTGAACTTAGAGGCAAGCTTAAAGGGAAAAATCTATACTGGCCAGAGACCAAGTTAATGGAAAATTTAATTGAAGCGAATGAAATGCTAAGCCTCGTAGGTGGTGTGGCCTGGTGCCCTTTGAACCGGGAAGGCTGGGACAGGAGGCCATAGAGGGCCCTGAGGGAAAACGTGATGAGCTTATCTGAGCAAGAACGAGGGCGGGACTGAGCCTGAGAAAAGAAAGTCTGCAAACCTCCACTCGAGCCTCAGAGAAAGGCAGCCCGAGGGCAGAGAGGAAATCTGCTGGTTTCTGCCACCACCTAGAAGTCCTTAGAGGTCCTCTCTGCCTCCCGGAGCAGTGCTGGGTGCCCGTGGTGCTGGAGAGGAGTGAGGCTGAGGCTGCCTGGTGGCAGACACCGTCAGCGCCACCTGAGGTAGGAAACAATGGCCCCCTGTTGGGGCTCTCAGCAGGGTGCAGCTCTGCTGGGGACCTGCTACTGTTTCCCGGGGTCTTCTCCCTCTTGCCCCCTTCCTCTTTCGGCTTCTCTCCTTGCATGTCTTTCTCTGCATTCCAGAGCTTACTGGCTGTGCTCTCTAGGTGGTGGCACCTGGTTAAGCGCCGCCAGGTAATAATGATCCCCCAGCTTTTCCAATGGCAGCATATGGGGGCCACGGTGCAGCTTCCTTTTCTGATCTGGGTTTCAGAGCTGGGATCTGAGGAGCTCCCTTCTCTTCAAGCAGCCGAGCCAAGCTGTTCACACATGGAGCGCTCTGGACACTGACCCAGTGGTTTGACTTTCTTGCCAGCCTGGGCAGGGTTGTGCGGCCTGCTGGACGGGGCAGGCCGGCTGGCAATCGATCCCGGAGAAAGGCAGTGGCTGCCGGTCGGGGCGGGGGAAGGTGGCGGTGATGATTATAGAAAAGGATCACTGTGTGCAGCTGTCCCTTTAACTGGGGAGTTATGCCTGATGTGGGGAAATAGGGTGGGGAGTGGAGGGTGAGTGTGTGTGTGTGTGTGTGTGTGTGCGCGCGCGCGCACACACACACATGTGAGAGAGCGGGTGGGGACAACTGTAATGAAAGTGAATAGTTTCTAAGACTCTGGAATTTGGGGGTTATTATGGCATGATTAGGTATTATTTGAGAAAAATTCTGCAGATGGTGGTATTGATGCTTTTCAGGGCTTCATTTGGTTGGAAACTCCAAGTAAAGTGCCAGTTTAATTGTTTTAATAAAATAAACAGTCCAAGTTCACTTAACTGGGAGCAGTTAGGTCTTGTGTCCCAAATGACAAAGGGTCAACACCAGCCTGAACTAAAACTCCATCAGAAGGGTCTGTACTTTTAGACACGTGGGCCCCCTTTTCCTCTCTGTGCAACTCTCACTGCTTTGGGACTTTCTCTTTCTCTCGCTCTCTATCGGCTTTCTTCTTCCTGTCCCTCTGTCTCTTCCTGCTTCTCTTTGGATGTTCTCTACATCCCAGGTGCTCTTGCCTGACCCTCCAGGACTGCAACAGGGGTGGGTTGCACTGGGTGGGCGACCTGGAAGCCTCTGCAGAGGTGAGGGGAGTGTCCACGCACTCCTGACCCTAAAGTGTGTTTCCCAAAAGGGGAGGTTTAGACACAGCTCAGATTCAGAAGCAAATGGGTATCCCTGGAGGCTTGAGTGGGTTGGAACTCTTCTAGAGTGTTCTTTGGCCACCCTGGTGGGCAGGCTGCATATACAGAGGCTGGGGGAAAACGTAGTTCTCCAACAGTTTGGGAATGGTGAAAAAGGAACACCAGGCTCTCCTGAAAATTCCTAAGACTTTAAACCCTGAAAATGTGGTAGCCTCTTTGTGCCATCGGTGCATTTGCTTTCTATTTGAGCTTGCTCATGTGATAGTACAAGAGCAGGTTGTTCCTTTCTCTGGAGGAAAGTTTTAGTGATTTTGCAGGCGGCATCCTTTGTCTCCTGGATAGAGGCAGGGAGGTTATAAAGACAAGTACAAGAGACGCCTCTCATTTGCCTCACTCTGCTGAGCTCAGATTCTCCACAGAGATTAAATGGCCTTAAACAGAGGCCGGGTTGGATCCTCCTGTTTAATGAGAGGTGCCAGGGTGACAAGCTCATTTCAGATGAGAAGTGATTTTCTAAAAATCAGGGAGAGAAAGACCACGAACGTCTTAACCCCGTCAGCCCTGTGGTTTGCCGCGAGTTTGTGCAGGAGTTGGACCCGCGCAGGGCACTCGTGCCTGACAATCTCAGGACTGCTGGCCCCATCTGGTGTTCACTCACCAGTCAGCCACCAAACCGCTTGAGAAGTGCACTTCTCTCCTCAAGTATGGGTTTGGTCCTTCTTCTTAGGAACTTTAAATAGTGGTTTTAGGTAACAAACAGTCCATGTGTCACACTATGAAATTCTTAAGCTACTAAAAGTTCTGCATACCTATAATTCATCTACCTGTATGTTGATGACTTTATAGTTTTGAATAGTATAAAGGCTTGTATCTTTTTTTTAAATATATGAAATTTATTGTCAAATTGGTTTCCATACAACACCCAGTGCTCATCCCAAAAGGTGCCCTCCTCGATACCCATCACCCACCCTCCCCTCCCTCCCACCCCCCCATCAGCCCTCAGCTTGTTCTCATTTTTTAAGAGTCTCTTATGCTTTGGCTCTCTCCCACTCTAACCTCTCTCTTTTTTTTTTTTTTCTTCCCCTCCCCGATGGGTTCCTGTTAAGTTTCTCAGGATCCACATAAGAGCGAAAACATATGGTATCTGTCTTTCTCTGTATGGCTTATTTCACTTAGCATCACACTCCAGTTCCATCCACGTTGCTACAAAGGGTCATATTTCATTCTTTCTCATTGCCACGTAGTACTCCATTGTGTATATAAACCACAATTTCTTTATCCATTCATCAGTTGATGGACATTTAGGCTCTTTCCATAACTTGGCTATTGTTGAGAGTTTTAAAGGCTGGGATCTGGCAGCCATCTTTTTTCCCCCATTTTTAAAAATTTTATTTAAATCCCAGTTAGTTAATGTATAGTGTAATAATGATTTCAGGAATAGAATTTAGTGATTCATCGCTTCCATATAACACCCAGTGCTCATCCCAACGACTGACCTCCTTAATGCCCAACGCCCATTTAGCCCATGCCCCCCACCCAACATGCCTTCAGCAACCCTCATTTGTTCTCTGCATGTAAGAGTCCCTCATGGTTTCCTCCCTTTCTGTTTTTATCTTATTTTTCCTTCCCTTCTTCCATGTTCATCTGTTTTGTTTCTTAAATTCCACATATGAGTGAAATCATATGATATTTATCTTTCTCTGACTGACTTATTTTGCTTAGCATAATACATTCTAGTTCCATGCACAGTGTTGCAAACTAAAGCAAGAGAAATTGGGGTTAGATGTAAGGAAGAAATTTTAGCCAATGAGATTTGTCGTACAATGACCTCACTCTGAGGGAGATTGTAAAATCTCTTGCAGGAAGCTTTTAAATAAGAGGCTCATTTATTTTCCTTATTTACCACCCAGCTTGAAAAGAGAGGTTGGACTAACTAACTCAGTGCATTCCAGTGTTAATACACCACCTTCACAATTTTTGTACGACCATATGACAACTGTAGAAGTGTTCACTCAAGATATTCCTTTAACAGGTTCATTTCTTTTAACTTTAGCTGTTAGTCACCCTAAGCAATGATATTGTGCCAGTGAAATCATAGTTCAATGGGCTAATTAAATTTTTTTATTGCTGTACACTAAAATACATGACTATAAAAAATAATATTCATCTGTTGTGTCTTCCAAAAAGATACATGTTCAAGTCCTAACTTCCAGTGCCTGTGAATGGGACTTTCTTAAAAAAAAATTTTTTTTTAATGTTCATTTAATTTTGAGAGAGAGATAGTGCCAGTCAGGGAGGGGCAGAGAGAGAGGGGGCGGGGGGAGACACAGAATCTGAAACAGGCTCCAGGCTCTGGGCTGTCAGCACAGAGCCCAATGTGGGGCTCAAACTCATGAACCATGCGATCATGACCTGAGCCGAAGTCAGACACCTAACAGACTGAGCCACCCAGGCGCTCTGGGACTTTCTTTAGAAATAAAGTTTTTGCAGATGTAATCCAGACCAGGTCATACTGAATGATGGACCCTAATCCAGTGACTGATGTCTTTCTAAGACATTTGGACGCAGACACAGATGCACAGGGCAGATGCCATGTGACAATGGAGGCGGATTAGAGCCATTTGTCTACCATGAAGGATTGTTGGCTACACAAGCAACAAGGTAGAGGCTAGGAAGGATCCTACCTTTGAGCCTTAAGAAAGAACATGGCTCTGCCGACACTGTTATTTCATGCTTCTAGTGTTCAGAACTACAAGAGAATACCTTTCTGCTGTTTTAGGCCAACAAGTTTATGGTAATTTCTGCAGCTTTAGGAAACGAACACACCAAAGTCACACCTGATATCATCCCCTGTCCCACCAGTGAGACACATCTAACACTTGGGGAGATGCTGGCCGGGTTGCTCTCTGCAGGCCCTTTTCAGTCCTGTAGGTAAATAATGATGGCCTTCATTATATCAGTCATCTTTACGCTTTGGCGTGATGTAAGTGTCAGCACCCCTATTTATAAAGGTGAGGAAAAGGCTGTTTGAACCGGGTTTGAGCAGCTGTGTCTCATCAATTCTGAACGGCACCCTGGTGTGTGCACCTGTACGTGCTGTTCGCTCCCAGGCTTCCTGGGAGCTCCAGGCTATGCAGAGACCCCATGGGGGGCTTGCGGACCTGTCTCCATGGCTGTTCACCCGCTGCCTCTGGAATCACTGGTGTATCCTTTGCTGGGTAGAAGGCTTTGGCTTGATGGTCTCTCAAGTCGGTTTTACTTTTTGATGAATTCATTTGGATCCCAGCCCAGAAACTGACTTTTTATTACCTTTGATCTCACCCATGGTCGTCAGCAGTTTTTAAACCAATAAAGTCCACGTTCCCTTGTTCCCCATTTCTGCACGTTGTCATAGGAGAACAATCTTTCATTTGCATCTCTATTTTCCAGCTATAGTGCAGATTGGAGAATTATCTGCATTCTCTGCCTTACACTATCAGAAATATGTAGACATATTTAATTTGGATTTAAAATATTTAATAAACAAAATAAACATTTTAGTTACATCTTTTTTTTATCATTGGTTGTCATTTATTTACATGAATTGTAATGCATGTTCTATGCAATGGCTGCCTCACTGCTAACAGCGCCCAAATGTCTACTCAGTAAATATTTATGGAGTGCCTTCTGTATGCCAGACACTATGAGTAGCTTCCTCACATATACCAAAGCACCTGCCACTAGGTCAAAGGATACCAAAAGGATTGGTATCTCAGATACCAAATCAAAGATACCAAAAGGATTGGTATCTCAGATAATGAGAACATTCCAAAAAGGGGACTATAATGGCAGCCTTACTCCTTACTGGCTTAGAATGGTGCTGGCCCATAGTAGGTGCACAATAAGTGTTAGTTTTCGTCTTCCCACAAACAGTGGATGAGGATTCCAATTTCTCTACAGCATCAACATTTGTCTTTATCTGACTTTTTTATTGTAACCATTCTAGTGAGTGTGAAGTTATAGTTCTTTGTGGGTTTGATTTGCATTTCCCAATGGCTAATGATGGGGAACATGTTTCATGTGTTTATTAGCCATTTGTATATCTTCTTTGGAGAAAAGTCTATTCAAGTCCTTTGACCACTTTTAAATTAGGTTGTCTTTTCATTACTGAGTTACTCTGGAAACAAGTCCCTGATGAGATACATGATTGGCAAGTATTTTCTCCCATTCCGTGGGTTATCTTTTCACTTTTTTTTTAATGGTATCTTTCAAAGCACAGAAGTTTGAAATTTTAATAAAGTCCAATTTGTGTATTGTTTTCTTTTGTTGCTCACGCTTTTGGTGTCAAATGTAATAATGCCTTGCCAAACTCAAGGTCATGAAGATTTATTCTTATGTTTCCTTCTAAGAGTTTTATAAATTCTTGCTCTTACATTTAAGTCTTTGGCCAATATTGAGTTGATTTTTTTTGTATATGGTATGAAGTAAGGGTCCAATTTCATTGTTTTGCATGTGGATATCCAGTTGTTCCAACACCAGTTTGTTGAAAAGATTTTTCTTTCCCCACTAAATGATTTTGGCATCCTTGTGGGGAATCAGTTGAACATACATTGGTTTATTTTTGAACTCTCAATTCAATTCCATTGATCTACATGCCTACTCATATTCCAGCATCACACTGTCTTTACTATCATTGCTCTGTAGTCAATTTTGAAATTGGAAAGTGTGAATGCTCCATTTTGTCCTTTTCTCATGATTGTTTTGGTTAATCTTGGCCCCTCAAAAATTGTATGAATTTTAGAAACAGCTTGTCAATTTCTACAAAGAAGTCAGCTGAGATATTGACAAGAATTACGTTGACTTTATAGGTCAATTTAAGGATTATTGCCATCTTAACAATATTCAGTCTTCTGATTCATGAACATGAGATTTTTCCCCATTTGTTTAGATCTTCTTTACTTTCTGTCAACAGTATTTTATAGTTTTCAGTTTTACGCTTCTTTTATTAAACTTATTTCCCCATATTTTACTCATTTAATGTTATTATAAATGAATTGTTTTCTTAACTTCATTTTCAGATTGTTTAATCTGAAACACAATTGGTATTTGCATATTGATCTTGTATCCTGCAACCTTGCTAAACTCGTTTAGTAGTTCCAATAATGTTTTAATGGATTCTTTAGGATTTTCTACATACGAGAGATAGTTTTATTTCTTCCTTCCCATCTAGGTGCTTTTTCTTTCTTTTTCTTACCAAATTGGGTTGGCTGGAACTTCCAGTAAAATGTTGAATAGAAGTGGTGAGAATAAGCATCCTTGTCTTTTTCTTGATCTTAGGAAGAAAAGCATCTAGTCTTCCACCATTAACTCTGATGTTAGCTATAGGGTTTTTGTAGATGCGATTTCTCCAGTTGAGGAAGTTCCCTTCTATTCCTAGTATGTTGAGTGTTTTTATCAGGAAAGGACAATGGATTTTGTCAAATCTATTGAGATCATTGTACTATCTTTGTTTTTTTTATTCTATTTATATGGTATATTACATTAACTGATTTTTAACTGTTAAAACAGTCTTGCTTTCCTGGGATAAATCCTACTTGGTCACGGTGTATAAGTTATATTATATGTTATAGGATTTGATTTGCTAGTATTTTGTTGAGGATTTTTGTGTCCATGTTCATAAGAGATATTATTCTATAATATTCTATTCTTGGAATGTCTTTGTCTGGATTTGGTACCAGGTTAATAGTGGCCTTATAGAATGAGTTGGGAAGTATTCCTTCCTTGTATTAGTTTGCTTGGTCGCCACAACAGAATACCACAGTCTAGTTGATTTAACAATAGAATTTATTTTCTCAGAGTTCTAGAGGCTAGACGAGTGAGATCAACGTGCTGTCAGGGGTGGTTTCTGTTGAGAGCGCTCTTCCTGATTTGTGAACAGCCACTGTCTTGCTGTGTCCTCGCATGGCCTCTTCTCTGTGCATGTATGTTGCTGGGGTGGGGGGGCGGGTGGGAGGAGAGGGAGAGGGAGAGAGAGAGAGAGAGAGAGAGAGCTAGTGAGCATGTGTTGTCAAATTAAGGTCCTACCCTTAAGACCTCACTTAACCTTTACTACCTTCTTGTATGTAGTCACTTTGGGAGTTAGGACTTCAACATATGAATTTTAGAGGACACACTTCAGTCCATAACATTCCTCTTCTATCTTTTGGAAGAGTTTGTAAAGAATTGGTTTTAATTTTTCTTTAAATGCTTGGTAGGATACACTCATGAAACCATCTGGGCCTGGGATTTCTTTGTGAGTAGTTTTGATTACTGATTCATTCTGTCTACTTGTTACAGGTTTACTCAGATTGTCTTTTTTTTTTTTTTTTTGAGTCAGTTTTGGCAATTTGTCCATTTCTTCTGTCTACATTCTTCTTTTATCTAATGTATTGGCATATGATTGTCCATAGTATTCCTTAATGATCCATTTATTTCTGTAAGATTGGTAGTTATGTCACCTCTTTCATTTCTGTTTCTGATCATTTGAATCTTCTTTTTTCCTTGCCCGGTCTAGCTAAAGTTTTTCAATTTTGTTATTGTTTCGAAGAGCCAGCTTTGTATGCATTGATTTTCTCTGTTGTTTTTTTAGTCTTTACTTATTTCTGCTTTAATCTTTATTTCTTTCCTTCTGCTTAGTTAGGTATAGTTTGCTCTTTTTTTCCCTAGCATCTTATCATGAAAGATTAGGTTATTAATTTGAGATCTTTCTTCTTTTTAATGTAATTATTTACAGCTATAAATTTTGCTTTAAGCACTGCTTTAGCAACATCCCATATGCAATGACTTTTATTTCCAGACAAGATCCATATGTTTTCCAACATATAAGAATTGCTAGTTCCCCTAATAAAATCAAGTCTTAATCTTTCATTATCTGCATTATGGGAGGAATCCATAATGAAGAAAACATCTGGGTCTTGTGGCCTCAAATGTGTTACCCCATTGCCAGCCTTGGAGGATCCACTGGTTTTTGTTACTCTAACAATTTTCTTTGTGCATGTCAAGATCTGTTTTGACCATATGTGGTATAAAGATGATTACTGATGGGACCAGGCACATGTGATCTTGTCTGGGACTGGAGGGACTAAAGACAAGGAATTCCTAGAATATTTTTCTTTTTCTTTCTATTCCCATAATCCTCCTGAACTTTCTGCTTAAAAATAAAACAAAACACCCCACACCATTTGGCCATAGGTATAGGTCACAGAGTTCAACAGGGAGTTCAAGCTTTAAAAGTATAGAAAATTGTGATTTACTTGAGCAAAGGGAAGCTGATGATGAGGTTGGCTGACTCTTCAGCAGCTTTACTCCCCCTGCACTTTTGATTGGCTCTTTATCTCTCAAAGGCAGGTTATGGGGAGGACCGTGGGGCCAATCAGATCAGCATTTGTGTCCCCAGCTTGTTAGCTTTGGAGGAAGGACAGTACCCTTCTGTGTATTGAGACTAAAATTAGGGGGGTGGAGGGGGAAGCACCATTGTCCCTATGTCACCACCCAGGCCAAAGTGGTTCTCCTAACTCAAGGGCATTGTAACTCTTGCTTGATATCTCCAAGTGAGGCTAGCAGTGTTAGTGGGCAAGAGAAAAGAGCGCAGGGAGATTCAGACAAGCTAGTAGTGACTGCTGGAGAGGCAACACCATGGAAGGAGAAACACCTTTGAATTTTATTTCCAAATCACCAATAACCAAATTAATCCCTTTTTCTTCCGAACACAGAAGGGGCACATCTCCCATCCCTTCTCTGGGATATGCTTTGTTGGTGAGACAAGTGTCTCAATCTGCTTAGAGGTGAACTATTTGGGATTATGATATGGGGTGCATTCCTCCTCATCTCTCGTTCCCACAGGTAGTGGCACCCATGCCACTGAGGAAATGTTTGCCAAGATTGTCAGGTAGCCCCTGGACTTGCTTTCTGATCTCTGCTTCTCTGTCCTGCCTTCTTGCTTAGCAAAAACAGTCACCACTGAGGAGTGCCTGGCGAACCCTGTGGGCATGAACCGCTACAGCATGGACCCCTCCGCCTCCACCTTTAGCCACAGGGGCTCCTTGCCCACCTCTTCCTCGCTGTACTGCAAGAGACAGAACTCTGGAGATGGCCACCTTGGGGGAGTCTTGGCCACCACTGCCAGTGGTCCCCGCTCCAGCCCCATGTCCTCTGGAGGCCCCTTGACACCTGGGCTGAGGCCCCCAGGCTCCAGCCCCAAGAGAAACGGGACCCCTCTTGAAGGAAACAGATGTGGTAATGTAATGCATGCTCTGGCTTCCCCATGACTTAACCTCCTCTGCCCTTGCTCTGGGATAACTGCATGTAGGGGGAAGGGGGTGGCTTCAGGGGGAACAATGATTTCTGAATATGGAACACTGGGAAATTGGAAGCCCTTTCAAGAATTTTTGTTGTTCTTAAAGGCAGCTAACTTCAACTTTTGACCATAAGTAAAGAAAATAGTATATAAGAACAGGCTAGGCTGTAGGAGTAAGTAGATTCCAAAATGTACAGTGGCTCAAATGCAATAGAAATTTATTTTATTTTTTTGTTCAAGAGTCCAAGGTGGGTGTTCTTAGGTCGTGGATGCCTCCCAATTCAGGGACTCAGACTTTGTCCATTTTGTGGCCCTGCTATCCCCTATGGCCTCCATGCCCCAAACACCTACTGGGTAGAAAGGGAAAGAGTGAGGAAGGCGCATACTTTTCCCTAGGGCTTGAGAATGATGCACGTCATTTCCACTCACATTTCATTGGCAAGAGCTGGCCATTATGCCACACTTAACTCTAAGGGAATCTGAGAGATGTAGATCATCTCTGTGCCAAGAAAAAGAAGAACCAGATGTCAACAAAGCATCTTTTCTTGCATAGTGGGTGACATTTGTAGGACACAAATACATGGGCAGGACCAGAGTTAAACAACATTTCCTTAATGCTGGTTATACTACCTTGTAATACCTTGTTGGGATGCAATGCATGAAAGTGCTCTCATTCTAGGGACAGCTTTGTGTCTATTGTGAATTGTTTTGTTTTTTTAAATCATTTTCAAGCTTCAGTATTTCATTAATGAACAAAGGCTGTAAAGCATAGTGGATAATCCATGGACTATGGAGCCAGATGCACTGGGCTAGAATCATGGACCTACCACTTCCTGACTGTATGACCTTTTGCAAGTCTGGGTTTCTCGGTGCCTCAGTTTCCTCACCTGTAAAATTAGAATGATAACAACAGCATCTATCTCATAGGTTTGTTGGGAGGATTAAATAAGTTCACACGTGTATTTAGTGTCAGACCAAGGACATGGTAAAAGCTCGATAAAGATTAGCTGTCACAGATCACGTGAACACATCTCTCACCCAATCACAGCCCAGCAGCTCTGCACCTGAAAGCTGCTGAGGAGAGGAGGCCCCAGGCTGAGGAGTTAGGGAGTCTTCATCTTGCCCCTCTGGAGCCTCCCAATGGGTTGGCCGTCTTCTTTGACAAGTCACATTTTTGTTCGGAGTCTTGGATCTCTCAACCAGTAGCCCTGAGAAGCCACAGTGATGAGCTAGTTTGTATGATCCAACATCCTCCATGTGTTCCCCTCAAAGACCTCCCCCATCTCACACAAGGCTCTCCTGGCTGAGGATAGATAGAAAGGCAGGCAGGAACGCCTTGCGCAGAAGGCACTTCTGAGGAGCAGAGTACAGAATCCCTCAGCCACGGGGGCTCTTGCCAAATGTAGAGGCACCCTGCAGACTACTTCCCAACATTGGCACATAAGCCATCAGCCATGCAGAAGATTTGAGTGGGCAGAGCCCATTTTCCAAATGGGAGAGACATTGTTCTACCTGATTTTTAAGAACAAGAGAAGAGAACAAGATTTGGCACAAAACAACATCTTAAAGTAAATGAGGGGCAGCGTTTATTTCCTAGGCTTATCCCCAGAGTTTTTGTAGCACCCAGCATGTAGTAGTTCAATAAACATTCATTATCTCTGTGTCCCCTACCATGATGCCAGTGTCCTCATGTTGCCCCTGGTTGTCAAAACACTCCTCTTGGTGCCCCTCTGCCTTTTAGCTGTCTCTTCCTGTCAACCTCTTCTCCTCAACCCAGTTCCCATTTGCTCAGGGTGATCGCAGGTCATCGCCTGATTGAGTTGACTCATAATTCTAAGAGTGTTGCCATTTTTTAAAAAAGAGATATTTACCCTGTCTTCTGGTCAAGTTGGTGGAGTATCAGGCCCAATGTTGTAAGTGTAGGATTTAAGCAATAAAAGGATGAAAAGAACTTCTATCACTACCTGAAGAATTGTCTGCTCCATCCCAGTCTGTCTGGTATCCCTGGATGGGGGGAATCTTAGATCCTTCAAAGGGATCTCAAGGTAGCTTCCCTCCCCCGCTGGGATGCCCTCCTATCTATCACTCCCTCAACAACTCTCTTGTCCTTCATTTTTGCCTCCTCCCCAGCCCTTTGTCCTCCAGTTAGCTGTCTGAGGGGGTCTGCCTGAGGAGTGGCCCAGACCCTCCCTGGGAACCAACTCTGAGAGAACCCTCTCTGTTAGAGCTCTGGTTAACCCCCCAGGAGATCCCCACTCACTCAGGGCTTTGCCTCTTAGGATCTTGGGTAAAATCAGAGAGATGGAGCCCACCAGTGCCTGTTACCTTCCGCTCCAAGAAAAACACTAACTGTACCCTGAATACGGATTGCCTCTTTCACTACTTAGAAATATTAGTGAGAACTTTGATGCCCTGCGAATCAGAATTGTCCATAATTAGCTGGACGCTTTGGGGCTTTGGGATGTTCAAAAATCACACACTCACCCACCTACCTTCCTCATTTTAGCTGCAAAATGTAATGGTAGAAGTTCATTGTTGAGCCTCTGTAGTATACTGAAGAAAAAAGAAAATTATTCACCCTTTGTAGGCACATTAACTCGAATGCTCCAAAGATTCCTTTAACCAGTGTGCTAAATGGAAACATAGATACCAGAAAGCCAGCCAGCTATCTCCACTCTAGCATCAAGATGTAGGAGGGCAGTGCCAGCATCTCTGAGAGAGGTTTCCACTGCTGCTTCCATCTCATTGGCCAGAACTTAGTCACATGGCTACCAGCTGCAAGGGAAACTGGGAAATATGATTTTGTTCTAAGAAACCACAATCCCAGCTGGAAATCAGGGTTTCCGTTATAAAGGAAAAAGTGCAAAAAGAGATATTGAGTAGGTGACCGAGAGTCTCAGCCACACCTCCCAATTAGAAATGTTTGTTCCTTCCAATTCCTTCTGTAGCACTTTGTTCTCTCATCTCTAGGACTTCCTCTTCCCTGTCCCACAGTAGGAACCAGACCCTCAGCTTTGTGAGGTCCCTTGCTCATATCCAAATCCTCCATAGCCCCAGAATAGGAGCCTGCTTGCTTGAGGCACATACTAAATAACTATTTATTGAGCACCTACCAAGAGCCAGACACTTTCCATACATTATTTATGACTTCTTGCAAGTTGTATTTTATGATTTATTATAATATGAACGTATTATTATAGTAGGTATTATTATATACAAGGTACAGATAAAGAAAGTGAAGATCAAGATAAGGTCATTCAAGTGTTGAGTCAGGATTTCACTTTAACTGGCTCCAAAGCCTGTGTCTTTCAAAATTACCCCAGGGATTTCCAGACTTTCAGTAGGCTTTAGGGGGTCCCTTCGAAGCTCTAGGGGATAGGGAAGAGGGGATGGGAGCAGACAGGACTCCCAACACCCTGCCCTCTTTAACCAGGGCCTCTTCACATTTGCAGAGCGGTGTTCTATGTATGCTTTGCTCAAAGTCCGTGCAGCTAAACATATCTGGAACCCATGGAGATAAGCTGTGCTGAATCAAATGGCAGTATATTAAAGTAGGAGAGGAAACCATTGGCCTCCTTACCCATTTGTCACTTAACTGCCAGTCTGGGTGCTTGCTGTAGGCACTCTGGAGGGTTATGAAGTTTGCCCTCCACCCTGGGAATTGCTCAGGATTGCTCTGGAATTGCTTCCCAAGTGTAAGTACTTGGTTTGAAGAAACCATACCTCTTTAGGAGGGTTTGACCTAAGTCATAAACCCTGGAGGGGACCTAAAAAAGGATTTTCCCCTGTGGTGCTAATCAAAATGGTTTAAAATCACAGAATCCAGAGAACTGCATGAGGCTGCAGGCAGGAGGGTAGATATGGATGACATGAAAAATTTCTCAGCCTTCTCTCGTGAGTACTCCCCCTGCCCCCTGCTGTCTTGATAGATCATACCTATAGCCCCCGCCAGTGGATTCTGAGGGGATGTATTCACAGGACACATTTCCTTGGTTTTTGCTGATACTCGGGTAAAAATTTGAGAGCTCTTCCCCATCCAACATATAAACATCTTCTCCCACCCAACATGCAAGCATCAAGAGCTATAAAGTTTTCAGATAACAAAAGCTTCCTAACTTTTGCATTAAATAGGACATGCTGTCGAAGTCCCAACCACAATTAGGTCCAAGTTTCAGAATCAAGAAAGAACGAAAATAAAGAAGAAATTAAAGCTTCCATAGGGTAAGGTGTTGGGTGATGGACAGAGAGACCATCCAATCAGAAAATGAGAATAGGGACAGCGCTCTATGTGGAGGGGCTGACGTGAGCAAAAGTGTGGCAAGGGCTTATTCATTCCAGGGAAAGAAGAGAGTTTGAGCAGAGATGCTGAGGGAAATCACCCTGGGAGATTTGGGGTCCACTTCGAGCAGACTGAGCTTTCATCTGTGGGAACCAGACATTTCTGAACAGGGAGGTAAGCTGATGACCATGGACTTTAAGCAAGACAAACCTACTGGCCATTATGGAATGACACATCATAACAATAGGAAGCATAGTAACTACCTTTTGATTAATTCTTACTGGTTAATGCTTCACATCATCCCATTTAATCCTCTCAACATGGTAGGTGTTTGACAGGCAAGGCAACTAAGTCTCAGACAGCTTTTGCTCCACCTCAGCCAGCAGATACTTACTGAGCACACTATGCCAGGGGCTCGTCTCAGGTCTAAGGATGGAGCTGTGAGCAAGACACATGTGGGCCCTGCTCTCTGACAGTGTGCAATTCCACAGAGGCAGACGTTAACAATATTGCACAAACTTCATTACAACAGTGACTATCCCTCCAAGGAAAAATATGATGCTATGGGAGGATCAGCTAGGGAGGAGTCACTGAGCCTGCTCCAGGGAGATGGGAAAAGCTTCCCGGAGAAGTGACAGTGGAGCCAGCTGGACAGGGAAGCAGGAGCTGGCTAGGGAAGGACCGTGGGGAGGAGTGGCTGGAAGCTTCCTGGCAGCGGTCAGATTGCTTGCCCAGAGGTCGCATGTCTGTGGTGGTAGAGAAGGACCCAGCCGAGTGTGGCCTCATTTTCGGCCTTTCGTCTCTCCTGTCTCTCGGGGCATCCTCTCTTCTCATGCAGCATGTCAACTGGTCTTGAAAGAATAAAAGAAAAATCTGATTAAAATTTGAGGATTGGTCAGGTGCTCTTCTGTCTCCTATCTCTCTCACCTCATACAGTCTTGAAAATTCTTACCATAGAAATAATGAAACACAACACTGTTTTAAACTACCTGATGCTACCCAGATTGTGGGCTAAGCTGGGCACCTCCCACATTCCTCATGGCCTTGTTTCCAGGAAGGGTGCCTTCTACAGGGACCAGGTCACTGGGAGGAGCTGAGAACAGATCTACCCTTCCCTGGCCTTCACCCCCATCCCCTCCAACCCAGATCCAGCGCTAGAGATGCCGAGAGGGCCCAGGGGACTCAGAGAAACCTGAGGAAGGACACTGAGGGGTCCCCTTTAGACACCGATGGGCTTCCCTTCAAGATGTTCTTTGTCAGGCTCCAGCCCAGAGCCACATACTTGATTCTTACAATACTCTTGAGCAGCAAGATGAAGAAACTAAAGCCCACGGAGAATGATTTGGGCCAGGAAGGGCTACAAGCTTGGCCGTTGGTACTCTAGTCAGTGTGCATTGCTCATGGACACACTGATAAGACTTTCTGATACACAAGAAGGTGACTCCCCGGGTGTTGTGCGGGACAAACCACAACCATATCAGAGGCAGAGGAACCTTAGAGATTCTTCCCAACTCCCTTATTTCACACCTGAGAAGTACAAAGACACTCACACGGCTGGTGGGTGGTAGGGATTTTGACTCCCGGCTCATTGCTCCTTCCGTTCCTCCATATGACTCTATTGTTAGCTCAAAAGTTTTCTTTGAATTATGAATGAGCAAAAGGAAATTATGCATGTGGTTGTGGGCAGGTATGAGACACAGAGATTCAAAGACAGCTGTGCAAGTCGCTGTGCCGTGAAAATGCCCGGGCTTGCTTTAAACACTGATTCGTAGGCATTTATTCCTGGTGCACGCGAGATCGGCTTTAGAAACAACCCCCACCTCCTTCACCTACACATCCATTCACAACTGGGTTTCGCTCTTCACCGAATCCGGCAGGTCTAGTGAAGGGACATGACATACACAAAGTTCTCTGACATGGAGAATCCTGCCTTCCCATAAAGGCGTTTGGTGAGCACTTTGCATGCCCTGGTCCCTTAGAACAAGATTCTTTTCACATCCATCATGTCTTCCTGCTGTCCAATCACATCCGCCTGGCCTGGCTGTGTCAGGCCGGACCCATCTGTCTTCCTGACACTTTCACAGCCACTGGAGGGGGGTTAGCGTATTTATTATCTTTGTGAGCACAGACCACTGCAAAGGCTTTACAAACCTGCCACTGGAAAGTTCCATTTCTCTTCCTTCTAGAGCGAGTTTATGTGCTTTGGATCTTGAGCAATTCCCAAGGTGTGGCAGGCTTCCTGCTGCTCTCTGTCTTGTATGACTAAGAGACCCCCTCAGAGAGGCTCCCGAGCCAGGCCCGGCTGGTGCCATTTCATCCTGGAAAGGTGAAAAATGCCCACAGCAAGCACCGGGGCCACTCTCCAACTGGGCCGCCTCTCTCCACAGCCATCACCTGGAGAGCCTCCTCAGTCAAGATGATCCTGCCCCTCTTGCTCAACCCCTGGCTGTGACCACTAGGAAAGTGGTGCCTTGACCTAGCTCAAGGAGCTTGGGCTCCCAGGGATGATGCTGTGAATTGGTCTGGTATTTTTCTTTCCTGTCAGATACAGGAAACTTGATTTGACCTCTGCTCTGATCACTCTAAAATCATTCTTGGCACCAAAGGCTTGCAGCCTTTGTAATCAGAGCATCTTTTATCACCCTGATTACCACCGAAGCACCGATGGGGCAGGATCGAGGGCGAATATGATTTCTGTGATTCCTCGTCCCCATGTTGAGTGCAGATGTCTTTAAATGCAGTGAAATCATCTCGAACAAGCATGCATCCGCATTCAGACGGCTCCGGGGTGCACTAACAGTTTCCCGGCAAAATGTCTTGTGTCAACCCACGTTCGGGGACCCTCCCAGGTCCGGCAAGGAAAAGGCAGGGAAAATCTCAAAGCAAATCCAGTTCTCAACTGAACCATTATGGTTTTAGGGCACACTCGGAAATGTGATGTTGTACTTTGCTCAGCACTAATGGAGAGCTGTGCACTTTTCGAGCATGTTAAAAAGAGGAGCCGGAAAGAGAGAGCAGAGAACCACTGCGCCCCGAGACTGAAAGGGGGAAGTGGAAGTGAAGGCTTCTGGACTTTTCACGTAGAATTATTCTGTAGGGAGGCTGCTTCATTGTTCAGAGCCTCCACTTTCTTTGGGCCTGAAAATAGGATTAAGGATTACCTGCTCAAGTCCTTTATGTGAGTTATCTATACTGTTCCTACAAAATATATTGATTCATTTTACACCTCCTGAGCCCATATTTACAAACACATTTACTTAGAATTGTGGAGGAGTCAATGATTATAAACCCCGTAATGAGAGGATCCTGTTTTTCACCAGACACTTTGCCCAGGACCTGGTACAGAAGAGATGCTCAGTAGATGTTTGTGGAATGAATGGGATGGGATGGGGGGAGATGAAAATGATTGCCCTCGAGAAATTTAAATCTAACTGGAGGTTATAGACACGCGTAACTGCAGTATAAGGTGGAATGTGGAAAGCGTCTTGAGAACAAAGATGTGGGGGTTAAAGGCAGAGGAATGTGATGTCCAGATGGCAGGACACAGAAATGCTGCCTATGAAGGGGTCTGCCTGGGTTTTGACGGCTGGTGGAGCTTCTGTGGAAAGGAGGGAGGGTATGTGCTTCTAAAGAAAAGCCAAAAGCCCTGGCTAAAGATGGAGAAGGGAAGCTAAGGAGACATTCTGTCAGTGTGCCCGGATGGGAGTGCGCAGGAGGACAGTGGAGGCAGGCAGGGTGTCTCCCCTCTGTGGAGTGCCTGATGCATGGTAGCCCTAGGGCTTAGGCCTAATCCCATTTCAGTCTGACACTTGCCCTTCCTAAAGGACAGCGTTGCCATTTTACAGCTAATGAGCTGAGTCATGGTCAAATTGGTAGCGGTGGGTGGCTCCAGGGTTTGTTCCTAGGTCTCTCTGGCACAAAAGCGCTTCCCCTCTGTCTCAGAAGGAAAGATGTTATTATAAGAGAGTCCTTGACCTTGAGCTAGAGTATGGACTCTGGAGTCAGTACATAGGCAAGGGGCACAGACAGGGTTGGGTCTACAGAAAGCATTGAGGCAGTAGACAGTTTTGTCCAGAAGGAAGAGAGCCCAGGGCAAGGATACCCATGGAACCCATCGCAGGGGTTTGGGTAAGAGGATCTCCGATAGGGGCAGCAGGGTAGGAGGGAGGATCCAGTGTGAGAGGCGTCGTCCTAAGAGCTTAAGAATAATTAAAGGTGGGGAGCAAATAAGGGGCAGTAGAAAGAGAGGTAGAAGTAGAGACATCACTGTGGTTTCAGAAACCTGACGGATAGGAGGAGAACCTGGTGCTGGAGAAAGAGAAGGAGTTAGTTTGGGACATATGAAAAAAGTCAACCTCTAGCTATGGCCAGGCATTCGATTCGTTACTTTTTTCCTCCTTTACTTGTCTTGTACCTTTTACTCTGCCATGTGGGGGATGCATTTAAGGAATGGTGCAGGTCATGCAATAATCACGTATCAAGGACCAGCTCGGGACCAGGCACAGGATTAGACCCTTTGCTGTCAAGGAACTCTCATGCTAGTAGGGGAGACTGGGGCAAGTCCTCTGAAGAGCAGGGGGCCATGGAGGTACTCTGTGCCTGGGGCAGTGAGAGGATGTCTCCTTTCTGCACATGCAGAGAAGAGGCGCCTCTCACAGCGGGATTCCCGGCACTGGCGGCAGAGACCCAGAACGAGGACCAAAATGCACCTCGGTTCTCCTATGTCTTTATGTCTCGGTGTAACCAGGGGAGGCAGAAAGGATCTGAATTCTTTCTGGCCTCCTAGCACTGTAGGGGCCAGTTTGGACGTTCAGCTTAGCAAGCCTTCTCTGGTCACCCGGCTAAGGAGGTCCAGGGCTCACTGAGAACTGAGCAGGAGGGTTTTTTTTAAACTAACATGGACCAGAAGCACAGCCTGTTGATGGAGATCCATTTTCTAACGCTTTACTCCGTGGGAGAGCGGAGGTCGTTTGCAGGGATGGGAGGGTTTGCCTCCAGAAGTGGCCTCCCCGTGCTGCAGGCTGTCTCTCCCAGCCTTTCTCAGTCACAGGAGGTCACTCAGGCCACAGCCTTGGACTAAGAGCCAGGTGGGGGCAGGCAGCACCAGGTAGGCACTGAGGCCAGCATCCCGGTGTCTAATGTTCTCGTGTGTGCTCACCCGTCCAGCCTCAAGCCCTTCCCCAGACGGACAGGATGCCAGGAGGCCCCGGAGCAGGAACCCCTCCACCTGGACTGTGGAGGATGTGGTCTGGTTCGTGAAAGACGCTGACCCGCAGGCTCTGGGGCCTCACGTGGAACTCTTCAGAAAGCACGTGAGTACTTGCACGCACATGGTAGGCCTGGCCTGGGAGGGGGCCGGAGGAGGGGGTGGAGGGAGCATGGAGGAAGGGCGAGGTTCAGGGAGCTGCAGGCTGCAGAGGGGGACTGGTCTCAACTAAGCCTCGGGCCACCACTCAAGGGAGGCCAGATGGAACTACAGGCTTCTCACTTCGTTTTGTTTTTAAGAAGGGGTATTTGTCCCATCTGTTCCCTCATTTCGGCCGTTATTAGGAGTGCCTGTTTTCCTGCCCATCCATCCGTCTGTCTGCACATTCAACAGACATTTATAGCACACCTACAATATGCCGGGCAAACTGTAACCGTGCCTAATAGTCTAAGCTGCTTTGAGGGTTCAATGAGAAAATGCACGTAAGGTGTTCAGCACGGCACCTGGCTTATAGTTAGCCTTCAGGTAGCAAGTATTCTTAGAACGGAGATTCTAGAATATATATTTAAGAGATTCTGAAATATTATAAATATGGTAAATTTAAAAAAAGGTAATAATTAATACTTCGTCTGCCAGGCTTACTATGTCAGTTTTTTTTATTGCTGCTAGAACCAATTACCACAAACATCTAACTTAGAACAACACAGATTTATTATCTTACAGTTCAGTGGGTCAGGAGTCTGACGGGTCTTGGCGGGCTGAGATCAAGGCGTCTGCAGGGCTGACATTCCTTTCTGGAAGCTCTAGGGAGAATTGGTTTCCTTGCCTTTCCCAGCATCTGGATCCACCCTCATTTCTTGGCCTGTAGGCCTCTGCCCTCATCCTCAAGTCCAGCAACATCAGGCGAGTCCTGCCCAGGCTGCCGACTCTAGTTCTGTCTTCTGATTTCTTCTTCCGTTTGTAAGGATCCTTGCGATGATGCTGTCTCTCCCACCCGGTAATCCAGGATACCCTTCCCCCCCCCCCCCATTTTAAATCCAGCTCATCAGTAGCCTTAATTCCCCCTTGCCAGGTAACCTCACATGCTCACAGGTTAGGGGAGTAGGGCGTAGACATCTAGGGGGGAAGAGAGGGAACATTATTCTGGTTGGCCACATTTACCATGATATTCTCCTTCTTGTCTCTCACTTTTGTTTGGTGATTCTGTCATAGAAACCATACTCTCAGATCTGGGGAGACTTCTGCTCTAACCTGACACTCACATTTCATTAGGGATATATATATGTGTGTGTATATATATATATATATTTAAGTTTATTTATTTATTTTGAGAAAGACAGAGATGGC
Source organism: Prionailurus viverrinus (assembly GCF_022837055.1). Lineage (NCBI taxonomy): Eukaryota > Metazoa > Chordata > Mammalia > Carnivora > Felidae > Prionailurus > Prionailurus viverrinus. The sequence goes on along the minus strand of NC_062565.1, from coordinate 97,406,791 downwards.
ATGAGTGGGTGAGGTGCAGAGAGAGAGGGAGAGAGAGAATCCCAGAAGGCTCCACACTGTCAGCATGGAGCCTGATATGGGGCTCAAACTCCACATGGACCATGACCTGAGCCAAAACCAAGAGCCAGACGCTTAACTGACTGAGCCACCCAGGCGCTCATTAGGGATATATTTAACATCGCTGGACAATGGGGCCTTGAGAGCAGGGACCATAGACTGGGTTATGTGAAGACAGATCTGGGTAGGAGGAGTCTGGCTCTCCTTCAGAGTGGTAGGGGATGATGGAAGTCTAGGAGATGGGGTAAAGAGAGAATATTAGGCCCATCGTTGAGATCTGCCCACTCTTCCATTTTGCCAACGACACAGAGAGTGAGTGACAGAGTAGGTGTTCCATCAATACTGGCTGCATAGATGCAGAACAAGGGCTGGTGAGCCTTGCATGGTTATATGAGTCCTGTAACTGCCTCTTCTCCCAACCTGAGCACCCACACTTTCTACCCTTTGTCTCTTGTGACCTGAAAATAACAGGATAGGTGAATGAGGAAACCCAGCCTTAGTAGGTTCATGAATTCTACACGCATTCTGGAAGGTTACCATTTTCAGAGACAAATCGGAACAATACCACGACCACGAGGGGTTGGCATTCCCTTAGTAGTTCCTCGTGCTGAATCCTGGGATGAAGTAGGTGCATTATTTAGTTGTCTGCCACCTCAAATTATTGATAGGGCCAGACACCTGAAATCCCTCATCAAATGTAATGAGCAATTTGGTAATCAGCTCAAGGTCAGTGGGCTTACCAAGAAAAGATAGAAGAGATTAGGGGGATGGAAGGCAGTCAGGGCCTCATACCGGCACCTGAAATGGAAAAGTAACTGCTAGTTTCAGGGTCTAACAGGTGACACTTTGTCTTAATCCAGTCAAGCTGCTATAACAAAGTACCATAGACTGGCTGGCTTATGAACAAGAGTGATGTTATTTCTCAGCTCTGGAGACTGGAAGTCTGGGATCAGGGTGAGAATCCTCTTCTGGGTTGCAGATTGCCATCTTGTTGTATAAGGACACTAACCCCATTCATGAGGCCTCCACCTTCATGACCTAATTGCCTTACAAAGTCCCCACCTCCAAATACTGTCATATGGGAGGGTAGGATTTCAACATTTGAATTTGGGTGGGGACACAAACATTAAGTCCATTGTAAATTTTTTGCTTCTTTGGTCCTAGAGCAGATAAGGAGATAAATATCATGTGGGCGATATCGGGAACATAACTGGAGTTATGTTTGGTTCCTTCAGTAGGGGGAGCAGGAATATGAAAGATCCAATGTATCATCTGACCTCAGGGAGATTATGGGAAGAGGAACACCTAGTATTTGTTTGCTTTAATTTATTTTTTAAAGAAGAGATTGCCTTGGGACTAAGAGATGTATATATGAGTAAATCCATATTCCCTCGCCTCATCCCCTGACCACATGTTAACCAGAGCCACTGTTCTATTATTCTGACCACCTTCTGGATTTTCTTTTTTCTGATCCTGTTCTGCCAGGAGATTGATGGCAATGCTCTCTTGTTGCTGAAGAGTGATATGATCATGAAATACTTGGGTCTGAAGCTGGGCCCCGCGCTGAAACTGTGCTACCATATTGATAAACTGAAGCAAGCCAAATTCTGAAGGTTTTTAAAAGATAGAAGCAATGTCCAGACAACAGATCTCAAGATCATCTTCTGCCTTACCAACATCCAGCCACCATCATAAAATGGATTCTCTTCTTAAAATTAACAGCCACAGAGACTTGGCCTTTAAAAAAAAATGTGCATCTCTGCCTTTAAAAACAAGAAATTCAACATGACCCTTTTGAAAGGCTCCTCTGTGTTAATGATTTGCCAAAAATTATGGAAAAGCCTGTTATTTGAACGTTCCTGATAGGCTGGTTGCTCTTAGAGTGGGTCCTATTTTTATGATGAGAGAGCAGGGAACTGAATGCTATTGCCCAAGAAGAACCCTGAAGCGTTCTCACAAAGATGTGAGAAGAAAGACCTCTGTCTCCACCACAGCACCACCTGTCTTTAACTCTGCCCTGGGGACCTATCATTGTGAGCCTTGCTTAATTCAGCTCTGGAAGCTGTCTTATGAGGGAAAAATGCCTCACTTTGCACTATCTGGAAAACTTGAATTCTTTTGCCCTCTGACAGAGAAGAAAAAAGTCTTTTCTATTCCTGGTTATTTGAAATACTGTGTTGTCCCACTAGAGGGCAGACTGTTAATGAAGTTTCAGGACCCTCACTGCAGTAGCCTGCTGATCCGGTACTCCGTGGATGGGTTAGGGTCTCTGTGAACAAGATCTAGCCTATACAGACACGGGGAATTTCTTCCACAGTCAGCACCACAGATTGCAACTTGGGAAGAAACCGTCTCTTAGAGCATTCTAGTTCATACCCAGTCATTATTGATGGACTGAGATGCACAAGCAGCAAAGGCAAAAATCTGGAAGTATGTTCTTCCCAGATGGGGCTTTGGAGTCCCTTCCTTTTCAGAGTCCTTACTGAGGTGTTGATGTGTTGGCACGCCGAAGAGTCTTAGTGACATTTAGTCATGGGTGTTTCTTTAAAAAAGAAGAAGAAAAATGTCTCAGATAAGCTTTGAAATGGAAGAGTGCTGATTTCTAGTTACATTGCTGGATTACGTAGTTGTATCGCTAGCTAATTTTTCTAGTTCTCAACAAACACACAGACATGCTATTATTGGGTTTAATTCAATTTACAAATAGGTTTTCTCCTTCCTCACCGTGAAGTAATAGAAAAAAAATTGATTTTTTACCCCTTTGCAGCTGTGTCCAAGGAAGGACGATGAAACCACAATTGAATAGGCAGGAAGGTGACCTCATCTCCATTCCTTTTATCCTTCTCCTTTCTTTCTGTCCCTCTTTCTTTTATTCTTCCTTCCTCACTGAACAGGAAGCATATCTTCAAACTGAATTCACCTTCGCCATGGGCATATCCTCTTAAAACATCTATGGCGTTGGAGGTGAGGAGATGAATGCTAGACTTTGCAATCTCTGGGAGGGAGAGGATCAAGGAAAACTCAGGGCCTCCCATGGCCAAAATGCAAGTTAGGGAAAGCATACCTTCCTCTGGGATGCAGCCGGCAGAGCAGAGCAGGGGTCTCACCTGATGACTGGAGCAGGGTGGGATTTCAGCCCCTCATCCTTCGACCAGGTGCCCTGGTGCAGGACAGGGGCTGTACGACCTTGAGGGCAGCCAGGGTAGATCTGAATGCTGATCTTCTCTTCGATCAGGTAGAACTTAGATGAAGGTCCTAAGGAAGATTCCATGCCATGCCGTTAGACCCATTTTGATGAGCGATAATCGAGAAAGCACATCATAGCAAAATCCTTTCTTAGACACACACCTGGTGGCTGGACTGAAAGCATGGCAGAGAAGGGGAGGAGGGGACCGTCCTAAACCTGGCCCCTGAATTGAGCTGGAGTCATCAGGTTGTGGGAGAGCTTCACGTCTGCTGCTTTCAGCACCTGACAAAGCTACCCCGGTGTCATCAGGCCTTGGGACAGAGTCTTCCAACATCTTAGATAAAATGACTCTGTCCCTCAGAGTTTAAGCGCTCATGGCTGGTCTGGAGCTAGATAAGTTCCCTCAAAAGCCAACGGGAAAATGGTGAGGCCCAGAGAACCCCACCACAACTCACCCACCCTTTCTGCATCCGCGGGTTTCCACTCACATTCCTCCCTCAGACCTGTCACGCCTCTTCTGCCAACACATACCTTGTTGAGAGACTTTCGAAGCTTCCTACCCACCCTCACCAGTGCCTCCTTCACTACAAAAGCAGGAGCATCGGTGCCCCCAAATGAAAATCATCCCCAAACAATGTCAAAGAGATACTGGGAGTAGTTTTCGGGGGAGAGAGATTTTCTCCTCTCAAGTCTAGGAGAAAACTGGATCCATGTTCACGTGTAACTGCTCTCACGGAGGTGCGATCTCATTTTGCATTAAACTTTAAGCAGGACAGATTGCTGAAGCCATGATATTTAAGGTTTGACTTTTTAAAAATCTCATTACTCTTAAAATGAATGCTGCCATATCAGAAAATAACCCAGGGAGGAAATTCCTCCTTGCCTGTTTTTGCACTGAAATGCAATTAGCCAACCAAATTATTGTAGCAATACTGCAATTATAATTAATTTTCACCCCTTTCAAAAATCTTGTCAGACCAGGCAGCTAAATAGCTCAGCAAATGTAAAACATGCCAGGCCATTTCCTCTAAATGGACCTTAAAGAGTCAGGCCATGTGTGTCATTCTCGTCCAAACGCGAGCTTATTTTGGGAACCTCACACTTGTTATTCCATGGCAGTAGCTTTGCTTCAGGTTGCGGTGAATAATGATATAGTTTTGCATAATTCCAAATTAGAGTGGGTGAGTGTGTGTGTGCATGTCCAGACATTTCCAATCACCTGTGTCAAACATTTTTTTTTTAGAAATCTAAAGACAATTCTATTGCCTAAATCATTTTAAGTATTTTATAAGTGCATGATTCCCTTTGTGAAGACTTCAGGTAAAAAGATGTAGGGTGTGTGTGTGTGTGTTTGTTAGTTCTAACAGTAGTTGGAAGAGCCTAGAAGAGGCCGAGAGCGGATCAGTTCTACAGTTGCTTGGTCTAGAATGCCTCCCAGCTGCAACTTGGAGCAGAACCCACTCTAGGCTGTTATGACAAGCTATCCCCTCTGCTGCCAGCAGGGTGCGCCCTGGAGGCAGTTGGGGGACAGTTCTGGGGTTCTGGGCCTGCATCCCTCAGGCTGGCTGGATGGGTCAAGCCAGCCCAGGGCCCCTGTGACTGAGGCAGAGACCTAGCCAGGCAGCCCGTGGGGCAGGGAACAGACGTCTTGAGCTCCTTGTTTAGTGCCCACCAGAGCGTTCACCGGGCTCCCATCATTTCTCTTCAGCGGGGCTGCCGAGGTTTTTTCCTTTCATCAGGAAAAAGGAATGAAGAACTCCTCAGGAGAACCAAATGGAAGGAATCCTGAGCGAAGGTTGGTTTACTTCAGGAGGAAACCAGTGAGAGAGGGAAGATACAACTATAAATTTCATAGGAAAACAATAAAAGAGCACCTCTTCTAACAGCCTCAACCCTTGAAGCAGCAATAACCTATTTTTGTATTTATGTGCTGTATGGAATATTTTTTTTAATTAAAATCATTTTTTAATTATTTTTTGAGATTGCTTTAGGAGAATTTTGTCGTAACTCTGAAGATAATTGGAAACGCCCAGCAGTGACCAAGGACTTGAATTTAGTCATTGGCAGAAAGTCGGGAAAGATGGAAACATTCTCCTTGATGTCTCCATAGTCAGGTATTCATACCTGTGAGCAGGTGAGTGCCAGTGTTTGCTCTCACAGGGCACTTTTTCAACTCTTCCCTGGTGGGGTTACAGGATGAAGAGATTGGACTCACCTTTCTTTTTTTAAACCTCAGATAAGAAGACATCGGGTTGTGAGGGAGGAGGTGACCTTTTTAAAGCTGCAATATTTTGTTAAGGAGAGGGGTGAAAACCTGTTGGCGGATGTGGTTTATTTTGTACCATAAACACACTCCACGAACTGAGTAGTTGCCCAGCTGTGCTGTTGTCTCACCATGTCTTATATTCCTGGTGGCATGAGAGGGCCGCTTGGGGACCCCAGAAGTGAATCCAGAAGTCTAGAGATGCAGTCATTCCTCTTTCCATCCTCCTATGTCACCCCGGGGACGACGCCCCGCTTCGCTCACACGGCCCTTGAGCTTCCAGCCCAACTGCTGGTCGTGCTGTTGTGCTGTCGAGGGAAGTTCCAGGGAGTCCTTCCCCCCCAGTGGTTACCCTAATCGAAGACGATTCCTTCCTGGACAATTGGAAGCTGGATTTTTGAAAATCTAACCTTGACTTGAAAGAGAATCTCTGTTATTTATGGCCACCAGTTAAATATTATGGAAACATGTCTGTTAACAATTTGCTTTGTGTAATTTGTTCTAATGCTAATAAGTCACAGCTGGGATACTTCCTGTGGTAAATTCCTCTGTGGTTACAGTGGTATTATCACACATGGACTTCACCAAAACACTGTGCTTAAGAAGAACCGTTCACCCTGGCTCTCGCAGGCTTCAGGAAATTCCCCTAACGGAGACGCAGCTCTGGGCAAAAGCACGGGCGTTTAGAAAAGGATTTGCTCTTCTTTGCTCCCTCCCTTTCACAAGCAGGGCCCCAGACCCATACAGAAGCCCCTCACACTTAGCACTGAGTTTGAGTTCCTCCAGAGGAAGAGATGGAAAGCAGAACTTAGGAATGACAGCTCCCTCCAGGTTAGGAGGCTGTACCCGGAGTCCATATTAAGAGGAGGTGGGCAGGAGAGAGGAGTGGAGACACTTCCAAAGGGGAAGAGCTAGTTCAGCAGTCGATCACATAATGAGGTCAGATACTTGTGGAGACAACAGCGTCTTTCCGTCCAAACGGTCTAAGTAGACCACTCAGACTTGCTCCGGGCTGCCGGCCCATCATGCTCTGCTCTGTCGCTCTACCATGTGACCTGAGCCTCGGAGTTGGTTCTGTGCACTGCACTGGCGCTTCATACAAAAGGCCGACACAGGCGTCTTCCCTTAGATCCTACTTTGGAACACGCCCAGAGCCTTGTGTTTCCCAACAGCTCACTCTGAAATAGCGGGCCCTGATGGGGTGTCACTTCACAGTCAACCTGGGTGACCGGAGACGGCCTCCATCATAAATGTAGCACCCCCACATCTCAGGAAGGCTCTGCCTTCCCCACCCAGCACTGGACCGCCTTCCCCCACAGCCCTAAGAAATGGCTATGCCTGACGACGTCCCATTACGGGGAGTTCACTCCCATAGGAAGTGGCTTATTTCTCTGTTGGACAGCTCTGGTTGTGAAAAAGTTCTTTCTCAGGGAGACACAGATGTCTGCGAATCAGACACAGACGTCTGAGATGAAGCCAACTCTGCAATCTTTCTCTTTTTAACAGAGCTTGTCCGTGCAGTAACCGCACCTATAATACAAATCGATGTTGGCGAGCAGATCCGCGCTCTGTTACATTAGAATAGAGGAATAGATGCTTTATATAAATGTAGAACTTAGTTAGGTCGTGGCCATCAGATTCATCAGCCCTGTCGTGAAAACCTAGCAAAATTCCTGTGGCCTCACACACACACACACACACACACACACACACAAAGGGTGTCCTGGGAGAATCTTCAGTGTCGTCATAAATCTGGCTCTGGTCACACAAGAAATATGAATTACATAAGCTTGTGTGAATGAATCTATAAGGCCGTGTGCTTTTTTAACTGGGGAAAAAATGCTGTGAGGCACCAAGGGCCTATCTCTTAATTGTACTCATTAGTGATAAAATGAACTAAGGAAGCTTTAGAGAAAAACAAGTTATAATTGATGACAGAAAAAAACATGGTCTGTCGTGAAGGTCTGAAGAGTTATGCAGTTATAACCCCAAACCCAAGTTACATTTCATGCTTGTGTGTGCATGCATGAGTGACTGTGCATTTGTGAGTTAATGCAACAGGAAGTGGGAAGTGGGAATTGAGGGGATGTTTAAGGAGGCATTGAAGAGGGAGGTTTTGCTTTCTAGAGCATTCTATCTTAATCAAAAGAACTATCTAGCAATGATTTAGATATCAGACCCCAAACTAAACATAACACATGGTTTATGTAGCTTACTTAGATAAAATCTGGCTCATGGAGCAGATTCTCTATGACAATATTTTTTTGTATTTTTAAGTTTTTAAATTTTTTTAATGTTTATATTTGAGAGAGAGAGAGAGAACCAGCAAGAGAGGGACAGAGAGAGACACAGACAGAATCCAAAGCAGGTTCCAGGCTCTGAGCTGTCAGCACAGAGCCTAATGTGGGGCTCGAACTCACAAAACTGTGGGATCATGACCTGAGTCAAAGTCGGATGCTTAACTGACTGAGCCACCCAGGTGCCCCTCTACGAAAATATTTAAATCTTGGTGCTCGGAAAAAGGAACTATCTAGCACCTTGCATAGCACTTGCCGTATAAAAGACACCTTGTTAATGAACCGTGTGAACCAATGCTTGACCGGTTTTCACATTTTTGTCGAAAAACCACTAACTTCTCTTTGAACCCCGTTATCTTTATTGAAAGGAGAATTGCCAAAGCGGAGCCTGACACCTTTTATTCCTGGCTCTCCCAACCTCCCCAGTCACCGACTTGCATCTTTTTGTCTTACGATCTCACATTCCCGCTTGGCCTAGTGGTCTCCTGCAGGCATTAGAGAGTCGTACTTAGAGCTTTACTTTTAAGCATCCTGTCCTTCTCCTTTGCAATCTGTGATGCCTCGCACAAATGCGTCGGGTTTCCATCTGCGGGTAAACTGTGCAGGGAGGTAAGCATCTCTCGGGGAGGGCCACAGAGCTCTTTCCATGACCCCCACACTCCCTGTACCTTGCTCCCCTCAGAGTGGGCAGGTAGCTGAACTGGGCCTCCTGCATGAGGCACTCTGTCACAGGTATGGATGGTAGTAAGCCTCTTTGAGAAGACACAGCCTGCAGGACATGGAGAGAAGAGAACCTTCCCTGTCCTCTTTCATTCTTTACCATCTCTGTCCTTGAGAACAGACTCAGAAATATCTGGGGCTTCTCTTTCTTCCCAAATGGTTCCATAGGAGCACTGAGAATAGAATCATGAGACCAATTTTTTTTTTTCATAAGCACCTCAAAATTTAGTTTCACCTTCAAAGAAATCACCTTTAAGAGCCTGGGCACGTGTTCCTAGAATGTTGTCATTACTCAGGGTATTTTTAGTACATCTCTTCTGGAGTCATGTTTAGAAGCTAGAACACATTCTTTCAAAGTGTGGTTGGAAGTGCACTGTCGTCCCTTGGTGGGGGTGGATGTTTTTTTTCTTTTTGGAGCAAGTCAAAGCCACTGGGATGTTGCCTGGTGAATGACACAGGTAATCCATTTGAAATTTAAAACGGTGGGTCTCCATACTCATTAGTTTGTCTTTTCCTTGTATGTTTCCTTAGTTGGTCCAAAAGCTTAGAGCAATAAGAGCCACAATTCATTTCCTAACCATATCAGGCAGGTGTTGGTGTAAGGAGTTGCAACGCGTAAACCGCTTTGAAGGGCGACATTGCCTGATGTGTAACACCCACCGCGTTCATTTTAAAGTAATCTTATCGCTGTATATTTAGGCATGGTGAGCTGATGCTGTGAGTGCACGCAAATGTGCAGACACTGCTCTTGTCTCTAGAGCCCCAATCCCAGAGGAATTGGGAGGAAGAAGCATGAGGGACACCTGAACAGCTCACCTCCAGTGTAGAACCTTCTCCACATCATCTCCCGTAGGCCCCACAGCACTCTGTGGGGGCAGATCAAGGGGCAGTGCCAAAGAAACAAGCTCTCTGAGTTATCAACCCCATACCCCCACCTCCTCCGCCGGGAGAGGAGGGGGCATCCAGGTGAGCTTTGCAGGTGCTGACGGTAGTTACTCTCAGCGAAGCCCAGTGGGGCTGTAGGCTCCTCACTCTTGTATTTTATGACTTGTAGCTTCTGCTTCTCCCCCTGTCTGACTTCATCCAGATATTTTCTTATCCTCTTCTCTCACAGGCATGTAACTCTTCTTCGAAGCCACATAAACATCATTTTCTCATTAGTTTCTACCTTTTTTTCTTCCTGTCTCTTCCTTTTTCTCTTTCTTTCTTTCTTTCTTTCTTTCTCTTTTCTCTTTCCCTCCTTCCTTCCTTCCCTCCCTTCCTCTCTCTTCCTTCCTTCCTTCCTTCCTTCCTTCCATCTCTGTGTTTCTTCATTTCCCCCTTTCTGTATTTCTCCATTCCACTACATCAAATGTTCTTTGGGCAGGAGAGGTGGGTGGAGAGAGACATAAAGAATTAACAGGTGGCCTCCTCACTTGCTGGCCCAGTAGTCCTGATCCTTGCCTGCCTTCCACTATCCCCTCACCACCTGCCTACAGCATTCTTTGGCTCTATCCTGCTTCCAGCCTGATCTCCACTTGCTCTTTCCATTACTCAAGGTATAGCCCTCTCAGTCTGTCCTTGAGTTTGGGAATAAGAATTCTGTCCCTTTTATTTTTAGTCCTATCCATTTTAAATGCTTCATTCTGTGACTCACCCTGACATCTCACTGATACAACTCATCAACCTTCCTCAAGCACAGGCCCAAACGCTCATCCCCGTAGGGATTTCTCTTCATTCAGTCCTGAAGGTCAAGAGCCCAGGTGACCTGGAGACAATCTGACATACCTCTTGAGAAGCATGAGTTGTTTCTCCCAGCCACGCTGCCTCCTGCAATCTGCCTCGAGTCACTCCGACATCCAGTAGCAATTCTGATCATTCCACAGCTCTTTATAGAATGTGTAGCTTTGTCCAGACCCACTTAACCCTGACTGCACCCCCTGTGACCAAAGCCAGGCCAGTGTCTCAGTTTAAATGAGGAGGGCCAGCCCGGATCAAAGATGAGGCATGATGAGCTATGTCAGAAGCTTTTCTGGGGTGAAGTTTTGTTTTTAGACATTTACAAGTGTGATGAGAAGGTGTGCAGTGTGAAGTCTGGGAAAGGAAAGATGATGATATGTTTCTCAAAGGAAAATGTAGTTTAAAGGAGAGAGAGAGGCAGCAAAATTCTGGAAAGGGGATGTTCTATGCCTGGCCTTTGTCCAGCATGGTCACATACCCTTCTTACTAGAAGTCAAACTTGTTTCCACTACAGGATCTGAAAATGTTGCTGCCTAAGTGTGAGCATTTGGAGAACTTTAATTTCTGTTATTCAAAACCATTGTATTCAAAGCCACAATATTTAATTTGTTGTCATCTTCTAGCTATATCTTTGATCACTTGATACAGTCAAAGAACATGAGTTCCTCTCCTCTCATCCTCCAGAAATGTTGAAAGATCAGTTGCTTTATGCAGCAAATATTTCCGTTTTATAGACATCGGTTGATTATTTTCTCTCCTGTATATACCTAGAAATAATTTTATTAATATAAAGACTTTTTCCTTTAAGTACATTTGCAGATAAATTTACTTTTGATTCTATACGCACGCAATAAAATGCAATAAAAATGGATGAAGCAACATCATTTCATTATAATTACCTTCTGTTGCCATTTTTTTCTCTACACTAACAGTGAAAACTTTTTGTTAATTAAGTGCCGTTGTAATTTCACAAAGCATCACTGGGCCAGAAGGTTTGTGTTTTACTAGCCAGGCTAGGCTGTAACTATCTGACAAGGCTCTTGCTAAAATACCGAGGGCACCTGAGCAAGTGGAAATCCATGTTCTCTAAGCTTGCAAGATTGAATGATGATGACTGAAATGTTATGCCTTTTGTTTTGTAAGTGGAGGAGTTCATTGCCAGATTCTCTCTTTCAACCCAGCCTCAGTTAATCTCATGTTTCCACCTCTTTATTCTGCTTCTCTACTCCAATATGCCCACGCAGGAGGCGTTCTGATCTCTCTCTGTCTGGGAAGGTGACAGCCGAATCCTCTCCCTGGTAAAGTTCCTGTCCTTAACCGTGCCCTGCATGAAAAAGCCAGAAACCAAAGGCACAAATAGGTCATCTCCCTGTCTCGGTAAGAGAAAAATAGGGCTGACCGCATTGCCTTTTCCCTAACTGGATGGTCTTCCTCCCTTCTAAAGATTGAAAAGGGTGTGTGTATGCACATTCATGCGTGTATTTATGATTGGGTTTGGGAATTTGAGATAAAGGTCATCCAGTGAAAGTTTATGCATCAACTGCTTGTGCCAAGGCCCGTGTGCAAGGAGGATCTGGTACATGTATTGCAGACACTCCAACCACTCGAAAATTCATTGTGCTTTCACTTTTTGTGGACATAATGGAATTCTGGAACATTACTTCAATTCCAGGCTTTATTTAGAAGTGCTTGGAGAGTGTGGAGCTTTGAGCCTGGGAAATGGTGTCATTTTGGGGCTAGCTTTTTTTTTTTTTTTTTTTTTTATTCCAATGGATCTAATTTTGCAGACCAGAAATCAATGAATAGAACCTGTTGTAATGGGGAACAGCATTTCCATTGGAGAGGAAGAGCAGTAAACTCTGTCACCTGGGGAAAGAGCCTCTCCTTAATTTTTGTTCTTTGTAAGCATGATGCAATCAGTGTTTCCTAATATCGGGACAATCCTGTCGCTTCGAAGTGTTTCTATGTAATTGTGTCACATAATGATAAATTGTAATAGGCCATTTGGTTCTGTAATTCAGTTTGCCAAGCATGCAAACATACGATAACTAGGTTAAATGCAAATAAGCATTACACTAAGGTACAAAAAACAGGGGAGAAAAAAGATGCTGTGTCCGTAACTTAGAAAGAACATGAATTTTATTCCTCATGTGCCTCAAAATGTAGTTTGTTAAAGTTATTTATCCTCTCATTTAATTTCATCACATACTGTTTATACTATAATTATCTGTGTATGAACATACATGTATTCTTACTGCATACATTGACAGATCTCTCACGTGCAATAAGTAGGCTCCAAACAAGCATGTTGTCGGAGTGAGTTGATGTGCTCATTTTTTACGGTAATAGAGATTATATATAAGACACCATATCAAAATGTGCTTTTAATTTTTCAAAGCCTTTTTGTTATTGTACATAAGCTTTTTTCCTTTGGGCCAATTTTTTCATTATTTAGAGATCTATTTTTAATATATTCCTTTGAATAGTGACTGGTAGGTACACTAGAGTCAGATATGTAGTTTCATTAAATAAACACTACTGGCCTTAATGATTTTAATATTTTGGGGTGCTTTTTTCATTTTTGATGCAGTATTCTTTTTTTCTAGTACAGTGTATTGTGGGCCTGGGAGTGATTCAATAAAATTTCTAAATCTTAAGATTCCAAGACAATGCAGTATTTTCTGTTCATGCTGTAAAAAGTATTTCTGTATTTTAATAAAGAATGGAATTTATGTGAGACCGTATGTATTTTCTCTGAGCAACTTCTTTATGTTCATTATTATTTCATTAGCCCTAATTCCCATAGGTGGATAGCAAGGAAAAGCCTTTCAAGAAGGGGTTCTTTTGGCAGCCAAGGCCAAAAAGTCCGGATTCGCGGCTGCCTGTAGTGCCTCCTTCGGCGGCACCATCCTGGCTGGGAGTGACTTGTTACAGGAGCCCGGGGTTCTCTACTGACGATACTTCCTGTCTCCCTGACCTTCCTGTTCTGGGGGGTGAGTACAAGGGGGCAGCCCAAGGTGGGGAAGGAACGCGAGATCTGACCAGAGCCCCAGGTGCCAGGTGTCTGCCCAGGGTCATCTTGGACCAGTGTCTCCTCTAGGATTTCCTTCCTGGTCAGTTGTCAGGGACACATGGAGGGCTGCCTCCGATGATGCTCAGGGGAATTGAAATAAATTACAGTGCTTGTGAAAGCCTCTCAGACACTGTCAGTCGAGTCTCAAAGCCTATCCCAGCTGTTTTACTCCAGTGGGTTGTTTGTGACTCTGGCTGTTTGGGGGTCACGACTGCCCCTGGATTTTGATCCCGTCCTTACCCTGACCTGCCAATTCCCTCTCAAAGGGTGCCACCCTGTCCCGGGTGGTTTGCAAAGATCCTTCACAAAGGCAGCATGGTTCTCAACAAAACGTTTCAGGGGCAGGGAGTGGTCTTCCCATGCCAGTGCTCTTTGTGGCTGTGTAAGGCCAGAGGAAGGACTAGGGATAGCTCTTGGGGAGAGTTGGGGGTACAGACCACCAAAGCCTTCTCTATTCATCATTGTTTTACTTAAAACTTAATAGATTCTGGGATGCCTGGGTGGCTCAGTTGTTTAAGCATCTGACTTCAACTCAGGTCATGATCTCATGGTTGGTGAGTTCGAGCCCCGCATCAGGCTCACTGCTGTCAATGCAGAGCCCACTTTGGATCTTCTGTGTCCCTCTCTCTCTCTGCTCCTCCCCTCCTCACACTTTCTCTCTCTCTCTCTCTCAAAAATAAATAAAAACAGGGGCGCCTGGGTGGCTCAATCGGGTAAGCATCCGACTTCGGTTTGGGTCATGACCTTGCAGTTCATGAGCTCCAGTTCCGTGTCAGGCTCTGTGCTGACAGCTCGGCGCCTGGAGTCTGCTTCAGATTCTGTGTCTTCTTCTCTCTCTGTTCCTCCCCCACTTGCACTCTCTCTCTCTCTCAAAAATAAAGATTAAATAACATATAAATACACACATACATTTAAAAAAAACTTAATAGATTCTGAGAATATTAACCTTGCTACTTGCCCTGCCTCAAGCAAAACCATTCCCAAGTTCATCTCTCTCCTCTCTCCTCCAGCACAGATCCAAACTAGGTAGCCTTTCTTGTATGTCTGTAAAGTCCCTGAGCCACCCCAGAAAACCCTCCCACAAGTGCATTCACACACTCTGGTCCTAAGGATCCCTTCTTTGGCTTGCTCTCCTCTAATAGTTGGACACAAGCTCTGAAAACGCAGCTTCCATTACTAATTTTTTCTCCTTGTTGTTGTACCAACGGTAGTATCCTAATTATAAAAAGTGCAATGGGGGGGATGGGGGGAAGGGAGGAAATCCCCAAGGGAATACGGTATGTTTTTCTGTCAAATCTGAACCTAGATTTGGCCATCTGAACACTTACAGAACTAGAAAGGAAGGAGGGAACACCGTGATGAGCAGAGGCACCTTGCCCTGGATTAGAGCAGACATCACTGTCTGGTGGGAAATAAACATCACTGGAGGGCAAGAACAGTGCAGCTAGTGAGCATGGTCAGGTTTGAAGCTGATGAACGGGCGTGTGCACAACTGAACATGTGCATGTACATGCACTGGCCCTGCCTTACTGCCTGCTTCTGAAGAGGCAGAGATAGAGTGGACCAGAAGCCACAAACCTGGTGTTTAGCCCTGGCTTTCCCACTCGCCACCTGAGGCCGTTAGGCAAGTTGCTTCTCCTTTCAAGACACCAGGGAGTTGGACTAGCTGAGGTCCATGTTCCCCCACCCCTACTCTGGCCCTCTCCAGAGCCTGTGGGTCTGTGCCTTAGCAGTAGAATAAGGCATTTTTAACGAGAGTCTCTTTTTCAGGACTCTTTCCGAGTCCTGAGCTGGTAGGACCTACCGGGGTCCTGCAGAGAAGAGGGAGCTTATATGATGGAGGCTGAGATGACCACTTACCTTACAGGTCTCTCTCCTAAGAATCCATGAGGGACAGTACTTTTTAAGATCAAAATGGAGTTGATTTTCTCAGGCAAGTTACCAGAAAAGCGATTTTCCATTGTAGGAATTTAGAGCACCATCGCACACACTGAGCACAGAAAAGCTCTTGCCTTCTGATCTCTGACTAAGAACTTCCATTCATTTTAGTGCTCAATGAACTTGCACGTTTTCCCATTACCCCTTTCATAAAAAAAAAATCATTTTTAAAGCAGAATTGCTTTTCTCCTTGAACTGTTCACCAAGGTTGCTTCGATACCCATCTAGGAGTGGCTCCTAACTTATTGTTAACCTGTTAATGGGAGCGATAGAAAATATAGAAAGGCAAAGGCTATTTGAATGAGAAATATTTCTGTAAATCCCCTGGGATTGGGAGGTGGAGCAGTGGTTCTAACAGTAGCTCCGTTGCCAGTTTCAGACTAACAGGTTTGGCAATGATGTTTTGTTAGCAGCAGTTAATCAGCGAATCCCATTAGTTAATAAGGTTATCACTCTTAGCAAAAGCTGCAAATTAGTTTCTTTTTCTCCAGGCTGAAGATAACATCCTTAAAATTTTGCATCTACAAGTAGTATCTTGTTAGCAGAAACCAGGTAAACAGAAGCTCACGGAAAATGCCATTTGTGTGCAATTCCGGCTAATGTTTTTATCCAAATACTTCAGTCATGTTAGCCTGCAGCCTCCCTTCTCCCTCATCATTCGGTGCCTGTGCGGACTGTGAATCAGAGATGGGTAGGAAGCTGCTTCTTTGTTCATCACCAGCTGCGGGAAACACTGTCGTGTCCACCGAGAATAAATTCATGGGCTTGTAAAGCTTGGCTAAGTCACCACCAACCCCGGGTCTGTCTGCCCCTCAGCCTTGAAGGAGGTTTTCCAGTGATTTAGTGACCCAGGAGCTGCTTTCTCTCAACAAAACCACTTCCATCAACCCCCACGACTCTCACTTCCTATCTGGGCACAGGGCACTCAGGGTGGCCCATGAACTGTGCCTCCCCGCCCTCTGGGGTCTCCCCACTGCACCCCTTAGCTCCTGCCGAGTGTAAATCCCCCATAGCCTTATTGGCCAAACCTCCCCGGTGCAAGCTCACACGTATTCACCCATCCCTTTTCCCGTGGGGCCTGGGAACCTCGGAGGAGGACCGAGTGATGCTAAACACGTTGGCATCAGCCTTGACCTCCTACCAGGATGGCGTCGCGTCCCAGTGGAAGGGGAGGCGGTGTGATGGGGAGTTATTTGCTGCAGCTGACGGCAAGTGCTGCGGCGGCCCCTTGGGAAGGGGGGCAAGGGAAGCTCTTCCCTGCATGCACAATTCAGGATGAGAGGTGCAGGGGGAAAGCGTCTAGGGGCCAGGAGACCGTGCGGCGGACACCGTAGGTCAGGGCGGTGGGGCTGCGTCTGAGCGCCACGCCTACACTCACAGGGGTACACCCAGCAGACCTGCTCTTCTAGCTCCACAGCGCTCCACTCCACAGTCCAGCTGCCCTGTTTTGTTTGCTTGTTTTTTCCTTCTGGCTCAAAAAGCCCAAGGGGGATGGATAGGAAGGCCTTCCTGGGATGCGTGTGTTGTGCACATGCGCGGAGTCTCTACCTCATTCCAGTGGTCGATGCTACTTTACCTCCCGCCCGTTTTCTCCCCGCCCTGCCCCTCTTGCCCACTGGCTCCCACACCTCCTCTAGCTCCTAGCATTTCTTAGAGCTGCATATAATTTCCCCTAGGAGGGACTTTGTGTTTTCTGGCTGAAGGATTCTTTACACATTTCCAGTCACTTTCCCCTTTGTGTCGCACCTCAGCATCCTCCCCACACTTGGCTGTTGGAGCATTTTTCTTTTTCCTGGTGTTTTATTTCCTCCTCTTGTCTCCTCCACCCCCCACTGCACTGAGAACATCTCTGTGTGTGTCTCTCAGCTTTACATTTTCCACCAGCAAACACACTTCCAAGGGCCTTAGTGACTTGTGAACATTCCTTCCAAACTAGTCTCCTGGAAACAGGATGGCAGATGAAAGATTTCTTCATTAAAATTAGACACTTTAAGAGGCATTCGGTAAAAGCTCCAAGAATCCCCAATGGGCCTCTGTCTAGTGAGGGGGCCAGAAGGAGGCCTGGGTTTTGGGAAAGGCCAACGCCAAGCACACAAGCACACTGGGATTCTGTCCCCCTCTTTCTGACACAGAATTCCTTCCCCTGGAGCAGGGAGGTTTTGAACCTCGTGGGTTGTTGCTTCCTACTCATTGTTCACACTGACTCCTTCTTGAAACAGCTAGTCTGGGGGCGGGGACTGGAGGTCCTCATGACCCACTGTTCTTGGAGAACAGAATATGATTTATGGCTTGCAGAGCGGGTCGGGGTTTGGGATGTAATTCCAACCAGAGATTTCCCATTTGGACTCCTAATGTTTGATTATGCAGCTGGGCGGCGCCCCTCTAAAAGGCAGCTTTCTCGACATGAGCCAGTTCCCAGCTGGGGGTTTTCACTGGACCAGCAGCATGCAGTGGGAGCTTGGAGGAAACTCCTGGGCAGGGCCTTAGGAAACTCGGGGCCTGGGAAAGTGGTTTCTGACTCTGACTGAAAGCAAGCAAGCAAGCAAGCGAGAGGCACCAAACTGACTTCTTCTGAGCCAGGCTCGGTACTGGGTGCTGCATGCACAACAAACATCTCGCTGATTCCTCAAACGCCCCTGCTTTGAGGGCACGTGGCAAACAGGCTCAGGGCACATTCCTGGGGCAAACCAGACCGCCTGCTGGGCTGGCAGGAACCCCTGTCTTCCTGTAAAATCTTTGGTGCTTCCATGAGGACCCAAGGCTGGGTGGTCCGGTCTTGTGGTTGGGCCTCGGTCCTAGGCAATATCCACCCCTCTCACAGGCCAGGCCTCAGACCAGGTGGACCCTTTTTACTTCTTTCAGGGAGTTAGGATATAAGTCTCTAAAAAGCCGCTGAGGTGCCAAGCACAAAAATGGACAGAGATTCTATTTTTTGCCACCTGGCCCACCTGAAGGAGGCCAAGGATAAAACACTTTCTCAGCAGGTGTACACACACACTCAGCACAGCAGCAGATTTGTCCCATGCTTTACTGTAGACCATTGTTGTATTCAACGTTCAGGCAAACTATTAGGATGGACATCCATGCCGGAATACTGAATCCTGAGACACAGATGCATGGAAACCAAGTCTTTCTTATGCAGCCTACAGTCCCTCCTCCTCAGTTCAGTCTCTCGAGAGCCACTTCACATGAGCACGCATTGTTTCTGCCAGCAGATGGGAGCCAGGTCCTACAACCTTTGGCGTGTAAGGCACTCTCCTCCCAAAGCATGGACTGTGTTTCCTCATTTTATGCTGAGATCTGACTCCGGCTATTGACCTGGAAACAACAGGGGTTGGGGTGGAGGTCAGGAGGGAGATCTTGAAAAGTACATGTAGCGTCTTGCAAGGCTTCGAAGGATGTCTTTACATTGGCTCCAGGCAAAGGGAAGCTGTTTTTCTTTTTAAATATTTATTTATTATTTATTGATTGGTGGATGTAGAGAGTCCATGCAAGCACAAGCAGGGGAGGGGCAGAGAGAGAGAGAGTGGGAGAGAGGGAGAGAGAATCCCAAGCAGGTTCCAAATTCTATGCAGAGCCTGACGCAGGGTTCGATCTCACAACTGTGAGATCAGGACTTGAGCTGAAATCCAGAGTCAGATGCTTAACCCACTGAGCCACCCAGGCACCCCAGGAAGCCATTTTTCTATATCACATAAGAGAGGCCTGCTTGTGCTGGCCTGGAGAATTAAGGAGAATTAGTAATGAAGATTCTTAGACGCTTCCAATCAGTGTCCGGATCCCAGATCTCAGGGTCCCACTCTTTATCACTTTTAGGGCAGTGAAATTGACGTGGGAGACCTAAGGCTTCACATTCAGTATACTTTGCAGCTTTGCTACTCTTGCTATCAGACCTTGGGTTGATTTTCAGCAGTTTGTCCCGTAGATATAGGACATAAAAGTAAAGGACTGCCATAGAGGTGCTCTGGCTTTCCCAGCATGCTGTATGTTGGCAGTAAGCTGTCCTGAATGCTTTTTTATCAAGTGTTGCAATACCATCAATGGCAGCCAGCACCTACCACAATCCTTATAATTGCCCTATTCTACCGATCAGAAGCCATGGCAAATGCATATGCCAGTGGTTCTCAAATTTGGCTGCATATAAGAATCACCTGGTGAGGGAAATACAAATCAAAGCCACAATGAGATACCACCTCATACCGGTCAGAATGGCTAAAATTAATGACTCAGGAAACAACAGATGTTGGCAAGGATGTGGAGAAAGGGGTACCCTTTTGCATTATTGGTGGGAATGCAAACTGGTGCAGCCACTCTGGAAAACAGTACGGAGGTTCCTCAAAAAATTAAAAAAAAAACTACCCTACGACCCAGCAATTGCACGACTAGGTATTTATTGAAAGGATACAAAAATGCTGGTTTGAAGGGGTACATGCACCCCAATGTTTATAGCAGCGCTATCAACAGCCAATTTATTTGGAGTCCAAATGTCCATCAACTGATGAATGGATCCAGAAGATGTGGTACACACACACACACACACACACACACACAAAATGGAATATTACTCAGCGATCAAAAGGAATGAAGTCTTGCCATTTGCAGCAACGTGGATGGAACTAGAGTGTATTATGCTAAGCAAAATAAGTCATGCAGAGAAAGACAAATACCATATGATTTCACACATATGTGGAATTTAAGAAACAAAACAGATGAACGTAGGGAAGGGAAGGAAAAGTCAGATAAAAACAGAGAGGGAGGCAAACCCTAAGAGTCTCTTGAATACGGAGAACAGACTGAGGGTTGCTGGAGAGGAGGTGGGTGGGGGCATGGGCATTAAGGAGGGCACTTATTGGGATGAGCACTGGGTGTTATATGTGAGTGATGAATCACTAAATTCTACTCCTGAAACTATTATTACACTATATGTTAACTACTTGAATTTAAATAAGGTAATAAAAAATAATAATAAATAAATTTTAAAAAGAATCACCTGGGGCGCCTGGGTGGCTCAGTCAGTTAAGCGTCTGACTTCGGGTCAGGTCATGATCTCACAGTTTGTGAGTTCAAGCTCTATGTGGACAGCTCAGAGCCTGGAGCCTGTTTCGGATTCCGTGTCTCCCTCTCTCTCTGCCCCTCCCCCACTTGTGCTCTGTCTCTCTCTGTCTCTCAAAAATAAATACATGTAAAAAAGTGTGAAAAAAAAAAGAATCACCTGGTGATCTTCAAAAAATATTAACACCTGGTTTCCACCTATAGAGAGCTTCCTTTCACCGGTATGAGGCAGGCTTATTTTAAAGCTTCCCCACATAAGTTTTAATGTGGCGCAATTTGGAAACCACTGGCATATCCCTCATCCTGGCATACTGCCTCATCACTGCCTCATCTTCCACTTCTACTGCATTGCTGTGAACACAGGTGAGAGCTTTGGTGACATCACTGCACACCAGGTGTTTTTACCAGTCCACTTACTATCAGCAGTGGGGCCCTTGGCCGTCAGACAAGTGGGCAGGCAGTTCAACTCCAAACTCCCACCCTGAGGGTCTGCTTCGTAGGGCCACTCTTGGAACTATCTCTGCCCACATTCCCTAGACAACAGAGGCCGAGCAAAAGCTTATACGCTAAGACCTTATTGCAGAATAGAATTCCAGGGAAGCAGAAGTGAAGATACGAGCGAGTTGGGGAAAGAGAGAGAGCAAATATAAGGAGGTGCATTACCAAGCTGGCCACAGCAACATGTGAAACTGATTGCTCAGTCCTGCAGGATGTCTCAGAGAGACCCTATGACACTACCCATCCTCTTTCCCGGGGGAATAAGGGAGGAGGAGTTGGTGTCTGACTCTCATCTTCCATTGGCCCCTGTTTGCCAGTGGCCATTTCTGGATTGTGTCTGTTTGGGTATCATGTGGATCCTAGTATCTTGTGTCTCCGTGGTGAAAAGGAAGCCCCGCAGCAGAGGCTGAGCGGCCGGAAATACGCAGCATGGCACGTGAGAGGCACTTCATCAGCTGCCTATTGCTGGGGAACCAACCCCCCTAGCACCTGATGACTTAAAACAACAACCATTTCACTTGTTCACAAGCAGTTTGGGCTGGTTCTGTGGAGCCTGTTGGTCTTGCTGGGGCTGATCCACATGGCTGCGGTCAACCGATGGCTTACCTGGGGCTCATCTGGGCCTGGATGGTCCAAGATGGATACACTCACATGCCGGGTGGATGCTGCCTACCGATGGCAGGACCTCTCTCTTCACACGATTCTTCACCCTCGAGGGGGCCCGCTGGGGCTTCCCGACATGGCAGCATCATGTTCCAGTAAGGGCGGGGGACAAAAGGCTGAGGCTAGGAAGTCACATAGGGTCATTCCCACACATTCTCTTGATCAAAGATGTCACAAGGTGGGCCCAGATTCAAGGAAGGGGAAACAGGCCTCTTGATGGGAGGAGGAAGACAGACACCTCGCAACGGGCACACAGGTAGCAACGTGAGGGACCACTGCTGCTGCCTTTACAAACCCTATAAAGCGAGCATTGTCACTTTATGCCTGCAAGCAGTCCTCGGATCCATGGCGACGGTGGAGGCAGCATCAGCCTCCAGGCTCCAAGACAGACAGAACAGCATGAGTTCTAGTTACAGTCACGCTGACCCAACTCCAAGCGGAACGTGTGGATCTGGGTGGCTCGTACCTACGTCCAGGTCAGAATGTACACTATTTTAGAGGCCGATGGGGTAATATCTAATCAAGTTGAGTGTGTGCCTGTACTGCAACATCAGAACTCCACTTCTACAAATTCTCACAGATGTTCACAAGGTGAGAACAAATGTATTCATGGTAACATTGAAATTGCAAAACACTGGAACAGTCTCCAAGTATATCAACAAGGGAATGGATAAATGAACTCTGATATATTCATTTAATGGACTATGATACAGTAACTACAATGATATAGATGTATCAGTGTGAATACATGCCAGAAATTTAATGACAAGTGCAATAAAGAAAGTTGAAGGAGATACACATGTTGATATATTTTACATTTCTTTTTGGGTTTTTTTGTTGTTTTTTTTTTTAACTTTATTTATTTTGACAGAGAGAGAGAGAGAGAGAGAGAGAAAGAACAGGGGAGGGGCAGAGAGAGAAAGGGAGAGAGAGAATCCCAAGCAGGCCCCATGCTCAGTGCAGAGCCTGACATGGGGCTTGAACCCATGAAACGTGAGATCCTGACCCAAGCTGAAATCAAGAGTCAGACAACCAACTGAGTCATCAAGGCGCCCCATAATTTGTGTAAGTCTTTTAAAAAACCCACAAAATGATATCTTATTATAATTTAAGTATGCAAACATACATTACAGCAGTATAAAACACAGGGAAAAGAAACTCTCAACCTCAGGAAATTGGTATCTCTAGGGGAGAGGAAAAGGATTAGGGGAGGGTTGTCAAAATTTTACAACATTGTATTTATTAAAACAAAAGTATCTGAAGTAAATAGAAAATGCTAACTTTTGGGGCGCCTGGGTGGCGCAGTCGGTTAAGCGTCCGACTTCAGCCAGGTCACGATCTCGCGGTCCGTGAGTTCGAGCCCCGCGTCGGGCTCTGGGGCTGATGGCTCAGAGCCTGGAGCCTGTTTCCGATGCTGTGTCTCCCTCTCTCTCTGCCCCTCCTCCATTCATGCTCTGTCTCTCTCTGTCCCAAAAATAAATAAACGTTGAAAAAAAATTAAAAAAAAAAAAGAAAATGCTAACTTTTGTTATATGTGGGCCTTAGGTTCATGGATTTTTGTACTATCATTTTCTAATGTGTCATGAAAAATAAAAACAAGTATTCCTACAAGGCACTAAGAGACCTCAATTCTGATCTGGATTCAGCTTCTAAGCTTGCTCTTGGGTAGAAGAAACAAGTCTGGGAGAGATACACCCCAAAATGCACATGGTGCTGACCTGTGGGTGATGAGATTTTAAATTATCTTTGTTTGCTTGATTTTTATTGCAGTTTTTAGTGCTGCTTCTATGTTTGGTTATCAGGAAAAAAATAAGATATTTTCAAGAAACCTTGTTCTTTGGAACTTTAAAACCACATTGTGCATCACAAGCAAAAATGAATGGAAATCACCATTTTGTAGATTGAACATTGGCTTTCGTTACCTCACACCAGTCTTCTTCACACAGCATGTACAATTGGACATCAAATCCTGCTGCACACCAGCATGCCTGGGCTCAAGGTGGGGGTGGGGGCAGGGGTATTACGTGACAGACAAGGCTTTCCCTCATTGGAAAGTGGATCCCTCAGCCTATTCCTTTATTAAATAATCCTTGGGGTGTCTGGGTGACTCAGTCAGTTAAGCTTTCGACTTTGGCTCAGGTCATGATCTCATGGTTCGTGGGTTCCAGCCCAACTTCGGGCTCTGTGCTGACAGCTCAGAGCCCGGAGCCTGCTTGCCATTCTGTGTCTCCCTCGCTCTCTGCCCCTCCCCTGCTCACTCTCTGTCTCTCTCTCTCTCAAAAATAAATAAATGTTTAAAAAATTTTTTTAAATAATTCTTGGCAAAAATGGCCTACCTGAAGGGAGGAGCCCCTTCAAGGTATCACCTATTTCTAAACACAAGCAATGACCAAAAGGATACCTGAGTGTACATAGCACTGGGCACGTGTGCTGATGTGTTCAGCACTCTCGTGGCACAGGACCCTGGGGAGTCTTTGGAGCAACCACTCTAGTGTCTCTATGAGGGGGCTCCATCCCCCTCCTACCCACCAGTAAATGATGGCAGCTTGTTTGAATCATCACTAGCAAATGTCACAAGCTGCATGATTGCAAGAGGGATTTGTACGGAGAGCACAGAGGCAGCTCACTATCCCCGCCCCTGAGCTCATTCAGCAGATTTCACCACGAGTGAGTCCGGGGGTGCAACTCAAAGCTAGCTTAAGCCAAAAGGGGGGGATCACATTCAGCTTATTTAACTGGAGGACACAGGGGTGGAACCAGGGACTCAGAGTCCATCAGCAGGGCCGTTTCTCAGTTTTCCATCTCAGCTTCTGTCTTTATGTTGATCTCATTCTTCCTTCAAGAAACTCTGTCCAGCGGGGAGGAGAGAAGAAAGGGAAATGACAGGAGGCGGTTCCAGAATTACCTCCTGCCAGCTCAGCAAGAGGAAGGAAAGGGAGAGTCACTAACACTATCAGCACATTTCATCTCATGAATGACTCCGATGAGACCATCTTGAGCCTCCTGTCCACCATATGTACTGATCATTAAGGCCAGAGAGCAGGCCAGGCTTGGGCCACACGCCCAAGCGGGGCACGAGGCAGCATATACAGACTGGTGGCCTCGTCGAAACTGATGACATAAGCATGGAGGAGCAATTGTCTAACGGAAGAAAGTGTGCTCTCATCTGAGGAAGGGAGGGAGGAAGACTGAGGAAACAAAACTGAGTGACTGCCCCCATGCATGTAGGATACAGAGCTCTTCCTCTGCAACCAAGTCTCTTAAGCAGCACAGAGGCATCTCCCCATGAAGTATGCCCCTCCTGCCCCCCTTTCAAAGTGATATGTGGGGAAGACCTCAACAGTAAAAGGAGAAAAGTTCTTCTAGCTGTTTGTTAGGCTGGGGGCTCACTTTGAATTAGCCCAAACTCCCCCTTCTCCCCAGCACAGTTACCATTCCTTCCCCTTGCTTCTCTGTTCTTATCCACCTCCCTTTTTTCTAAAGACAATAACCTTCATGTTTTTAACCTTCCCTAGTGATAAAAAAAATTTTTTTAACGTTTATTCATTTTTGAGAGAGTGCGAGTGGGGGAGAGGCAGAGACAGAGAGGGAGACACAGAATCTGAAGCAGGCTCCAGGCTCTGAGCTGTCAGCACAGAGCCCGATGTGTGGCTCGAACTCACGAATTGTGAGATCATGACCTGAGCCGAAGTCGGTTGCCCAACCACTGAGCCACCCAGGTGCCCCGACCTTCCCTCGTGATAAATAAAATCTACTCCTGGCATCTTAAGAGCAAGTCCTTGTATTTTAGGGGCAGAGAACTATGACTGAAAGGAAAATTGCAAGCTAATCTCACTTATGAACCTATACCCCCAAATCCTAAATAAATCGCTGTTTGCAGGATGACCTCAAATGCTAGTCAGCACTGTACGAAAACAAAAAGAAATAAAACATATCAGGATCAAAAAGGAAAAACTAATACTGGCATTATTTGATATGACTATTTTACACAGAAAATCCAAAGCAATTGACAAAGTACAGAACTAATAAGGCTTCAGTCAATTGCTATCAACACACACACACACACACACACACACACACACACACATTGTTTTTCTATGTACTGGCATGCACTATATGCTAACTAACTTGGATGTAAATTTAAAGGTAAAAAAAAAAAAGAAAAAGTAGATATTTTAAAAGGTACCATCACAAAAGTAATAAAAAGCTGTAACTTATCTAGGAATGAATCTAACATAAGATGTGCAAAGAAACAGGGGCGCCTGGGTGGCGCAGTCGGTTAAGCGTCCGACTTCAGCCAGGTCACAATCTCGCGGTCCGTGAGTTCGAGCCCCGTGTCAGGCTCTGGGCTGATGGCTCGGAGCCTGGAGCCTGTTTCTGATTCTGTGTCTCCCTCTCTCTCTGCCCCTCCCCTGTTCATGCTCTGTCTCTCTCTGTCCCCAAAATAAATAAACGTTGAAAAAAAATTTTTAAAAAAAAGATGTACAAAGAAACAAATTTTCCTTTACAAAGAAACAATTTTTTTTTCTTGAAAGATATA
Organism: Prionailurus viverrinus; assembly: GCF_022837055.1. Classification (NCBI taxonomy): domain Eukaryota; kingdom Metazoa; phylum Chordata; class Mammalia; order Carnivora; family Felidae; genus Prionailurus; species Prionailurus viverrinus. The sequence continues at coordinate 97,380,784 of NC_062565.1, read as the reverse complement.
AAGGAGAAATGGAATAAATGGAAAGAAGCACCATGTTCATGGAAGGAAAAACTCTATGCCATAAAGATGTCGCTTTTCCATAAATTGATATATAACTTAGTAAAATTACAATCAAAATCCCATCAGGGTTTTTTGTGGGATGGTTTCAGGGTAGTTGGTTTCCACCAGGGGATGGGCCCCAGGAAAGGATCCACAGCACAGTGACCTGTGGCGACAGCCTCACCTCTCTGCCATCATCCCAGAGTGATGGGATCTGGGCAACAGTCCCATTCACCCCAATGAGGTGTTGAGCAGGAGAATCCTGAGTTGGGCCTATGACTGGATGTATTTCAGCATCAGCTGAGTTCTGTGTTTTTGAAAGAGGAGCAGTGGAGAAAATTGGTTCTTGCTATTTCTACTACTCAGGAACCAAAGCCTTTTCAACCCTGGGAGCTGGCCAGCTAGGACATAATAAATAACCCCACCAGTGGAAAAAACGCCTTCATTTCATTCCATGAGTTTATAAATCAGTATGTTACTCAGTTATCCCCTGACTTCATCTAATATTTTTCTCCATCACTCCACCATTGGGGATAGTGTCCTACAGGAAAAACTTACATTCTGAAATGTGCATTTCATCTTCTTCCAATATGGAAAAGAAGGCTCAGTGAAGAAGGAAGAGTGAGCAGCCGTTGCCAGCTTTCTGCTTGGAAACAAGCCATGGAAAGGCATCCAGGAAGAATCTTGCTGGAAGATGACTCTATCAGGCCAGATCAGGAGTTTATGGCCGAAGGCTCACGCAGGGGACTCCAGTGACCCACATGGAGAAGAGCTGGCCCCTTCCCCTGCTTCGGGCTCTGTTCCTCCAGTCTGGAGGAAGCCCTGTGACACAACTCGGGTGGAAAGATGAACCCCAACCACGGCACCCATGCGTATGTGGTACCTCATGGTTTGCAAATCATTTCATCTCACTTGATCCGCACAAGGATCTTGTGACTGTTGCCATTTGAAAAATGGGGAATATGGCATTTTAGAAATGGGGAAGCAAACCCAGACTCCAAATTCACAGCGAGCAAGTAAATAAGCCAGAACTCATGTCCATGTCCTACTCTCTTCTGTGCCCCCATTCTGTTCTGTACGTCGCCGCTTCCTGCGGCGTTACCCCCAACCCCCACCTGTGGGACCTCTTCCAGTCAAGGCCCTGCAGCGGCGGCTTCGCTCTTCTGAGGGCAGATGGAGGCATGTGGTTAGTCCACGGGCAAGACCGAAAGGCGGGTCTTTTGGTACCTTAATCAATGGGCTGTTCCTAACGAGAAAGGCGCTTCCTCCAAATAAGGAGTTTCGAAGGCGACCGGCAGCACCTTGTGTGCGTGCCGGAGCTTTCCTCCTGGGGCTGCGCGCAGAGCTCGCACCTGGCCAGCTCACTGCTGACACCTTGTGGCCGAGGAACAGAGTTCCTGCTCATTTCCTCTCGGAGTCCCACCAAGCGAGGAAGCTGGAAGCTAGGAACCAGCCAGATAGCCTTCTTCTATCCTTCCTGGGCTCCCCTGGCGACTGTCTCCTCTAAAGCCGAAGTGCCAGGCCCGCGTGGGGGCTGGTGTAACCCTTAGCGGGTGGCTGCAGAGCTTCCCTGGGGCCCCGAGGCCGCCCAGCTCGCCACTGTGAAACCACGGAAGCAGTCACAGGGCCCTCTAGGTGGCACCTGCTGTCCAAGGCGGTAACCAGCACGCATGGCACTCACCAAACAACGGGCAGATGAAATAAGGGTTCGCGCATAAAAATAGGCGTGAGCCAGACATCTGACCACCGGCTCTTCTTCGGGGCCCTGTGCCTGCGGCGGCAAACTGACAGCCTCCGAAGGTGGGCAGGGCGCACCCGCGGGCACTAGAGCTTGTGCCAGATGGCTTCTTTGGGCAGCCATTGAGGTAAATGACACTTTAGAGGCAGAAGTCATTGTTCTGGCGTCAGCAAGAAAACGCTTCAAATTCTAAGGAGACCCTGCCAGTAACAGGAAGAAAGGTACCATCATCTCATCGTGGACCGCAGAGGCATCTGGCCATGGAGAGTCTTGTCACTGTTTTAAGGTGTGGTACGCAATTATTTTAGCTCACGGTATTTTTAACGTTCCGAATACTAATCCTCAGCGTGGCTGTGGTTCGCTTACTTCACTTCATGAGAATTTAAGATAGTTCTAGTTCAAAGTACCATGCTGTCCCACTGCGCTAAGTAGCTAAGGGTCTTGAATCAGGACTGCATCCCCAGCCCTCTGTTTCTCCACCTGCAAAATGGGAAGTTTGAACAAATCTGTATTTCTTAAAGGGTGGGTTGTGAACATATGTGCGTCACAATTGCCTGATCTTTAATTAAAGACCCAGGTTTCACAATTGCTCAGCTGGGGTCTGAGAATCTGCATTTGAACCCCTTCTTCGGGTCATTCTCATGCATAGATGTTTGAGAATGACTGAACAAGGTGATCTAGCATCTAAGATCTATGGAGATACCATTGTGCACTCAGCACAGACCAGAGAAGACGCTCAAAGAGCCCATGGTCTTTTTGGGAACAAGGATGAGTGAACAAAAAGACATAGTGAGTCTTAGTAAGTATAGTGTTGTCACAAATGCTGTGGCAGAAAGGAGGAGAGAGTGGGAAACTGCCTGGGGACATCATCCCTGAAGGCTCCACGGAGAAAGGGACGCCAGAGTGATCTGGAGAGATGGGTTCACCAGGTGACTGAGGTCAGGAGGGGCTCTGCGGGCATCCTGAGCTGCATGTGACTTTCCACTGCTGTCCTGGGGCTGGGGCGGTTAGAGACCTGAAGCCCCGCCCCGACAGTGAGGCCAGTATCTGTAAGAGGAGAGCAGCACACTAAGGATTAGCCTGCCGTTTTCATTTGATCCAAAAATGGATCCAAAGCTCTGGTAATCTCATCCTCTCCTTCCAAAGCAGTAAGAGGTCAGGTCCTCACCGAAGGAGTGCCCACGGGTGGGGCCGGTACTGTCCACAGAGCACATGTGGGCAGGGCTGGGGGTGTCCACAGAAGCGAGCCTGGGGTTTTGGGTCAACAAATCACTTTCTCAATAAAGGACATTAAAAAAAAAATAGTCCTTGTTTTCCTTCTTATTTCTCTTTCCCCTTCCCCCCCCCCCCTTTTTCCTTTCAATTTCTTTAATATTTAAATTTCCTTAATATTGAAAACTGTTTACTTCCAGGAGCTTTTAGAAAGATGTACCAAGAAAACACCTTGAGTTACTTACTACATGGGATCTAATCCATATTCTTAAATCTGCCCTGAATCCCTCAGCCTGAGTTCTGCCCAGACCTTCTTACCCAGATGGCCATTGTCCATGGCCTCCGCCCAGTGGCCTTGGGCAGACATTGAGAAGTGCAGGACCATTCTACCCGTCTTCTGCTGGTATGTGCTGGGGCCTTGTCCTGTCAGCTCATGAGAGCCAATTCTCCATTTTCAGGAATATTTCAGGAATATTTTGTTAAATACAGACATTATTAGATATTAAATTACATGCATTACAATTAAATGAGAAACGCTAAACACAAAATTAAAAGATGCCCCAAACTCATCACTTCCCAATTATTTTACCACATTATACTGTTATCTGTGCTCCTGAGGTTATTCATACCTGTTATATCCAAACAGTGGAAATATTGCATAATGAGGTGGCACTGCCTGGGTCTTGCCAACTCCAAGTTCAATGGTGTCACATTGTTAGCTTGCAATCGATTGTGGTGAAAATATTTACACCACAGAAATCAGCGTATGCTAGAAATCAGGGCTTGGTTTATGGTTATGTTAATTGTCTGGACTTAAGAAAGTGATGGAAAATGTTCATAATGAGAATTTAACTTAAAAACATGTCATATCTACGGCTGTTACATTGTGGATAGCGCAAAAATTTGAGGAAATATTGTTCTAGTATTCGGAAAGTAGAATTTGGTCTAGAAAAGAAGTCGCTTGTGTCATTGATGAATGAGCAAAGTTCCAACCTATGTCTCTATGGTCTTACTTTTGTCTCATATGTTACCATACAGGGAAATATCACCGAATAGTCATTCAGCAATTGAAACCAGGTACAGGTACAAGAATTCAACAAAAATCAACAAAAGCATTCTGTGAGAATCCCTTTTATAACAAAGAATGCATACCTTATTATTTGTAAATTGTGAGCTGCTCATCCTTCATATCAGCAAAAATGTATATTAAGTGTGTGTGTGTGTGTGTGTGTGTGCATTTTTTCCCCCAGAGAGCCCTTAGTTAAACATTTACCAGTGCACCATTAATCTTCTCTGGGCTTTGCTTCTGTGGAACACAATTCACACCCATCAAGGCTGCAAAACCAGTAGTTAGTTTTAATTGCTGTGGTGGCCGATAGAAGGAGCACTGGATTGAGAGTCCACAAAGACCCAGGTTCTCATCTGGGTACTGCCAGTCACTAGCTACCTGCCAAGCCACTCAGCCTTTCTCAGTCCCCCCATGTGCATAAGTGGGTAAGTGGGTGCGTTGAACAACATGAACGGTAAAGTCCGTTCCAGCTCTAAACTGTTATGATCTATGACTCTGTGAGCAAGAGATGACTCCAAAGTTACAGGAATGCAATCCAGGAAGTTTGGGATGTACAAACGTACCAACCTAAGGACTCCCAACTCCACACTTCAGTGTCAATGTCATTTGTGAAGTCACAGATAGGTTTTAAATGTTCCCATGTCATCAGGTTACTATACTTTCGATGAGAATGACATGAATTTTAGGTAAAGGAGAAGAGAGAGGCCTTACCTGTAAAGAATGTCTTTCGAGGCCCATCTGAGATGAGATACTGTAATTCTGTCTGTGGGGATGGGAGTGAGAAAGATGCACTAAGTATGCTCCTCAGGCAAGGACACTGCTGTCTATCTTCCACAGCCCCTGTCCCTCTCCTTCTGGACTTGGCTTTCCTGCTCCCAGGGGACGATTCTTGGACCCTGAGGTCTCCCCCATGGCAGAGGCAGGGCCAGCTGAGGTAGCTCAATACCTAATGAGTGATGGTCCACAAAATCTAATAATTAACTAGAAAGTACTTTATCCCTCACACAGTGCCTTCGTAGCCTCCCCAGTTTGGGGCAGGAAATGGTTAAGCACCACAGTCCTGATCCAGAACAGCCACAGGCAGGGGAGGGGCGGCCAATTAATAACGCTACACAGGAAGTGTGGGCCTCCTTCTTTCTGCCCAATGGGGAAATTCATTTTCAATCCTGACCTCAATGAGGAAGTTACTCTTCCTGCCAAAAGGAGTGGAGTGCAACCTTCTCTATCCCCACAGCACAGCAGAACCAGAAGATAGAAGGCAGACAGAGAGAAACAGCACTGAGGGCAGAGCAAAACGCGGGGAGGGACAGAGCGGGCAGCTCGACAGAGACAGCCCTTTGCAGTAGTACGATGACACGACTCAACACTCACTCGCTCACTGAAATGGAGGACAAGGCTGGGAAACGAGAAAACACTAGCTGAAGTGAAACAGTGGGAGACACAGAAAAAGGTCAGCAAACCTAGAAGAGCCTAGACAGACCGGACCCCATCACCGACATGTTCCTTAGCAGAGAGTAAATGGAAGACATACCGGAAGGCCACTGGATACTTTTTATTACAGCATACAGTTTAAATTAATATATAACAGGGGCGCCTGGGTGGCTCAGTCAGTTGAGCGTATGGCACTTGATTTCGGCTAAGGTAATGATCCTGCCATTTGTGAGACTGAGCCCCACGTTGGGCTCTGCTTGGTGCAGAGCCTCCTTGGGATTCTCTCTCTCTCTCTCTCTCTCTCTCTCTCTCTCCTTCTGCCCCTCCTTGCTCACAGTGTCAAAATAAAATAAACATTAAAAAAATACCCCAGTTTTTTCTGGCTGTGTAACACCCCAAGTTGAAGAACCTCTCTAGAAACTGTTTCAGATTGACAGGTGGCGCAGAAAGATCCTGACCTCGTGGGTAAAGTCCCACCTCTGATGCCTAGGGTGAGAAGGGCCAGGGGAGTAGACTTTGTGCAATGAGATCCTCAGGGGGTCTGTTTGTGTGCAGGCCTGCGACATGTCTGCACATCCACACACTCTATCAGCCAAGGTCCTGTCAGGAAAATAGAAAGCACCTCAGACATTCACATGCAAGGCGATTCAATGAAGGGGACTGGCTGCACGGGGGACCGTGAGCTGAATAGCTGGATGGGGGACAGTGAGGTAACCCTGAGGCTGAAGGAACAAAGGGAGGAAGCTGTTATGGGAGCTGCAATACTAAGGGCTTTCTAGAGGGGACTGGAGTCACAGAGGAAAGAAAGCTGCCCGAGGCAGAGAGAGGGGGAAAGAAATGCCTCCTCCCGAGTTCCCATTGGCTGAATTCAGCCAGGGATCCCCTGCTAGACAGAGCTGAGCCGGGAAAGGTAAGCTAGCATACCTGCTATCACTGAATCCTGGAAGTAACCTTAAAAGCAGGTATTATAATCCCCATATGACTGATGGAGAAACCAAGCCTCAGAAACATTAAAAACCAATACAGCCGACAGCACACATCAGTAAACTGTGGAGCTGAGACAGAAGCTTAGGTCTTCCATCCGTACATCCACACTCGGTCCATTCTCCTCATTTGGTCCTGCAGTGGTGTGGGGGGCAGGGATGTCTATTGAGCCACATGGCACTTCCAAGCTTCCAACGGTAGTGGTCCTTAACCTCCTGCTCGGTCTTGTGCCGGGAGCCATGGTCAAGGGTGCCACATGGCGCTGTGGCTTGTAGGCCAGAGCCAGGATGGCCAGCCAGGGTGGTGGGCTCATGGAGGGTCTTGCTCCACCTCCCTGAGCCTCCGTGAAAGGCCTCTGTGTGCTCTTCAGAAGGCAGAGCAATGGGCCAATGCACAGTCTGTGCCAGCTAATTATCTAGCCCTCCTTCTGCTCCCTGGAGGACCCAGCCTGCTGGATGGACCGACATTCTGTGTTTCTAATGTCAGATGGCCTGGTGCCACCTCTCAGCGGGACTGGTGTTTGGTTCATCCTTCAGGTTCCTTCAGGTTCCCATTTGGCACACAGACCACAAACATCTGCTGGGGTTCTGTTTGGCCTGTGACTTCAGACTTCAGAGCCGAGAGGTGGGGAAGAAGGTGGGGAACTGGGGGAAGGAAGGAAGCCGAGGGCAGCCTTTCCTGGGGAGTTAATCAGACACTGTGTGGTGGGGGAGGCTTGATCCTGCACCCAGTCCCAAAGAAGGGAAAGGCAAAAGAGACAAAGAATGTTCATGGAATTTCATTGGAAAGCCTGAAGTACCGTCTGTGGATGCTTTTCCTCCATTGCTTTGCTTCTCCCAACTGTTCCTTTTCTCACCAGTTGGCTATTATTTTCTAACGCATTTTGATAATTACTTTATCAATCAAGAAAGATAAACAAAAGCCTAAAAATACATCCGAGTGAATGAATTCCCAGAGCCAACCAATCCTCAACACTATGATTTTTATGGGGGTTTTTTGTTGTTGTTGTTGTTGTTGTTTTTGGTTTTTGGCTTTTTTCTACCCAGACGTGCTTGGGAAACAGTTGAAGGGCTTGATTCCTCACTCGCTGAGGGTTCAGTAGACTATATTAACCAACCTCTGCTCTCCTGGCACTCGTATACAGGGCCAAGAAATTCAACGACTTAAGGAAATGCTATCCAAGCAAAATAAACACCCTAAAAAGATGTGACTACAGTCTTATCCTTATTAAAATGATTCTTTGCCTTTAATTTGTTATTAAATCAACAGAATATTGGGTCAAGCACCTCATGAGCCACCTTTTAAAAAAGTAAAACGCAGGGAGTTTGTATCATTGCACGGCTATTATTTAGGAAGAAAAGGTGTCCAGAATCTCAGTGAATAGACCTCATATTTCAGAGGCCAAAATGCTGTCTAGATATGCCCTGTGAGTGACTGGACATAAGTCCCACCCACTAGCTCCCTCTGTCTCTCACAGAGCAGCCCAGCTGGGCTTGGCTTATTAAGAGCCCTGGGGAGAGGCCAGCACTGCATTAGGGAAGAGGCATTAGCCTCAACTTTTGCCTCAGTCCTAAATCCATGACTTCAGAATGAAAAAGTCAATGGGGGTGAAGCACCCCAATGACCAATTGGAAAGGCACGCTCCCCCTCCCCACCCCGCCCCATCACTTCCCAAATTAACAGTGTCCCCTACCAAAAGGGGGTCTGGGTTCTCTTTCCTATCAAAATCAGCACAGGACTAACATATTCAGTGACTATTCCCAACAATCCATTGCAGGTACTACAGGGATATCAGACCTGAAGGAAATCATCCAATTTATAGCTGCTCACGTAAAAGCCATCAGGAGAATCGTGAAATGATTCTCCATATGGTGCCCTGACGCTTCCAAAAACTATACGAGAAAGAGGCTTGGAAGGAATTCTTTCCTTTTCAGAGACAAGGAGGGTAGAAACCAAGCATCTGTGGCAACCTGGAAAAGACACTCCTCCCCGACACCCACCCCCTGCATCCCTGGGGTGGCCCGGAGGATCCGTCTGCGCTGTGGCCCAGTCACACGGGGTCACCGACACTGGCTTGTTAGGCTTTTCCATTGACCAAGCTTATGTTTTCTAGTATAAATGAACTCTACGGTTACATTGTGTGGAAGCTTAGGGACATGGTTTGCCAAATGGAAAAACATTTGGAGGTTGGGAAAATATCTTGCACATAAATTACTGAAGGCATAGAGAATCTAAAAGAGGGATGAAATCAGAAGCCAAGGAAAAGCCGGGAGGGTGCCAAAGTAAAAATGGAGAGAGAGACAGAGACAGGGAAAGCGATGTAATGATTTCTCTTAATGACCTGCCTTCAGACCGAAAAGGCAAGTTTCTAAGCCATGTTTGAGCCTCATAAAAGCCATGTGCCTAAGTATTGGGAAATATCCTTTAAATGGTAAGATCAAGCCCTCATTTTTCATCCTTTCTGAGTGGAGCTCTCCATTGATTTTGTTAAGTGCTGGCCACCAGTAAGAAACACAAAAAGCTCGTTGTCTTGGACCGTGGCAAAGGCCAGTTACACACTTGTTAATTTCCTGATTTATGACACTGAGAAGGTGGAGTCAAGACAGTGCTTCTTCTCTCCTTCTCTCTGTCTCTGTCTCTCTCTGTGTCTCTCTGTGTCTCTCTTTTGGTGGTGGTGGTGGAAACTATTAAAACAGAGGCAGATCAGGAAGTTTGTGATAAAGAGAAGCCAGGCTCTCGTCCGACATACAATCTCTCTCTTGGCTTAAGTAAACTTGCTCCTTCAAGGCCTGCCATCAACAGAGTCGGGCTCACGTTTCACCACTAAATCTGAGTCAACAATCTCTAATCTGGACACTGGGTTCAGAATCCAGGCTCAGGTTGCACTTGGAAGCTGACAGCAGGGACGAGAGCAGAGGAAAATACGGCCTTTGTTTCTGGTTTGATCGTCCCCACCGAGCGGAGCTGAGGTCATGTGTCGTTTTCTGTCATCAACAAGATAAAAGTTTGCACCTCTCTGGCCCTGAAATGGCTCTCCTGCCATTTATATTAAGGCCAGCGAGCTCTCTGCTCCAGGATTGGAGGGCCAAGTTTGTAGAGAGCTAAGATTTGGAGTCCTTTTCATCTTTCTGACATGTGATACCATGACATAGGCGGCCCTCGCTGGGTTGCTATGCAGATATACAATTTCTGAAAAGTTACACCCGGAAAACGAAAACCCCGGGCTGGATTAGCATTTCACAAAGAACAGGGATAAAATGTGTAGCAGTTAGGCTAAAAAGCTAGAGAGAGAGAGAGAGAGAGAGAGAGAGAGAGGAGAAAAGAAAAAAAAAGTGAATTAAAGTTTCATGAAAACAAACTCTTTTTTAAAGAATCAATAAGTATAAAAGTATCTCATTGCATTCCTGGCCTTTGGTCCTGAGCCGCGATCCAGCTACTGTGTGTGAAGGAGACACTGCAAACCAAACGGCAAGGCAGGAAAGGAAGGTCTCGGTGCAGGATGGGGTTTGGGGGTGCTGGGAGTGCACAATAAAAAAAGGTGCTGTTGCTTTATAAAACTCTTCTATCTACCTACAGTTGTTTTCATTGTTTTTATTTTGTGATAATCTTTCCCTCTTGTGTAAATAAGCCTAGAACGAAGGGGAAGAACTCACCCCATAGTCTAAAGGTTCTGGCTAAATATGCTTCAGGATATACCTTCCCTTTCATTACCAAGGTCGAAGGGCACACCCTCAGAGCTCACTCACTCACGTGCACCTTTCTGGAGCAAATCCTTTTTCGGGTGTTTCAAATATCAGAAATGATCTCATATGGGACATTTAAATGGAATGTGATGTGCTTGCATGAGAAGTAGCAGAGGGGAAAGGACTGAGGGCTTTCCTTGTCATCCTCAGGACCCAGTGCCTTCCAGTGGAGACTGTATGCTTCTGTTCTGGTGCTCTTCCCCAGCGGTCTTGTCCACACAGCCGGGGAGGTGGTGGCCCCTCACGTGCTGCCCAGACACCAGGGTTTCCCAACAGCGTCACCTGCACAGACTCTGGAGGAAAGCCCAGAGCAGAAAATGGGAAAGGGGACACAGACAGTGGGGAGGAGATTTGAGGGACTCACCTAATCCTGCTCCCGCAGTGAATGAGAGGCACAGCTACCCGGACCCCCGCTCCAAACACTCAATCCTTCAACACCGAGTGAGTGCTGAGTGCTGAGTGCTGGGTGCATACAGACAATGCAGAGATAAATCAGCCCCGGTCCCTGCTCCCAGGCTGTTGGAGCAAAGCAGACGAGCGGAAGTAAGTATAGAGCTGTGGAGTGAATCCCCTTGAGCATTCCTATGTGTTGCGTTGTGAGGCTGGCGATGTTGGCAAAGAAGAGTTCTCATTCAGAACGGGAATTTATTAGAGGTTAGTTAAAGAAGATATGAGCGGTTGACTTTTTTGGTAACTCAAGAGATAGGAACCACTTTTGTGCTCCTCTACGTCACTTCCAGGGTTGATCTTGAAGATGAGATGACATGTGTGAAAGTGACTGGTGTAAAATTGGGCCACACGTACATCAATCAAATGCTCTTTTATTCATACACGCAGGCATCTGTTCATCCACAAGAGGGAGGCTAACACGTGAGTGGGCTGGTTAAACGTGGGCTCTGCTATCAGACTGACCAAATGTACTTTCAGGCTTTGCCCTTACTTAGCCTTGTGGGCTCAGTTTTCTCATCTGTAAAATAGGAATAATAACAGTATCCTTCGCACAGGGTTGTGGTGAGGCATAAATAAAACAATGCAACTGAACGGCACTTGGTACACACTGAATAAACGTCCACTAAGATTAGCAGTGGATTTCTCTCCCTCTTGGAGGGGTTCACCATCTGCTGGCTTGGCCCAACCCTGAACGTGAGGAACGGTGAGGTAAGAGCGTTAGACCTTCCCAGAGGTCTGGGAGCAGGCTGGAATGACATCATCAGGCATGTGTTCTGTTGGCTGATTCAGATTCAAACTGAGTTATGACCTGAATTGACGCTGGTATTTCTGCAGCTGTGGTGCCATCAAAAGAGCACTGCCCGTGGGCACAGAGGGTCCAAATCTCGGCTCTATTACTCACTAGCTCAGCGACCCTGGACTGTGTCTTCCTTTTCCAGAAGTGAGGATTGCACTCATAGCATGTGGTTTCACGAGGCTAGCCCGAGATAGTCTGGGTGGCTGGCCCTTTTTGGCGTCTGGCATGTGGAGGCTATAAACATTTCTGTCCATTTATTCAGTCGGCTTAGTCAACCAGGGATCCAGTGACTGAGCCCAAAGGTGACCGTGGGGCTTGGATTCAGCCCCCTGCTCTCTGCGCAAAGCGATGCAGCCCCATGTGGCCCCGGCAGCTCCACCCCTGCTTCGGGTGACATCCCTTTGCCCTTCTAAACAAGCACCAGGGGAGAAAGCCCAGCTTACAGCTCAAAGCATCAGAACCACGGGAAATGGAAAACACCTGGGGCCTACGTGTCCCCTTTGTGCCTGCCCCAGAAATTTAACATGGGTGTCACAGTGCCTCTCTCCTCTCTTCCTCCCTCTGAGCTGCTGGAACAGGGCCCCACCCCACCTCCATCAAACTTTACCTACTGACAGTTGTATTTTTGATGTTGTTCAAAACCAGGTATCAGGAAAAGTCGGAGTAGATGTTTTTCCCAAACAAAGGTCAAAGACGTCTCCATCTCACGGCGTAGGCACCAAGGAAGTGACCTGAACTCTGCCCTGTGGTCTGAGCCATCAGGCGTCCCCACCCTGGTGAGGCGGCTTGACATGGCCATGGGGGTGTGGACCCTGCAGCCTGCTTCTGGGTCCTGCCTCTTACTGTGGGTGGTGCTGGGACAGAAAACCCCTTCATCTTCATGCCTCGGTTTCTTTGGCTACGAAATGGGAATGATGATAACGGCAGTGCCTCCCTCACGAGGCTGTTGTGAGAATTAAATTCTTTAATTTAATAATGTGTGAATGTGTGTAAAGCTCATCCTGGGCCGTGCACAGAGAGACACCTGTCTCAGCAGAGGGACCCCTTTCACTAGAAGAATTACAGACACTGGTGGCAGCTGTTCATTCCATCCACAGTCAGCAAGATAGAAGAAGAGGCCCTTTCTGGGTGTTGATGGAAGCCTAACTTCCCGTCTATAAGAGTCTGCAAGGGTCAAGGAGTTATCTCATCTCTAAGGCTCTTCTGGGTAGAAAGTGCCATAGTTCCGCGACACAGCACAGAAACCCCAGGGCAGTGACTGAGTCTTGTTCCCTTGTGTGGCTCCCCCTGCGTTCAGAAGAAGCCCAAAGGTGCACTGACCAACTGGCCGAAGTGGGGCTGGAGCCGGCACCCCCCCCTCCCTGGAGCATAAGAAACAGAATGAAGGTCCCCAGTCTTTCTGTGTTTGCGGCACAATAGCTCTGGTCATTGGGGCTGCACTGCCCTCCTCCATCACTAGGCTTGACTAATGCCACATCCCGGCCCAAATTTTCTCTTCCAAGCGTGGAGAGTAGCTCTTCACGATACAAAGTTGGGAGGGCTACAGTGGCCTACCTCTGAGGGGCCCAGACGACATGGGAAGAGCAGTATGAGAAGTGGCCTCTGTCCATTTAAACAGCAGCCACGAGAAGCCAAGGGAGGAGCAGTTTATCGTGCCATAGGGAAATCAGGCTCGGCTTCACCAAGGAGTAGCATGTAAACTGAGCTTTGAAGGAGTGGTTTATCAATTGCAATAATAATAATAATAATAAAATAGTTTTCCATGTGCTGGGCCTAGGAGATACAAGGCAAATAAGGCAGGATCCCTACCCTCAAGGACTTTGCAGATTAGCAAAGGGCACAGACAGGTGAGCAGCCGGACAAGCAGAGTGTGATGTGCTCCAGGACAGAGGCGGGCATGGAGGTGTGCCTGCCCCAGCAGGGGAGAGGAGAAAGAGGCTCCCAAAGGCTGGCCAGGGGGAATCACCCAAGTGGTTCACTGAGTCTTGATGAGTTGTAGAAATTGCCCAGGGAAGATGAAGGGAAGGCATTCAAGGCAGGGGCACTTTGATATGCAAAGACGGAGGACAGGAAAGAGCAGGGGTGTCAGGAAGCAGGGCCCCCCACACTAGCAGAGAGCAGGCAGACCTGGCGAGGCCAGGGGGGCCAAGCCCAGAGGACTCCGTTTGTCCTACTAAGCCCTTGGCTTTGCCTCTGTAGGCCTCAAGGAATCACTAAAGAGTTTTAAGCAGCGCGTGACTTGTCCCAGGGTGAGGCCCTATTGTAACTGGTCAAGGAAGTTAGGACTCTGGCTCTTGGGGTAGAGGAGAAGCCAAAGAGGGGAGTGAGGCAGTATGAGTCTTGAGTGCCTTTGCACCTGGGCCTCGGCTCTGGCCTTTGGCCATGTCACGTAGGCGGCATGAGCTGACACCTATAGGCCTGCTTATGGCTCAAGCTGTCCTTCCAATGTCAAGGGAACACCTGCAGCACAAGGGGAGTACAGCTTTGCAAAACTGTGAATCTAGGTTCCAGATGTGCAACTACATAAATCCTGGAAAATAGCCAAAGAGATTCCTGGTGAAACGAAGAAGTGGTCCATCTTTTCAACAGCCAGCCCATCTTCCGGTTACCTGTAAGCTACTGGGGCAGGGGTTGGGAGCTTGTCCCCTTAATGTCAGACATGGGGCCGTGTTCAGTGGGGGTTTGATAACCAACGAGGAAGACACTGCCTGACGGGTTTCTCAGAAGCAGAGTGGTCTCAGCACTTCCCCACCCCCATTAAGGTGTGGTGAGCAGAAGCCATGAACACCCAACCCTCTGGCTTCATTTAAAATGAGGGCCACTTTGGAACAAAACCGAATCACTGCCACAAACTCACAGGAAGTGAAAATGGCTCTTTATGAGGATGTCAACAGTTTTTTTCCAGACCGAATGTGTGGCCTGGGCTCTGGCACCACACCTCAGGGGTTTGAATCCCATTCTGCAACTCACTGGCTGTGTGATCCTGAGCAATTACTAAACTCACTGAGCTTCTCGTTCTTCTTTTACTCTGCGGATTAAATGAGGCCAATGTACATGTGCTCAGCACATGCTGGTAATCGTTGGCATTAGGACCTCTATTTCTCTTTACATATCGTTCTGACAGCCCAAGAGGATTCTGTGTTCAGGGAACACCGAGATTAGGAGAAGGAAGGGAAGGGAAAAGGTGTGCTGATGTCTAATGAGATGCCATGAAATCCTTTCATGTTGGAACAAAGGTAGCTTTTGTTTCCAGCAGGGTCACAATGTTTGCTCAACGATCTCGGACTGCGACAAAAGCAAAATCAGCATCCTGGGTGACTGTCTCTGTGGCCAAGTCCAGATGAAAACTGCTATCTGGGACTCTGTACCACACAACTACAGCTGGGTGCGCGGGCCCCTGGCCCATCCTCAGCTGGGTCTGCGGAGTACCTGATGGAGTCGTTGTCATATAAATAACCCCACACCAGGAACCTCCGAGATTCCCTCCAGTTTCCATGAGAGAAAGAAACCCAGTTTCCAGAACCCACTCCCAGGAAGGTCACTTAGAAGAAACCGCGGAAAGTGTCTACGTTTTGCAGTAAGTTGAACCACACCTGTATGGGACTCAGCAAGTCCATTCACCTTTCTAGGCTTCAGTGTTTTCATCTGCAGAACAAGAGGATGAGGCAAGGTCTACGTTGGCTAGAATGAGGTGCTAGTGCACTACCTACCTTAGACATTTTCTGATGTTTAATTCAGGTACCAGGGAGAACCCAGATTGACCCATCCATTCATGTAAAGTTAAAACAAAAGCATCTCCAAGCCCAGGGGGTGAGATGGTCTACTGTTGAGAATGGAACCCGCAGGGGAGGTTTGCAACCACTGGATGGTGCTCCTTGGAGCCAAAAAAAAAAAAAAAAAAAAATCAGGACTGGGAGAGCAGTTGAGAGGGACACACACATCTACAGGCCCAGGACCTCACTGCACATGCACCTTCGTGTTGTCTGCAAAGGGCATGCTGGCTGGGGGAACAGACCCTCGAACGGGCCAGCAGGCTCTGGTTTGCACACAAGCATCATTCACAGCAGGTGGGGAAGGCCGCCGTCACCCCTATATCTCGACATCTCTTAAAACTTACTAACTTTATTTGAAAAAAAATTTTTTTTCCCTGGGGGAAAGAAATGAACGCCTTCTATAACAAGGAAAACAACAACGGTAGCCATAATAATGAGAAAAGCGAAATAAGCACATGTAAGTGCATTTTTTTTCTTAGAGATTTATTTTTGTTTTATGAAGCTGACACCAGTCAGGGAGAGAGGAGAACGTCGGGAGCCCCGCAGCGAAAGGAGCACCCAGAGGAGGGGGCTGCTGCTTCCTGCGGGTGGTGGGGGTGGGTTTGGTGTTGGGGTCTGTTTGTTTAATTTGTTGCTGGAAGTTTTCCTTTTGTTCACTTTTATAAATCTCTCCCTGGGCTTTCGAGCTTCCCCTCCCTCCCACCTCCCTTCCCCTGCCCCCCCCCCCCCCAATTTCATTTTTAAAAAGCGAGCTCGCTCGCCAGGTGTGTCCCCCAAGCTCTCACAGCTCTAATAAATAAGGAGCACCTGTAAAACAGTAGCTTGACTTGTTAAGTGACTCTGTACAAAGGAGAATATAGAAATACACTATGTACACCGCATCCACGGGTCCCGTGGCGCTTCAGGGCTGGCGCCGCACGGGGCCCCCCAGCCTCGCCCAACCCCCACCGGCCACCCCTCCAGCCTCCCGCTCAGCGGCCCTGTGGGCGGGGGCACCCGGACCCCGCAAGAGGGAACAATTGCTTTATCTGAGTTAGTAAACAGATACACTGAATCACAAGGTGATTTGATTTTTTTTTTTTTTTTAGTTTTCTCCTTTTTTTTTTTTTGATTTTTTTCTTATTTTTTTCTTTTTTTTTTTTTTTTTCTGTACTCATCAGAATGGGACACTCCACGACTGTCTCACCAACTCAGTGCCAGTACACATGCTCTAGAGGACTTCTGGACTCGCAGCTACAACTGTACAAGTGCACACAAGAAAATCTACCCTGTTATCCTCCACCCACTGATTGAGGATCGAATTGCACATTTCTCTTAACCATGACAGGAGAAAGCAAACAGTGAAACAGAATCATGGGTGATCTTTCTCACTTTCCCTCTTGTTTTCACTGGTTTGTCCATACCATTCTAATTATCATGAAAGGACTCTGCGTATAGAGAGATTGCTTCACTGACTTCCTGGATCACCGAAAACCATCAGGGTTGAAATTTCATCCAAGTCTTTCGTGACGCCCAGCAAATATTCCCCCTCGGATTATTTTACACCTTGAGGGCATTTTGGTCTTCAGTTCAACACTCTTGCTCTGTTCCCAAATGGGGCGCTATTTAGGAGAATTTAAAGAGAAAGCTGAGAAGAATAAACATTTACCGAGTTCTCTTGGCATTCAGTCTCTGAAAAACCACAGTATAAACTATTCATGCTGCTTCTTACATCTGTCAAATCGAAAATTAAAAGCCATAAAAGTGTAACACTGAAAATATGGCATTAAAAAGGATAAAGGTGGCCTTTGTAAAAATAACAAGAAAAGTATATTAGCCAATAAAATATTCTAACTCTTCATTTAAAAGTGCATCCTGGGCAGGACAGAGATGAATCCGAAGTGTTGGGACTCCAGTATGATTCCTCTCCGCCTTCAAAACGTGAACAGTATAGGTCCAAAACCGTACAATGCAAATCACAATTCTTCGTGTAGCAGCAAGACCACAGCAGTTTTTAAAATGACTAAAAAAAGATTTTTGTTTTCAAATTCGTATCATCTTCCAGCCTCACCCTCTGAGCCTTGAAGATGGAGCGGGGAGAATACCTACATTGGTCCTTGTGGCTTGTTGGTGTTTTGTTTTGTTTTGTTTTAAAACCAGGGGCGAAATCCCTAAGTTCCTCTGGGGAGAAGCAGAGACGGTGGCCGCAAGAAGGCTGGGCCGCTTGGTAGGTCCAAGACGTGCTGGCTTCTCTGGGCTGGAGGCCACCGAGGGAGGGCTGCTTCCTCTGAGATGCTTAATGACAGGAAGCGGCTTTATTTGTTTGAGTTTTAGCCAGAGGGGGTGGTGAGCTGACCAGCTGGTGTCATTGGATGGCGGGACATGGTTTGCTCTGCGCCCTCTCTCCACGCAAGGTACCCTGTGAGCGAGCGTTCCTGGGAAAAGAGAAGAAGGGGCCCATCAGAACCCGCTGGGTCAAACCACAGCCCCGTCCCACGTGGGGAGAACCCAGGCATGAGTCAGAGCGGCACCCTCCGGCCGGCCGGCAGCTCAGACCTACGCCGAGTCCCCAGAACTAGAGCGGCACGGCATGACTTTGACATGTCTCTAATTCACAGTTCCGCTCGGGGTCAGCCCTGCCAGCTTTGTGTGAGGACACGAAACACGAGTCGCTTCTCGGTGCACCACGCCCTCACCCAAAGACCACAACGGCATGCCTGGCCACGGGGCCACCCTGGCCCTCCGCCTTACTGCACGCTTAACCGGCAACCCTTCTGAATTGCCCAAGGTCACCCCCAAAGGTGGCAAGGTCATCGGGGGACCCTGGAGCTCCAGACCTCACCCCTGTACTCCACGTAATGGCTCTGGTATCTGCTACAAAGGAGGAAAGCCAAGAGATTCGCTTTTTAGCACATGAACAATTACTGTGGACATGTGGACCTCTCTTCAGAGGTTTTCTACAGAGGCAGCTGGTAGCTGGAAGCAATGCCCTTCTCTGTGGGTCTTGTCTGACAAGGGCGAGCTGTTCGCATCTCTTGATACCCAAACCAAACAGCAGCACGGGACTGGAGGACAACAGACCAGCTGGGCGTCGGGGTCCCAGGGCAGAGGGTCTGCACAGGATTGTTCACCAGGAAAATCAATTTCAGGAGAATGCTTACCCCAGTTTCTACCACAGAGGTTAGGCTCTGCCTCTCCATCCGCACTGGCTTATTTCATTTGCTACCAGTCCCTTGGTTTGAAATATAACCTCCCAAGGATGCTCAGTTACTCCTCGTAAACTGCCTCTTAGAAGTCTGCCAACCAAACCGTAAAGTCCCTGAGGTTTGGGGATGTGTCTGTTTTGCTCACATCTCCACACCCAGCCCCTGGTTCAGCGAGATGCACATCTGTCAAGTGAATGAGGGTCAAGCAGCCGTTGTTCCCCATGCCCCAAAACAATACCTGTTTTTCCTGCTGATGTATGAGGATTTCAGAAATGTGAATGGGTAAAATCTGGCTAACGTGAGGTGGTGACAGAGGACTCGTAAACATCTTTACAACTGTTGAGATTATTCCTAGAACAATGAACGAATAATTTCAGAGAGGTGGTAGAATTTAAAACGTGAAGGGACCCCAGAGATAATGTAATTTCCTCATTTTATAGATGAAGAAAAAGAGGCCACAAAGAGACCTGGAGACTGCTCAGAGAGTGTCTGTAGCATGAATTTAGCACAAGCATCAGGAGGTCAAAATGCCCATTGGGAGGACAAAGTACAAGCTTGTGCTTTGAACCCTGCTATCCAAACCCTGGTGTTAATGGTAACGATAATAATGATCAGCCAAAAACAAGGTTTGAAAATCTGAATGTGCATGACAGGAAATGCCTGAGTTCCCCAAATCACATTAAATCACCAGATCTGTGTGTATTTAATATGTATATTAAATAACCAAAGTGAAAATGCAAAACACCGCAAATATGTGATGGGGCTGGAATTACAAGGCCATGGAAACCTTTTCATTTGGCATGGTCAGACTTGGAAATGTGGGTATTTATCTCTGAATCAAGAGCTCATTTTTCTTTCTTTCTTTCTTTCTTTCTTTCTTTCTTTCTTTCTTTCTTTCTCCCTCTCCCTTCCTTCCTTCATTCTTTTCTTTCTTTTTCTTTTTTCCTTTGAGAATGAGACAGTGGCAAGAAGGGATACTGAAATAAAAATGCCAAGAGCTGCTGTCAAATGAGAGGTCATGAAGAATCGGAAAGGAGCCTCAGAAATCACAAATGGATCCAAAGACACAAGTGTAGCTTCTTCTGGGACAGTTCTTTTCCACCTAGGGAGCATAGCCTGGAACTTGCCATGGAGGGAGGAAAACCATCCCCACCTCTGGGCTCGGGACCAAGAATGACCAAATCTTGTAGTCAGAGGGGGCCTCTGAATCCTTTCTTTAAAAAGGAAAAGAGAAAAAGAAGCATTTAATGCTTTCTTCCGGTGACCAGGAAACACCGCCATTTTGAACGACTTAAGAATGCTCTGCTTTTTTAAGGATGTGGCTTTTTTTTTCTTTAATGTAATCGTGACCTCAAAAAAGAGGAATATTTCTCAAATGAGTTTCTTTATATTCAAATCACCTTTGGACAAAGGCCAAACATGGACAGCATCAGCCGACTTGGAGAAAATTTCAAGGCTTTCATAAGGGACTGGGAAAACGGGATTATAATGAGAGCCATTCTGGAACCTTAACGACAGCGTTTGCCATCCCAAACACTATAATAATCATTATTATTCTCTGGGATCTATTATTGTCTGGTAAATAATATGTGTTTTCCCCCCAAGTTCTAAAGGGTGCAGCTGCACCACACTCTATTTTCTGCAGCCCCATTCCTGCTGCTCTGAAAGCCTCCTCACACACCGAGCTTATTTTAAGAGAATGGCAAAGTAGACAATTTGTGTGCTGTTTCCTTCCCTCTCACCACATCCTTGCCATGTCTGGGACACACGCAAAGGCCAGATGGTGGCAGTACAAGCCCCTTTCTGCAGCTAACATTTGAGGAGGGGGTGGTCCTGAAGTCGTCCTCATCTGTTCCCATGGCTCTGGCTGTGGCTCAGGGCAGCCCCCTTGTTGGTGACCCGGGGAACAGACGCTGGAATCAATGGAAATGAAGAACCAAGCTTGGGCTTCACCTTCCAGGAGTTATTGGTATGCAGAGTGTGAAACTCAAGAGCGGGGAGGAAGCAAGCCTGCAGTTTTAGAAAGTGATCGTGAGGAAGTTCCAGGGCCCGAGCCAGTTCCTATTTTGCCCTTGCCAAGCAGAGGGATCTTATGGAAAATCCATCCAGTTTAAATTTCTTGATCTGAGCAAAGGGGAAATTACTATGATAAGTGAGACAGAGACACAAGTCACAGTCCAGCGTGTCCCCTTCTTTAACCTCCCCAAGTCTTGATTCCTCCTCTGTGACACCGGCGTCTCGGGAGATTTTCGATTCTATCTTCCATCTCTCAAGTTCTGTGACTGTGGGATCTTTGGACCAAAGCCAGTGTCAAGTACGTAGGATTACAAACTTGAGCAGCTGGATATTAATCTGTGTATAAGGAAGACTAGTAACTTCTGAACTCCAAAGCACAAAGTTTCAGAGTCTCCTTTCTACTAATCTCTCTTTCACGTGCACGTGCGTGTGGGCACACAGGCACACACACACACACACACACACACACACACACACACACAGTATCCCTTAATGCAGGAAGTTCTGGGGAAACAGCGATACTCGTGCCTCACATTTGGGTTTTCCTGTGAGTCCAGGGTTCGTCTGAAGGCAGGACAACCCAGGGGTCCTGTTACATGGAATCCCACATGCACACAGCCCATCCTGTGCACCACGCATGTACTGTGTTTGCAGACTGGCTCCACAATGTATAGTCTCCAGCAGACCTGTATGGCCAGGCGCCTTCAGAATCCCAGGCCCCCCTGCCCCTTAGGCCAGAGGAATGAAGTACCATCCTCAGGGAATGCATAACTAAGTGCAGTGAGAGGGCCTCTGTCTGCCTGGCACTTTTCCTTTTTTTACATCAGGAAAGCATTGCTAAGAATATGATTGAGTTACTCATCCTCCTTCACCCCACAAGAATTTTCAGAGAATTATGGAGAACAGAAATGTGCCTGAGTACTAAGAAATGCTTCCAATGTTGATACTGTCAAAATATAACCATTCTCACCTTTCCTTCTTTGGCCTTTACAGCCTAAGACTTATGCTCGCTGTCTTTAAAAGGAAGTCTTATACTTTCCTAGCAACCACTCCCAAAAGGAAATGTGTGTCCAGAGAAAAATGTGTGTCTTATTCTACATCCCAACATTTGCAAGCTGGTCCCTCCATAGTGCAAGAGTCCACTTCTGCCGAGAAGCCTGCCTCGATTTATCTAATCCATTTTCCAGACTTTTATTTTTCTTTCCTTCCTCAAATACCTTTGTAATTAGCATAATCAAAACCCTGTATGTCTGTCCCATCTTACCTGTTTAGAAGGCAAGCTGCCCATGTCTGCCAGATTTATTATCCGAGTCTAAAACTCTATGGCATCAACTCTATGATGTGTGAGAAGTGCCCACTACTGAGCTGGCTGGCCTCTGTCCACTTACCCGAGCCTTACAGTGATGCGGCTCACTCGGGCACATCGGCCCATCACTTATCACGGTTAAATACAGCCATTACGTGCTGGCTTCGGCCACGCTGTTTATCTGGAACAATAATGAGTCCCCAAGGACTGGACTGGTCTCAGGTAGCCGCAGCTATTCTGGGACACTCACAAGAAAAGAGCCCAGCGGTCGATGAGCAGAGTCACCTGCATGAGCTGATAAACCCAAGTGTGAGGCCAGATAGTGGTCTCCACAGCAAGCCCTTGGTGAGGTTTTGCCCAAAAATGGTTCCTTCTCTCCCCCATCAACCACTGCTTCGTGAAGTTCTGAAATGGCTTTTGCCAAGACAGAAATGGCTTTCATTTATGAAGTGGATGGCACCTCTTTTCTTACAGCTCATTAGTTGGTGAAAGTAATTGAAAAACCTGGTGTGATTGTTATGGAAAATAACCAGTGGTGGGGAGAGGGTTGTGGGAGCCAAGGACGAGCATCGGTTGGCTCAGTGCTAGGCTCTGGTCTGAAGTACAACTTCATCACCACTGTGCTGCCCACTCCATGGTTCTGATAAGCCAGGGCTCATGTATATTTAACAGAAAAAAAAAAAAATTAAGCCAAACGTAAGGACTTGCTTTTCTTAATTTTCTCCTTTAGCAATAGCTTATTTTACTCTTTAATCAGGAAAAATCACCACCACAGAAGACCCCCTGCTGGGATAGCTCCATCTGTAATTCTTTGTTCTACAAGTTAAAATTTTGGTTTTCTCTGCCAACTTGGCTTGATGAGTTACATGGGTACAGAGGCCTGTTGCTTCTCACAAGTGGTCACTGCTATTTCTTGCTGACCTCTAAAAGTTCCTAGGGCACAAAGAACCTCAGCCGTGAACTTCATCTAGTGCACTCATTAGGATCCTCTTCTTCACCCCGGATGACTGATCTTCTTAAACTACCTCCAATCCTTTCTGGAACCTGGGTGTTTAAGCAAACCAAATGACCCTGACCCTGGCCCTTTCCTAAAAGCATATGGGGATTCATGACTAACAGAGTACATTTTCATAAATGCACTGGGGCAGGTGGCTACCTCCCTTCACAAAAGAGAAAAATAAAATAAAGGAGACTTACATACTCTAGCTAATGTTCTGCAGGAAATTTTGAAGATGAGCCAAAAGCCCTATGTCTCTAGCTTTTAGGACCAAGCACTTCCTATCACGGTTTGGCAAAGCTTCAGGGTTTTTTTTTCCCCCAAAGAAGGAAGTCAACTTTTACTGAGCACCTACTTGATGTCAAATGCTGCACAAGGCACTTTGATATACTTATTTCACTTGAAAACAAGCACATTTTATATAGGTATCTCACTTATACACTTAATTCATGGAACCAACAATGCTACTTAAGTATTTATTACTGTCCCCATTTTGCAGATGAGGAAACTTTCCTAGGAAGGTTAAGAAGCTTACATGGTCAAGGTCACTAGCTAGAAAGGGGCAGAGTAGGTTGGATCCACCTCCTATGACCCCAAACCCCATGCTCCCATCCAGGGAATACCTCCCTCAGTCCGGGTTTCATCTCTCCCCTCCTTCCCCTGACAAGTGGGGGTCACAGTGTCAGGGATGTGAGGGGCCCTAGAGACATAGACAGTCCATCTCCTTTGTTTACAAACAAGAACTCTGAGAAGCTAATTGATAAGAAAATACAATTACATTTTCATTCCAGTTTCATCCAATACACCAACTAGCTAATGCTGGTTCATGTGCCTTCTAAAAATTCTGCCTTGGACAAAAAAAAAAAAAAAAAAAACCACCAACAGAAAATAACATAGATGTTTATTGTGTTAAGATTGAGTTTGTCATTTCTCTATATCTATATTATCTGAACATGGGCATTCTAGGTTAAAAGAAGGAGGAGGAGGAGGAAAAGAAAAGAAAGAAAAAAATGTGACAAGTAGCTATGGTTTATGGACCAACAGATTTTGGGGATTTTAGCTGGGATCTGGAGGGGTGGACTTTCTGGCACTTAATCTATTCCTTATGACCAATCCATGAATAGGGAGGGTGGGAAGAAGAGCAGGAGATATTGAAGGGGGGTAGGGAGAGGCTTCATGTTCATGGAAACTTCACTGCACAAAATAAGAGCAAACATACTGACCCCCCACAACTCTATTGCCTACCCCTACCCCTGCACAGCCAAGGAGATGGAGAATGTGGTTAATAATTACTTCTCTGCAACCCTTTCACCCTCCTGACCCCAGATGTTCAGGTACAACTTATTTCCTCTCTGAGATCAGCTGCTCAACATGAGGAAGTGATACCATGGGTGGCAAAAATATGCCTCTGGTTCCTGGCACAGGGCATGTAACTCAAGCAGCCTTGGTCATATCTTGTGTCCCACTGAGAGGAAAGGCAGATGAGGACTCAGGTTCTAATCCTGGCTGCACCACTCTGACCTTGAGTATTTGCTCTGTTTGTCCCAGTCTCTACCCGTAAAAGTGGAACCAGACATCTTACACATTCTGGAATGGTATCCCTAACATCCGTGGTTGACAACATGGAAGCGTTTCATCACCTTGCATTCCACATCCAAGGGAAGCAAGTTCTGAGCTACAGCAGACACCATGACAATTCTTTAAACAAGCACCTACTATGTGCCAGGTACTTCCTTGGCATTTTAACCTAGGTTATCTACCACTGGAGCCTGATGACTCTATGAGGTAAGAGGTCTTATCTTCATTTTCGTGTATATGAGATGTGCTCAGTGATCTTACATGGGGACTCTGGAGCCAGGCTGCCCGTCAGATCTCTCAGTGTTGTCATTTACTGACCAAGGACACAAGATAGGAGACTTAGCCTCTCTGGTCCTTAGTTACTCATCTGTCAAATGGATTTAATAATGGTATTCCATAGTGTTGCTGTGGGCACATAATCTTTGAACGCTGCCTGCATATAAAGTATGCTCAATAAATGTTAGATGATACAATTATTTAACGAGAGAATGCAGGCACAAGAGCTTATAAAGCTATTCCAAACTCTTATAGCTAGTAAGCGATACAGCTAGTTTTCAAATCCAAGCAGACCTCACTCTGGCCCTGCACTTCTCTGCCAGTCCTCACAGCCTTTCTAACAGGGAAGTACCTGCCAGCTGTAGGGCATCTGTGATGTGCCACACTGTCTATGTGTTCTACCTACCCCTCACAGTAATGTCACTGTTACTCGTGACCTAGAGAGGAGACTCAGGAGACAATCACCTCCTTCCTCACCTCCTAAAAGGCTCTGCCAGGATCTGCACCCAGGCTGGCCCAACTCCAGAGCTGATGTTCTTTTCCACAAAACCACACCACTGCCTTCCTTCACAACTGGAAGCTCCCTGTCTGCACATGTGGAAGCTTCAGAAGAAGGTCTAAGGCACCAGAGGTTAAAAAAGATAAAAAGGCATCTCTAAAAGTTGTCAGCCTCCCTTGACAGTGCCTGAAGGCCCTGGGAGAATGGGATTCAGACACTGTGGAAATCTCAGAAGATGTCTGAGGGAGAGCAAGCCACCCAAGCCTTATGGCTGCTCTTTTGTCCAAGGCCAGAGCTTTCGGGTGTCACTGCGGCCACCGTCCAGGCTCCGTGCTCATCAGCAGGGAGTCCTCTGCTGGGAGAGCACTGCCTGTCTCTGTGTGCCCATCCATCAGTCCTAGCCAACAGCCCACACCATGCCTAGGTGGCTGGTCAACAGCTCCGGGCAGCTGGCTGGTCAGAAGGGCCAAGACCCTGTTTTCTACAACAATCTGGGGCCCGGCTGGCACCCCCGACTGGACTTTGAAATGGTCTGTCGGTGGTGAGGTTTTCTTCCACCATACGCCGTGAAGCCTCTTCATGCCTACGCTGGACACAACGAAAGTTCTGCCTCCATTGCACTGCTACAGTGCTTTACACACTTGAAGTACACTTGTGGCAGCCTACACCCCTCACACCGTAGTGATAACATCCCGCAGTGTTTAGAATCAACCACTGGTAATTAGCCTGTCATCAGAATGCAGCAATCAGCTTTCGGGATGCCAGTCTTTCTCCTGCTTCCTTTCAGTCTATGAACAGCTGTTAAAGCAATTTTCCTCCAGTACAGATTTCATCCTGTCACTCCTCTGTTCGAGGTCTTGGTGACGTTGCCTGATGCACAGAGTACACATTCCGCAATCTACCTGCCCTCTGCAGTCTCCGGGGCTCCTCTCCCTCCGCAGTGGGGCTTTGCTCCAGCCCAGTGCAAGGCAGGTCATCCCCAACGGGGCTCACTCACTCTACCTCGCCTCTGCGGCTTTTGACATCCTATTGCATTCTTTATTCTTACACTCCTGCTAGTCCATGCCCCTTCCCAGATTTAGGACCTCACTCTGAACTCACCTGCTGTGTGGAACCCTATCAGGCTAACTGCATTAGCTATTGCTCTCCTGGGACTCTCCTCATTCATTTGTTCAGCAAATACCTGCAGGCCTGCTCTGCCAGCCCTGAGCTAGGAATTCAGTTTCAGCAGAGAGGGAGCCGTCCCAGATCCTGCCCTTGCTGAAGCATACTGTCTGTAGTATCACATCACTTTGCAGTTCTGCGTGTTGCCTGGAAAAGTTGCCTTCGTTATTTCTTGTCTCTCTCAGCAGGTTATTAGTTCCTCAAAACAAGTCAAGGACACCTGCCACTCCCTCTCCCATTTTTTTTTCTTTTCTGTCTCCTTCCTTCCTTCTTCACACTTTCCCTCCCTCTTTCCCTCCCTTCCTTGTATCTCTTGATAACAGTGTCCCTGCACAAAGTCAATGTTAGATACCATTAGTTAAAAATGGATACATTTTGGGGCGCCTGGGTGGCTCAGTCTGACTTCAGCTCAGGTCGTGATCTCATGGCGTTCAAAAGCCCTGCATCGGGCTCTGTGCTGACAGCTTGGAGCCTGGAGCCTGCTTTGGATTCTGTGTCTCTCTCTCTTTCTGCCCCTCCCCTGCTTGCACTCTGTTTCTCTCTCTGTCTCTCTCAAAGGTAAATAAACATTAAAAAATTGATATGTTTTACTCTCTAGGGAAATAAATGAAGACCATCTCCAAACTATCAATAAGGGGACTGTCTCCCTCTGTTTGGGTATGACTGGGAATTTATTAAGTTTGTGGACTGTAATATATGAATTAAGTATAAATTAAGAACTCCAAATACAGGATTTTTAAAAGCTATTATTTCTATGCATAAGCTACACACACACAGACACACACACACACACACACACCAGCTGAGACAAAGAACAAGTAGATGGGATATGTTCTAATACACACACACACACACACACACCAGCTGAGACAGAGAACAAGTAGATGGGATGACCAGACAGTGAGGTGTGCTGTCAAAATCAGAACTCACAATCAGTGACTCCTCATCTTTGTCTGCAAAAAGCCATAATGTTTTTCCAAAACTTTTTCATAGTTTTTCAATTAACATTTGGGATTCATGTTGCTCAAACCTTGGTGGATATGAAAATAGACATTAAGTCCTGTGTTTATGATGCCATCATATTCAATGAGAGGAACAGAGGGACCTGGATGTCTTTTTGGTTTGGCAAATTGTAGAACGATTTTTTTCAAACATTTGGGGTTTGGCTAAAACCAAAACTTATTTTGCCAAGCACTTTGGCCTTAATTTTTAAGCCCATGTGTATTTTAAAAGAAATTCAATCTATATGTTTCTGACTCATTTACACTTAACTCATGAAAATGCTGTTTGGTAAGAGCTATTAGATGTCCAAGCAAGTTTATGAGCCTTTTTAAGCCTTCATTTTCCCGTTCTTACCAGAAAGTTGTATTTTGCCAGCCATAAAAGAGTGTGAGCCCCAGAGGCCTGTGGTCAGTTTGAAATTTATAACCTCTGAAGTTTAAATGGATTCTGAGTGTGGAAAACAGGTTTCTTCCCTCTCCTCTTTTTCACATGAAGTGCACAAGCAGGCTATCTGTGATAAAGACAGGATCCTGGGTCTTAGTTCCCAAGATGGTTACAGGTGAATGATAAAGAGTTCAATCTAACCACCAGTAAATTGCCCCTAAAACATTTCAGAGGAACAACATGACACTTTAAACTCATGTGGACACAGATTCAGATCCAACACTCGAATGGAAAGTTTTACTAAATACTCCCAGGATAAGACAAAGAGGTGAGACTCAACATGATTCACATTGAACACTTTACCTTTGGGAGAACTGGGTAATTTTTTTTTTTTAAATCACAGACACCCAACCCTGTTTATGACTTTTTATACATTTTTTAAATAAGCTGAAACTACTAAAAATAGCATTTGAATTGAAACCAGAAAAGCAGGAAGAACGTGCATGCTGCAGTGACTTCACCCTGTATCTTCTATATATAATGATGCTCAGATACCACTCAATTACAGTATTCTAGTGGGAGAAGGCTTTTGGATAAAGTACTTAAAAATGGCTTATAAATATTTAAAGTATAAGCATCTAACAAATCATAATGACAAAGTTTTACATTTAACCACATGTGCTCCAAATATCTTGAAATTACTCTAAATATGGGTTTAAAATATCAAAAGGGCTTGTTGATGGGATGCAGAACTTTGCAGAGAAACTTAAACCTGATCGTGCTTGCTCCCACAACACCCAATCCGCACAATTTTTAAAGTGTGCGTGTGTAGATTTCCTTAGGAAAAGATCATGTTACAGTCTGAATTTCCAAAACAAGAGTTGAAGGATGAAATATAGGGTTTCCTTTTCTCTCACCAAATGCAGCTTAGCCACTTTGCTTCTAGATAATTTGTTAGTGTAGGTTGGCTCAAATTTAAGACAGTAACATTTTAGAAACACTTCGAGAACTAAGCCAGCTGCAAGGCGGATATCATTACAAATTGAGACACATGTTGTATGGAAATACCATTCATTTTCAATACCAAAAACATGTCTGGGGAAAGAAGTCATGCAAATGAGAGAGAGATATACTTTTTAATTGCATTTTGGGGATGTTAGGTCAATGGTTCATATCAAATAAGTCCACACACTGTGTCTCTCCCTCCTGTTCCTTAAATGCTATCAGTCGCCTTCTTACCTCCCTTTTTACCCGAAAGAAAACACAGCTTGCTGTCAAAGAAAGACAACACACCAGAGGTTCAGTGACGAGACATCCAGCTGCACAGCCAAAGAGCGGGGTGCAATGAGGCTGGGGAGCGCTGGGCAGCTTTGATTTGTCACAGTCTGGATCCTGCAGCTACACAGAAAAGCAGTTCCCTTCTCCCTACTCAGAGAAGGCATTTGGGCAACTTGGTAAAACAGCATATGCACCAGGAGTGAGGAGTTAAAAGATCAGGGAGGCAACTTGACTGGTTTCCAACCTAAGAATCTGTAGTGTGCTCAGGAGCTGTTCTAAAGCATGAGAGACTGACTCCAAGTTTTTGTTGTTGGTGCAGCTTTTGTTCCAGTTGTTTTCACTAGAATCTTTTAAATAGCCCCTGAAATAATGTGTGTGTGTGTGTGTGTGTGTGCGCATGCGTGCCTGCGTGTGTGTTCTCCCTCCTTGCTGATGGCCTCCTATTCTCAATCCAGACCCCACCCCACTTTTTTGTCAGGCAGAATGCTGTGCAAATCCACAATCCAGAGAAGAGCTCTACACTGTTAACATTTAGAGCCGGCATCTGAGATGTCATTTACCCCTTTTCCGTGAGAACGGGACCCTGTTTAATGATGCCAGCATCAAACCATTTATCTTTTAAGGCTAACTTGTTTGTCTGGAATGGATTCCTCTTATGCTTTTGAGGCATCGGAAACCAAAAAGTTTACACAAGCAGAATGCATTGCCTTAACATGCATTCACATAGGAAGTGTTACCCATTTAAAGCAGCAACTGAAAAATTCAAGATAATTCTGTGCAGGACAGAGGAAAGGAAAATAGAAAGACTATCTCTGCCCCTTTGGCACAACCTCTTTGACAAGAGAATCTGGAAAAGGCAGCATGCTGGGGATGGAGGTAAGCGTTTCACTATATGAGGTAAGTGTCCCGTGCTGTAGTGTATTTTGGTTCTTAAACACCTCTGCCCCTCCTCACTCCTTGTCAGCACGGAGGTAGGTGTAAATGATTGAACCATGATGCCCAGGCAGCCACTCATCAGGCTGGCAAGGGAATTACTCCCTGGAAATCAGACAGGGAGTTTATTTCCAGTGCCCTTCTGAGCAATGGCTTGTTAATAGCTGATCGAATGCTTTCCCCCTCTCCAAGCACACTCTTTCCAGGTGGAGAAGCATGCTAGGGAGCTAGAGAGAATGGGTAGCACTTTCAGAGACAGCTACATCAATGTCTTGGTGTTTACTGAGCCATCCGCTTCCCGGGTGCTAGCCATTCTGCTCCCTTGGCCTCCGAAGCAGAGTAGAAGGTTACCCACGGAAGGACAGTGTCTCCTTATACAGTATAAACTTCAAAAGTCCAGGGGCTGGGGAAGCATCCAGCTTGTGTCTTTTCCTGCACTCACAGGATATGGTAACTTGAAGAAGGGTCTGTAACCTTTTGCATTTTGTCACTGATCCATCTTATGGAGGCAGGAGCTACGTTATGTATCTGCAACAGTGGTTCTGTAATATTAGGTCCACAGCAAAAACTGCTGCAAATAATTCTGCTTTAAGGAAAACTTTACCATGAAATAAGCTTCCTTAGAGTGACAAGAAGAATTCCAGCTCAGTTATGGCGTGGTGATAATATATGATAATCCTTCAGAGATATAGTGCATACTTTTTCTGAAGCCAAAACCTACAGACCTCTCCTCCCAAGAAAATGCCTCAGTGCACAGACACATAAAACTTCCCCTGAAATTCCAGGGGGAATGGCTGAAGGCCATCCATGGACTATGGACTAGTCCGTGGAGCAGGAGACTAGCTTTAGGGAGCTACCACATCAACCAGAGGCCTGGGAGCAAGGCCAGGACCAGCACTGCACCTACACGCCCCTGAGACTGAGTTCTTTAAACTTTGCACACTAAGCACTCTCCCACCTCACCCCTGTCCCAGCCCTGCTGAAGATGGAGGGTTATGGCTACATCTGAAAGAAGTAAATACCCGGCCACACATGTCATTTCCTATTCCATCTTAATCTGATTGAAATAACATCTAAAAGCCAGATGCTTGCACATTAAAACCCTCCTCCCACCCTTTGTCGAAAGGGTTAAAATAGAACCAGCAGCACTGAATGAAATTGTTTAAGGCCAATCTTGACCCTGTTCATTCCGGAAAACTCTCCTCTACGAAAGTCTGAAAAGATCACGGAGAGTTCCAGAAGTCCTCCCCATTAACATATGTGCATGATGCGGACCTGGCAGTTTCTCTCTGGCTCTTTGAATTACCCCTACCTAGAACTGGACAGCCATCTGGATCCCGACAGACAGCCGAAACTTGAACATTGGTGACTATGTGGCCAATTCACACTTCCCATTAAGTACTAGGACATTAAAAATCTCAACTCTGGCATAGGATCTGAGCACATCCCATTTGGATTGATTTCCTCTCCTCGCTTTCAGGTGTTCTTCTTTTCCTTGCTTTCATAGGAGGCACCCACAGTAATATTTCCAAGGTATGGACCTGACTTCCCAGGCAGCCTACTCTCAGGTTTCTTGGCTGGGAAAACTAAACTGGCAAAAAATTACATGTCACCTCCACCCTCCTGACTTTTTTAATGAGGTCAGCACCCCTCTCCCCACTTTGGAAGAGTCCTTCCTGGGACTGTGTCTTCACATCCAGACTGGCAAGTAAACTCCAAGAGGCCACAACTATGGCTGCCTCCTCTAGGTCTCCTGGAGAAAACAAAACGTGGAAGGGGCCTGTGCTGCTGAGGCTGAGTGAGCACTGTGGAATTGGGGCCTGGGAAAAGAGCCCCAGATTTTCCTTCTCGTTTTAGAAACACAGAAGAAATCTGGAAGCCACCAAGGTGGGAAGTTGTATGGACTCATTGCTCCTGGGGAATGGAAAAAGTGAGGGCAAAAAGGTTACTCATGGTCCACATTTTTTCCATTGATTATTTTACTTAGAATATGTCATTTCCCTGGAAAATCGAGGAGGGGGGATATTTTCTTTTGAGTATCTTCAAACATTTGCAAATGGTTACTCTGAACTCCCCAATGTACCATAAACAAGTGTAAACTGTAGAAATTCAGAAAATGTACAAATACAAACAGCTATCCCCCAAGCTCCAAGGCAAAGACAAAGAAGGGAGTATTCCATTTACAAATGGAATTCTTTGTGGATAGAATAGTTTGGAAACTGTTTATCCATTGTTTTTCTTATTATTTGGGGGGATATATTTTTTCAGTCTACAGAAGCTGCAGCACTGGCATTTGGAGCCTTGAAAGCTAAAGATTAAAGTGAGATGACAGCCTTTCAAAATCTTCGACCAAAACTTAATTAGTTCTGCCTCTAAGACAATATCTGCCCAATGAAATAATTTGTAATTCATATCAACAAAGAAAAATGCATAAAGTCAAGTAACCAGGAACAGAATCACTTCAAAATGGAAAAAAACAAAACAAAACAAAACAAAAAACCCAAAAAGCACCAAACCTGTTATTTGCCAAGAACTAGCACATATGATGGCTTCTTAAAAAAAAACAAAAAACAAAAAACAAAACTAGCTGCCTGGATTATTGATTTCAAGATACAGTCCACTTCAAATCTGTTTAAGATGATAAACAAACAAATTGACCAGTAATAGAGTATGAGAATGGCAGGCACAGTGAAAAAATATGAAGAGCACTGACAAGTGACCCACAGGCTTTCCAAGAGAAATAATATATGCGTCACCAACAAGCATACGGAGAAATCACTCAGCCGTACCTCATCCCCCACATCTCAGTCCCGTTTAATGCTTTCCACTTTGGCTTTAACTCGTCACCAACAGCATTCACTGTCATGGCACAAAAGCCATGCCGTCCTTTATTTAACGGATGCATTTCCAATTTCCACAACCATATGAATGGGCTGGGTTTCTGAAGGCATAGAAGAAAAACAGCACCACATGTGCACAGAAAATCAGGAAGGGTCAGAGGATATGAGTGAATTACGGCAGCTTGAGACCGTACTGTGAGGAGACATGCAACTCCAGAGGGCAAGAGGAAATAAGATTTAGTGAAGGAGAGGCAGTTCTTCCCCCATCTTAAATCACTTGCCTCGTCACCCCTGCTGTAGCTGGCAAAGCCCAAGTGTCTCTGACTTTAAAGAAAAGCTGTAATTTCTTGGGGGGAGCCACCATAAAAAGAACTCTCCAATCTCTAGGGGCTATTGGCAATTTTGTCACTGCATCTTCTGAAATTGGCTAAAGCCAGGTTAATATTTTTAGTAACGACTCTGGTCCACATACAAGACCCTAGCCTGATTCTTTATTCAGAGACATATATCATCCAAACAGCTATCATATATTTCATGCTTTTATGTTCTTCTGGTCCCATGCTACTCATGGACCTGTGGCACTATTCTTGACCTGGTCACTTCTCACTCCAGGAAGGGTAGTAAAATGTGCTCACCCTTCTGTTCCTCCTTTAATGTCATTTGAGTGAGTGATATTAGAATATATTTAAAATTACAATTCCCAAGCTTTCTGGCTTTCTAAAGGCCATAACTTCTGTGTCCCACACCTTCCCGTTACTCATTGCTTTGTCAACCAGATTAAACTACTCTGGCGGAGAAAACAGGGGCATTTTCAGTTGAGGTGACTATGAAGAAGGCTGAGCCCATCTGTCTTTGGACAGCAGAACTTGTAGATGTAAAATCAAGAAACGATGGTGAACTGATTCTTAGTGTTCTGCTCCTGCTGGCAAAGCCATTAATGGAAAAGGAAACCTTAAACTATGATGACTGAGAAACCCTTCTTGCACCACCTAGCACGCCCCTCCTAGCTCTGGCTCTATGCTTCCCAAACAAACCTCTGGCTGTCAGTTAGGTAGGTGCCCGCGTAAATGTGCCAACTTAGAGACAATGGTCTGGACATGCCACATCAATTGTTCTGGTCCACATTTCTATTTCCCCCTGTGGAGTAACGGGCTGTTAGTCTAGCTTTGTTGGTTGTTGCTGTAAAAACAAGAATTAAACACTGCCCAAAAAAAAAAAAAAAAAAAAGAACACTTTCTCAACACTTAAGTAGTAAGTACACTTGGTTTTTGTCTAGGAACTTTACCCAAGACAACTAAGGAGAATAAAAGAATTTCATTGAGGTGCCTGGGTGGCTCAGTCGGTTAAGCATCAGACTCTTGATTTTGGCTCAGGTCATGATATCATAGCTCAGTTCGTGAGTTCAAGCCCTGCTCTGGGCTCCCCGCTGACATTGTGGAGCCTGCTTGGGATTCTCTCTCCCTCTCTCTCTCTGCTCTTCCCCCACTCACGTTCTTGCTCATGCACACACACTCTCCCTCTCTCTCGAAAGAAAGAACCTTAAACAGAATTTTATCAAGTAGGGTCATCAAGGGACCAATTAGCCTATTCTTTTACAGTGGTTAAAGAAAACGGAGCTCTGGAATCAGCCTGGATTTGCATCTCGACTGCTTACTAACTCGGTCGTCTTGGGGAAGCTACTTAATTTCTGTCTCAGTTTCCTCATCAGTAAACGGCAGACAGTAATGATTACCATACAGATCCAGATCCAAATAAACACCACTGAAAAACACTTAGAAGAGGGCCGACACATACAACCATGAGCAACTGTTCTTCCTATAAGGTCCACCTCTACCCAGGCTTCCTTCCTCCCTGGGTTTACATTGCCACCAAACTGTCCCTGTCTTGGGAGCAGACACTGTTTCATGTTCACCTTTGTATCTTCCCAGTTCCTGGAAGGAGCTGCACACCAATTAGGGCTCAGCAAATGTTCATTTCTCTTCTTTTCTCTCCACAAACAGTTGGTAAACCTCAACTGAACAGTAGTCCGTTTGCTGCCCTCTGGGATAGCAGGCCTGGGTCTGGCAGGTGAGTTCACACCGGTTCCCCCACTTGCTAGCTCTAACTTGGATGACAGCTCCATGCCTTATGCTCCTTCGTGGTAAAGTACAGATGATGCCTAGTCTGCCAGGTGGTGGAAAGATCAAAAGAGGCCACATCTGGCTCTAGTGGGCAAGCCACACATGCGAGCTCCTCTTCCCCTTACTGAGACTCTGGACTCATTATCAGTAGCTCATTTGGCATTAAGCACGATTCCCTCCATGAGGTCAGATAGGTGTACTTGCAGCCACTTCAGCAGTGTGGCCCTTTCTCCTGTCAAAGCCTCCCACCGCCTGCAGGGGTGAGCAGCCCACCAGCTGAGCCACTGAACCCAAGCAAGGAGAGAATGCCAAGCTGGTCAACAATGCTGGAGGCCTGCCCTGGGGGAAGCTGGTTGATGACAACATGAAGGAAGAGACTCCCTGGACAGGAGCTGTGGGCCACTGCTTCAGCACTCTGCCGGGCAAATGGGGCTTGGCGGCCTGGGTTCAGCTGGCATAAGCGGGGAAGAAGGTTAGTTTTTGGTCTCATCTTGCAGATGCAATCCATGGTTTTTGAGAAAATTTGGGGGGTTGAGACATTCTGTCAATAAGACCACCCAGCCACCGGAAGTGGCCCAGCTCACCGTTTACCACAGCTCTGTAACCTCATGACTGAACTTTTAAGGGTCCCAAGTAATCTCTCCTTCCTCCCCACATCCCCCTCTTCCTCAACGGGGTGAATTACAGAGATGAGCATAAGAATAGAAGTTTGGTTAAGTAGACAGTGTTTCAAGTCAGATTCAAGCCTGGGCTTCACCATTAAATAAGTGACCTTGGGCATGGCATCTACATGCTGTGACTCAGCTTCCTCAGCTCTAAAGTGGGCATGATGTTGGATCAAAAAATGATGACAGTGTGTGACCACATTAGGTGTGCTGTAAAGCATGTACGGTAAAATTATGTTTATCGGTACAACTCCCTCACGCCTCTGCCTTGCAAGAAGAAATAAGGAGAAGTGCACTGGCTCGTGCGCAGGAGAGCCCGGTGTTCATACAAACCTTTTACTTATTCTGATTTCTAATTCGGAGGCACCTCCTTTTGAGCGGAGGCTCCAGGTCCTCCGGTCCGGCGCTGAGCATGGGCGAGGAGATGATGCACGGCGCCATGGCAGTCTTCTCCGCGGGTTTTGGCACAGGCTGGATCACGCAGCCCGTCTTGGGCAGCATCCGCAGAGCATACGCGTGGTCCTCGTCCGCGGGGTTATTAAGGTTCGGGTCTGACTTGTCGCCCCCCGCCAGGGCCTCCTCCCCCATCAGCTTTTTGGCCGCCTCCCCGTCCAGGTGACAGTTGGAAGCACAGTTGTTCTCCTTGACCGACTCCAGCTCGCTCACCGCCGGCTCCTCGGGCGACAGCAGCTTCTTGGGGGGCGCGGGCGGCGGCGGCGGCGGCGGGGGCTGCTCCGGGGGCGGCTCCGCGCTCTTGGAGCCCTCGGCGGCGCTGCGCGTGCCGTTTACGATGACGTTGCAGGCCGCGGCGGCCTCGGGGCCCGCGGGGGCGCCCGGGCCCGGGTCGCCGGCGGCGGGCGGGCTGCAGTGGCCGTCCCTGCAGCCGCCGCAGGTCCTGCGCTCCGCGGCGCCCGGCTCGCGCTCCGCCTTGACGTGCGCGTGCAGCGCGCGGTGGATCACGTTGTGCAGCCGGGCCCGGTGGCCCACGGTCAGGTCGATGACGCCGTCCTGCGGGCCCTGCAGCACGCCGGGGAAGCCGAGCTGGCCGCCCGCGCCCGGGGGGCTGCCGGCGCGCCGCGTCAGGTCCACCACCTCGCTCCGGCCGTGCTCCGCGGGCGCGGGCGCCAGGCTCAGGGCTTGGCCGGAGCAGCCGGGCGGCGAGTCCGCAGATTTGGACGAGCCCTGCTTGGAGTCCCTGGGGGACAGGGAGTGTCCGCCTGGCTTGCCGCCCGCCGTTGAGGAGTCGCCAGGGGCGCTCGGAATGAAGTTCTCCCCGTTGCTGGAGAATCCGTTGGGGGGCTTGGAATCATTGACGTGAGGGATGGGAATCGGGATAGGGATGGGCACGGGCAGGGGCACGATCACGGGGTATGGCACGAGCAAGGTGGGGGGCGGCACCAGCGGGGCGAGCGACGGCAGCCCGAAATTCATCATCTGGGGCACGGGCATCGGGCCATTTGGCATCATGCTCACCGGCGGAAATGGGAGACTGGGCAAGGGCGCGCCCGGGGGCGGCGGGGGCAGCAGGCCTGGAGGGTTCCCAGGCATGGTCGGGGTGCTTGGGGGATGGATGTGGGGCGACAGCATGGGCCGGTGCATGGGACTGGACGTGGGGCCCAGGTTTCTGGGGCCGCCGGGCGGGGGCCCGATGCCGGGGAGCATGGGGTTGGACAGAGGGCTGTTGGGGTTGGAGGCGTGATGCGGCGGCCCGCGAATAAAGGGCGGGCGGATCTGCTGCATGATCTGCTGTTCCATGAAGATGGGCAGCGGCACCGGGCCGCGGTTGGTCATCACCATGGGAGGGCTGCGAGGCGGGACACCGAGGGGAGGCCCGATGCTAGCAGGTGGCTGGACGGAGACCGGAGGGATGTTTGGAGTCTCGCTGATGGGCATGGACTTGGGCACTGGCGTGGGGATTTTAGTGACAGAGCAGTTGGCAGTGTCAGATGGAGAAACGGTGGTGGACGACGATGGGCCAGGGCCCTGGCTTTGGCCAGCTGCAGCCACCGGGGAGGGGGCCTTCCTCCGAGCATCTGTTAGAGGGATATTCCAAGAGTCTGGAGTGAGCAGCTGCACCCCCGTGCCTTCTGCTTTATTTTCCATGGGAGGGTGTAATGTGCTGCACAGCCCAGCTGGAAGATTGGCCTGTGTCTCTTTGTAGAAAATGTCCATTTTGTATTGATTGAGACATTTTGCACTGCAGAACTGAAGCCTTCTTTCCCCGTCCCCAAAATCCAGGTATTCTTTTGTGTGTCTTATGTGCTTACACCAGTCACATACCTACAACACAGTAATAAAAAGGAAAAAAAAAAAAAAAGATAAGCAATTTCCTCTAGTAGAGAGTGTTTCATGGCTCACATAAAGGTTCTTTCAAACTTCATCACAATTTTTTTGAACAGGCTGCAGTGTTTCTTTCTGAAAGGTGAAATTCTTAAATGTTTGTGAAATGATTTCTCCTTGGAAGGCAGAATTGCTTTTTAAATAGGAGCTCTTCAGAATAGCAATTATCACCATCTTCTATTAAAAACAGTAACAACAACACCCCAAAACTGTGTTGTGTCCTTTAAGCTCAACTTAAAGGTGGATCTGACAAAAAGGAATACCTACACCTGCCCACATATTTGCACCTGTCAAAGAGGCTCGTGGTAAATGTAAATGTAACTAGTTGTGGAGAAAAGGATTCTCCAGGAAGTTCGGTGGCCTTTGAAATATAGCCCCATAAAATTCTCCTCACACAAAGTCACTTTACACTATTGACTGTGTTCAATAATGCAGTTGGAAAGGTTGTGCTGTGTTAACCAATAACACAAAGCGCTGAACATCATTATGTCTGGCTTCCAAAGGGAAACTTGGAATTAGTCATGAAGTCTGTGTGAGGTTTAGCTATTCCCAACCTGTGATGTTGCAGCAAGCTAGAATTATTTTTTGAGCTGTTTGCCCACTCTCTCTCAGTAGTCAGAATTTTTGGTGACATTTCTTGGCAGGCAGTCTTATTTAACAACTTTTCAAACACCAGAGAACGTTTTCCAAAAGTTGTTATGGCTTCTCTGCCCCCCCCATCCCCCGCCTTCAAATCGACTCCTGGCAAAAGCAAGATATCACCAAATTTATTTTAAAGTTGGGCTGCAGAACTAATTAAAGGCTGAGAGCTTTTCCCAATTGGAAATCACTAGACATCAAAGTTCAAAAAATAGTCATTCTCGGCTTCAGAACCCATTACTTTGGAGAAATTATTGTGATTTCATTAACACATTAATTTTGCAACACCATCAGCTCTCACAGATGGTGAAGACATGATCTACAATTCAAATATGACTCTTGTTTGCACAAATGTCTTTCCTTCATATGGCATTTTAAACAAGAATTAATATGAGTAATCTTGCCATAGCTATAAACAGATAAACAGATGTCAAAATTTTCAGTAGTTCTTTCAGTGCCTTACTTTTTTGACTGAAAATTACACACGCAATTTTTTTTCTTTTCTTTTTCTTTCCTCTCTCTAGCGCTCTCTCTCTCTCTCTTTTTTTTTTTTTTTTTTTGTCATTTCCTTCACACTCAATCCATACAGCAGCAGAGAGAGAACTCTGAAATGCAGTGCAATGGTGAGTTCATTGAATTCAAGGCTCTCCTCTATAGAGCATTGGTTCCAATGTTGCTGTAAATGGAACCTTGTTTTTGTCGAGGAGGGTGTCTGTTCTGTTGTTGGTGAATGTTTTTTTTTTTTTTTAACTATGGTAAACTGATAGCATTAAAAGATGATAACTTTTAATAACAATTGGTCACATCAACAATGCAAAAACAACATATGCTGGGCATTTGATTACTCATCTCATTTAACTCTCAGCTTTCCTTGACTGTAAACAGTGGTGGCATGCTAGGGTGTGATTGTGGGTGTACACACTTGTGGCAGATACGGGTCTGTATGTGTAAATCCACTCTTTCCTTCTCACTTCTTTTTTTCCACTGATATTTGCAGGTAATATACTGGAAGGCGTGAGACTGAATAACAGATACTTACTGGTATACATTCGTTTTTTTGTGTAGTCTCATATCAAATTACCCTCTCAAAATACTTATTGCAAGAAAAACAATTTCAATGCTAAGATACTTCTGTGTTTCACTACAGTGTTTTCAGGTTTCTCTAGGATTACAGGAATTTTCTTTTTTAAATCATAGTTGAGATGTCTAGTTTACAAGTAAGTGCAGAATTGCCTCTGATGAAAGAAACACACAAGATCCATCAGACTCTCAAAATTCTTATCTAGATAAAGGTGAAATAAACTAGTAGTTAAACCTTGAAGCAAGGAAGCTATTATTTTTAAAACGTGATCATTTTAATAAAGTTAATATATAACGATGTGACATTTAAGTTCCTGTATGAAATAAAGCCACATGATTCTGTTTCAATATTAGGCCTAGATGTAAATTTATAAGCTTGAAGTAAAGGATCAAACGTAGCTTCTTTAATCATTCACTGAAAAATATTATCAATGAATTAAACCAATTAAAATAATATGCCAAATTTTCTGGCATATTTCTTTTGGATCTTACTTTTTAACCATAAGGGGAAAGAGTTTTCTGAAATCCTTAATTGGTTTTTAAATTGCCAGAATGAATTATTTGCCTCCAGAGGATTCCTCTGTTTCCTCAAGCTTAATAAATATTTTCAGGGGCGCCTGGGTGGCGCAGTCGGTTAAGCGTCCGACTTCAGCCAGGTCACCATCTCGCGGCCCGTGAGTTCAAGCCCCGCGTCGGGCTCTGGGCTGATGGCTCGGAGCCTGGAGCCTGTTTCCGATTCTGTGTCTCCCTCTCTCTCTGCCCCTCCCCCGTTCATGCTCTGTCTCTGTCCCAAAAATAAATAAACGTTGAAAAAAAAATTAAAAAAATTAAAATAAAAATAAATAAATATTTTCAAGTGGAGTCAAAAAAAAAATAATCTAAATATAACTTAAATGTTCTCCCTTCCTTCACTTCTTTCACTTTTAATAATTCATTGATGAATAAGGAATGATCATAGATCTATCCCAATTATCAAATCAGAATTCTTCACCACATTTTATCTATTTCCACATAAAAAGAATTTCAGACATCAAAGTTGAAAGCAAAATTCTATTGCATGAAACTTTCCAGTTAAAGCTAAGGCCTAATGTTTACTTCATTTTCTGCAATGCTGTAAAGTGTTTAGGTAATGTAAGTGACAGTATATGATGGTCTCATTTGGGGTAACATGAGTGTGAATGTGTGTTTGTATATCCTTGCCTCATTATATTTCAATTCAGAACACTGACTTAAAAATACAGAAAAGCAATCTTTCTGATGAAGCAAAAAATTGTTAGAGAAAAACTTGTCACTTAAGAAATAATGAATCAAGTCTGTCTTACAGGACACATCATTTAAGATGAGGTCAATGAATTTATGGTACAAATGGCTGTATCATGTGAGGCAATAAAACGCAGTACCATCATTCACTCTACATCTACCTAATGACTCACTTCTGGTAATTAAAGATTTCATCATAGGAGCCTGGCTGATTACTTAAGATGTGATAGTTAGGTGAAAATATATACCGTAGATGTGTCTCTTTAATAAGATAACGTTTGCATATCCATGAAATACACGGCATGTGTCCCATAAACTATGGTTTTCTGAATCATGTGGTATGGGATAGTCTTCCTTTCTTTTTCCACAGGCAGCTTTCATTTTTTTTTTTTTTTTACTTTTTGAGGCATTAGTTTTTCCTTATTATGCCAAGAAGTACCAAAATTCCTTCAGATATTTTAAAAGATAAAGATTAAGAAGTACAGAGCTCAACTCACTGCGCTCTGGAATGATTTCCCCCTAATTCCACCCCGGCTTTGTTTCTGTTGGAATCTGGCCTCTTTGGTTCCACTTCTCTTCCTAACAGGTCCCAGATTGGACAGAGCTGAAGCTGAAGCTGTTTAACGATGGCAATCTGGGGACTGAACAATCAGCTAATGCAATGCCATTGAGCAAGACAGCTGAAATGCTTCGTATCACAAATACATAATGTATCACCAGGAAGACAAAAAGATCACAAAGGAGATAAACAAACGCGTATTCCATTCAAGCCTATAACAGCAGTCCTCAAAAAGATTAAATTTACCTTCCTGGGATGTGTCCAATTCTAAACAACAGAATGAACATTTCCTTTAGTCCATTTAGAGTATTTATATTTTGGTGGCTGACTGCCAGGGTAGTACTTATAAGCTCAGTGGCCTGATGGATTCACTCCTTTCCTGTGAAATAACTGTGTGGCAACCTACACCGCTAAACTACTCAAAAGACACTGCCTCAGCAGAAATATCACTTGCTCTTGATATAAGAAGACTGAAAGGCAGGACTTCTGGTTCCTATAACTCTTTCCATCTTGTATTTCCCCTGGAAAGAAAGAAAGCTATTCATGTTGGCAACTGAGCCTTTATTTTTATATAAACGTCCAAAGTCAAAGCCAAAGTATGCCATGAGGTTACCCACATGGGCATAATATATACATTCTGCTGGGCTTAAGAGAAGATTCGGGTGACTGGGGAGGGGGTCAGGGTTCCTAATTAACACATTAATCAGCTGTCGACTGTGGGAGTGAAGTTCATCCTTTAATGGAACCCACTGCTGCTTTCTGAGCGGTAATCTGGCATGAGGCAATATTTAATTAAGAAACCCTTTTGCTGAAATCTTTCTTATCTGGGCAAAGACATTTGCAGCAACGGAACAATAAAAAGATATTAGCAATCCCTTGAATGGCATCAACAATTTGAAAAACAAAACAAAATCTTCATGCGTGCCTGACTTTCCATATATATAGCACCCAGGTTAACGGCTCAGAAGTTATAGCTCCTTAAGCAAAATTGTAGCCTGCCCTACGAGGCAGATTCTCTAGGTCTTGGCCTGTTAAATGTGGCACTGATCTTGCAGTCCAGATTAGCTCAAAAAAAAAAAAAATCATGAGCTCATCCAAGAGACATGCAAAGGAGGACAGACAGACAAGGGTTGGGGGTCTGCCCTAACTGTAGTCACCTCACAGCATGAGTTGAGGGCCTCAAACTGACCCCACCCGGAAACGTGCTTCCAGTCTGACCCTGTGGTCCCATGGTCACAGCATCAACTGTTTTGGGGGGTTAGGCACTGCCTCCATCAGGACCCTAATTCAGTGTGGCAAAGGATGCTACGGAAATCACATCGGATTTGGAATAAGAAGATATGGGTTTGAGTCTGGGCTCTATTATTTACTAGCACTAAAATTTATGAAAATCTCAGCTTCAGTTTTTTCCTCTGTGAAATGGAGCTAACAGTAGTAACAAGCAATGCTTGTGTGCCAGGCAGATCACTAAGCTTGCCGCACAGTGCATGTTTTCAGTCCCTAGCTCGCCTCCCTCATGGTTGCTGATGTCCCAGGAACATCCCATATGTTTAAGTTCATTTTAACTTAATGGGAGGATGTTTCTATGACAATGTTAGCAGGGAATGGGAAATTTGCATCCACAGCTTTCCTATGAGCCTGAGTGTCTTTGAGATAGAATGGAGTATGTTTCTCTCTGGGCAAATGCATGCTGCACCTCACAGACCCCCCTCTCCCCCCTGCTCCATCCTGCTTCCTATGAGACTGTCCCAGGATAACAGAGGGGTTGTCTGCAGTGACAAGGAACCAAGCAACAGTTCTATGCATGTCCCAACTGCCCACCATTCTGAGAAGACCCTAGTCAACTCCTGCCGAGCCCTCTTCTTTTTCCAAAGCCAGTCATTCTCTCATTCTGGCAAAAGCTTGACAAAGCAGCATGGCTGCTTGGAAATGAGTGTTCAAACCATTAAAAGGAATAATTCCTCTTCGGCTCAACTGCTGTTTGAATAGTGGAAGCCATAAAACGTACTATTCATGTTTTATTAAAAAACAGAGCAAATGAGCGATCTGCTTGACTCATTACATGGAAAGGGCCAGAAGCCACAGTATCATGGGCCTTTCAGACAGGATGACCCAAGCCATGAATGGGAGAATACATGTGAGGACAAGCCCCCATGGTGGGGAGGGGTGTACCAAAACCTGATTTGGGGACCAAACCCACGATTC
The DNA here is from genome assembly GCF_022837055.1 of Prionailurus viverrinus. Lineage (NCBI taxonomy): Eukaryota > Metazoa > Chordata > Mammalia > Carnivora > Felidae > Prionailurus > Prionailurus viverrinus. The sequence continues at coordinate 97,337,223 of NC_062565.1, read as the reverse complement.
CAACTTTCCTTGCAAAGTTGGATTAGAGCGTGAAGGAAAGAAAAAGATGACCTAGCCATAGACCTGTAAAGCCATCTAGAATTCAGGAGAGGGATTTAGAACCAGCAAGGGCTATTTTTTTTTTTTAAAGCAAATTCATGGAGAAGTTCATTTTCAAAATAAACTTTCTGCAGGTTTAGATTTCAACATGATGATGTTTGCTACATAATTCTTTTTGTTTATGGATCTTATTCAGTTTTTTTTGTTTGCCTTGTCGTTTGGTCTCTCTCTCCCCTCTCCCCTCTCTTTTCTCTAATAGGATCTGGAGCTCAAGGAGAGGCCAACGAGCATCTTTGTTAGAACTGAACATCTCACTAGAAAACTGCCCTGTAGGGACTTTATACCATGATTCAAGTTCTTCTTATATGTTTTAGGCTGGATTTCACAAGTCTTGGCCCAGGTCACCAGGGCAGATGTGTTATGAGCTCTGTCAAGCATAGAAGAGATGGGGCTTGGTTTTCAGGATCTCGATGAGCGTTGACAAATGGCTCATTACTGACCCAAGTCTGTTTCTACAGCCAAAGCAAGAGATGGAATCCTGGCCTGTACTCAGTGACCGTGGTCTTCCTCACAGCCAAACACAGGATTCAGAAGAAGGTGATTTTTCCCTTTGGTCTGACGCATTAGGTTGCCTAAGAGCATTAGCGTATCATCGCAAAACTCTCTGCTTCATTTACACTGGACAAATGCAACTTACATCTTCCTAACACAAGTCATCCGGATGGAAACTAAAAAATTCAAACATTGGAAAATCTGGTCTACCTGGTGCCAAATGTCTGCCTCTCTGTTTTCCAGTTACTTGGCCCTGAGAGAACACAGAAATAGCCCAAGAGATCTCAGAGCAATGAAATTTAGCCCTGAAAAGAATCTCAGAGACCAGGCAGTCCGCTTCTCCAGCCTCCAGCTCCTGGTGGGGCCAGGCAACTAATCCCTCTGAGCCTCAGGTGCTCAGCTGTGAAAACGAGATCATCAATAGTGACAGCGCTCCCCAAGAAACACGTGAGGAAGAATGAACCAGCCCACTCTCTGGCTGCTTCTCGAAGGTTCATAGCTGTTTCTAGTGACCTCTCGTCAATTTAGCAGCGAGATACTGATTGCTTGGAACCTGTCAGACACCTGGCTAAGGGCTTTCTTTGCAATGCCTCATTCAATCTCATTCAATGCCTCATTGCAATGCCTCATTTTAACAGTCTCTTGCACATTTCTTGGCTCCCTGGGTTACAAACCGAACCAGCTCCTACCCGTGGATGCTCAGGACTGCCCCCACTTAAGACCCTGGTATCCACCTCTGACCAGTCCTCAGATCTCTCCAGGATACCCCATCAAAAATTATAACTTTTATTACAGTGCCTACTGGAAGCAGGTGTCATAATTTGATGTCTTAATAATATACTAGCGGCAATAGCTAGCATTATTTAAGCACTAGTAGCCATGCTAAGCCTGTTACAAGGGTTACCTCACTTAATCTCCAAAAGTCCCTTATCATATAGATAACTGGGTTTAGGTAGATTAAATAACTTGCCAAAGATTATCTGTGCAGATAATAGATGGCAGATCCAGATTCTAACTTGGATCTGTCCGGCTTCAAAGACAGTACTGCCGCCACTGTGTCAGGGATGTTTGCATTTGCCTTTAAAACTACAGGATTGGGGCGCCTGGGTGGCGCAGTCGGTTAAGCGTCCGACTTCAGCCAGGTCACGATCTCAAGGTCCGGGAGTTCGAGCCCCGCATCAGGCTCTGGGCTGATGGCTCAGAGCCTGGAGCCTGTTTCCGATTCTGTGTCTCCCTCTCTCTCTGCCCCTCCCCCGTTCATGCTCTGTCTCTCTCTGTCCCAAAAATAAATAAACGTTGAAAAAAAAAATTTTAAAAACTACAGGATTAAGATGGTTGCCTAATGTTTGATAATAATTTCATTTTGAAATTCCAGAATTTCACAGTCCACTCAACCTAACTCCCTCAGCAAGCTTGGGTTCCATTCTACACATACAGAGACAGTCTTCCAGGTGGGACTCAGACTTCTTGTGACAGGGAGAAACAACCAGATCTATCCATACAGCCAAAGAATGATTCGCATCATAATGATATTTCTCCTTTGCACTGATTTTTCTGGTGGCCTTCTAAAGATGATTGCAGTGTAAGCGCAGAGCCCCTATGCAGCCTATTTTAAGGCAGCCTGGTCTGTTGTTGGGCAGTTTTGACTATCAGAAAGCTTAACCACTTCACGTCCCTGTCACTTCACCCAGTGGTAGCGATTCTGTCCACCAGAATCCCCTAACAAAGGCCAACTCCCCTTCTTAATCTCAGCCTTTCAAATACTTAAAAAGAGCCATCATATTTACCCCAGATTGTTATTTTTAAACATCCTCAGTTCCTGTGCCCATTCTCCAGGGAACACGTTCCCAGAGCCCTCCTGTCTGTCCTCCTGTGCCTTTTACCCAGGCATATACTTCACCTTAGTAATGTCCCTCTTAAAGGGTAGATAGAGCCCAGAATAGAATGCAGCCACCTGACTGGCACAGAACCCAGGGAACTCTCTTCTCCCTCTTATAGAACACTATACCTCCTCTAATACCGCCCAAGAATTGCATGTGCTTTTTTAGCAGTCATATCCCACTGGAAGTTCTTTGCTTTTTAAAAACAAACATTTATTGAATAACTGTTATGTACCAGGCTTGAAGCTTTCACGTATCTCCTTTAATTCTGACAACAAACTTATAAAGAAGCTCTGGTTTTTTTTTCCCATTTTACTTGAAAATGAGAAAACAAAGGTTCAAAGAGACAATGGGGTTTCCCTAAGCTTTCACAGCCTCCAAAGAGTGGAGCCAGGATCCAGATCCAGAACTTCCAACCCATCCTCTTCCACTCTGCCACACAGCTTGCTTCATTCTGAGTTTCTGGTCAACCAAAACCTTTTTCTCCTAAGTGCTCATCAATCATTTGTTTAATGATATATTCAAGGACTTTTGAGGGTAAGCCATCAAGCCTACTGGGTCTAGAGTTTCAGAAATCAGAAGCTCTTTCCCAATTTTGAAAATTTGGTCAACATTTGTCCTCTGTCTTTTTAAAACATCTCCCATTTATCATGATAGAATGAAGATTATACAAAGGTAGATATTAAATCATCTACAAATTTCCTCATAGAGGCTGGGAGACCTAAATTTGTTTAGCATAGCAGGTGCCCACAATGTGGGATTCATAGCCTTCTTTATGGTATCTGTCCTACCCAGTCTGGATAACATTTTCTTTATGGAGACAGTGGAAATAAACCAAATAAAAGTTGCCCACCTCTGCCTTCTCCCTCTCTTTTGTTAATTATTAACCATTTGCTCTACACACTGATCTATCCAGTTTTACTTCTTGTTCCTTTCATGAGCATAGCCCTAAGAGCTCCCTTTATTATCTTGGGCAGTTCCCCATGGAACCCCTCATGCACCCTAGCCTTCCTGACACAGAATTCTTTTTTAGAATTTCCCAACCCCCTTCCCCCATGTTGCTCTTCCACCCCTAATACTATGCTGAGCCTCTGACTGTGGGACTAAATCCAACTTTCCTTAGAACTTGAATAAAATCTGCTTTTCTAAATTCTAGGGAACGTAGCTGGTCGTATCCAGCATTCTCTCCCTCTCCATCGCACAATCCAAGATAGTTGGTTTACTTCCCCTCTCCATCCACATACTAAACAGCTTTCCTCTATCTCTATCAAAATGGTGGTCAAAGTAAGATTCTCTTTACTGTTACTCTACCTTCTCAGAACTATCAACAAGGCATGGGAAGAAAAATCAATTATTCTGTTTTTAAGAGAATGACATTCTTAGCATATATCTAGGTAAGCTGTCCCATTTCTTGCTTCTTTGCTAACTAATCTGTCTTTAATGTCTGCTTCATATTTCATACTCAATACCCCAAGTTAATTCTTTTGATGTTTCTTTTTATTTTCCTAAAATTCCCATCTTACATTTCCTCTGAAGTGCATGGATTGCCATACAAGGATATATTTTCCCAAATTTTACCCACCAATCAGAGATGGGAAGGGGGGATATGTTGTTTTATATTTTAGGTTTCCATGTTAGCTCTAGTCTAGGCAAACCAAAATAAACCAAAACAAAACAAACACACTGCAAAACTGCAGTGGTATCTCTGAGATTATTTTTCTTTTTGTGCCCACAATCCAGGGTAACTTGGTCCTTCCCACTCTCTGCCTTGATAGAGATATGTCAGAAGCCATTTGTTTGTTCTTGCTCATGGCTATCATACCTGCTGCCTTTATTGTGTCCAGTTTTGCAGGCTTATTGGATAGTTTCTGTCTCTGTTCCCCACCTCAGAATTTAAGTTTTTCTTGATGAGAACCTTAAATCTCTGAATACATCCTTCCCAATCTTCAGTCAATGCCGCAGGCTTTTACTCTTCACTTGGGAAGCAGCATAGTTTGGTGAGGAAGGTGGTGAGCTAGAAATCAGAAGACCCATGTCCTGCCCACCCTATAACTTTGGGTCGTACTTCTGTGCCCATGGGCCTTCTGTCTACCTTCAAGTTCTGCTGTGAGGATCAAAACAAATAGTGCAAATGGGAGTGCTCTGAAAAATATAAAATGTCATATAAATACAAATATTTTGGTTTTATAATGATTATAAATGTACAAGAATAACATTTAACATGCAAAACAAAAAATAGAGCCAACTGGTCTACCTACACTCTACTCTTATTTATCTGTTATTCTTCTATTAAATCAGTTATGAAAAAACAGAGAAAATCCACTACTATGAATTTTCCTGTGATGTGTACTTCAAAGTAAAAAAAGCACGCCATGAAAATAAAACCCAGAAACTGAAATCAACAAAACACTTGACCCCCCCCAAATTCTCCACTGTGTTTCTAATGGCTTGTGGAGTGTCTGACAGCAACATAATTGCAATAATGAGGAGGTTTGCAGGCCAGGTTGTGGTCTTAAGCTCACTATGGATGTTTTAGCCCTAGGCTCAGCTTCAGGCCAGCACCAGTCGCCTGGGCCAGAGTTACCAATGGAATCCCTTATGCTTTAGTCACACACGAATGTGACATTTATGGCATCTGGTGCACAATGCTGCAAATTCAAAAGGCCTAGGATGCTGGGCTTACAAACTTGGGGAAAAGAAATAATTTAGGTTGTCTTGTCTTTTTAGTTAATTAAAACCTGTGAGAACACCCACTTGGTGGCAGTTGCTTAAGTATCTAAGCGGCACGGGTTGGACTGCTTCTGATTTTGGATCTACATGTAGGTTCCTTTGTCTCTGAAAAGCTTCCTGGATGTTTGTGGACTGCTGTTTTGCCTGGTTCTCTTCTGTCTTTGTTTAATGAATTTAGCCATTCTACCTTGCCAACCAACCACCCGGTTGAAAGCCAAAACTCTTCTAAAGCTAGATTCTCCACTGACCATCCTTCTTACAACCCCATTCTTATAAGCAAATCCTGGGTTAGCCAAACCCAGTCTTCCTATCCAGGTTTAACACCTGAGGTGCTAAATGGTATGAAGCAAGATAGCCTGGGACAAAGATATGTATTCATATATATTTAAACACATCCGTTGTAAGTCCTTTTCCCCAGAAAATTCAATTGGCTCAATAGATACTATCCCAATAAGACTCACAATAAGTCTGTAAAGAGACAAGCAGCCAGATAATGTGCTTTATTTTGGAAATAAGTAAATTAAGACTAGCAACAATTATATACCAATTGGCAGTGTTTGGGTAAAAAGCTCCTATCTCATAATCCCTGTATAACTAACTATATCATTCTTTGGTCCACTCTGAAGAGGGAAATGAATGGGGAGGAATAATTCCATTTGACTCCTAGTACAACTGGACTCTCAGTCCCTGGGTGAGGAGAAATGAGTCTGACAGAGCTACCTGATCCAAACAGCCTGTGCAATGGGCCTCAGATCTGGTAGGACACAAAGGAAAGGCATATTTGAAGGGAATCTAAATATGTGAGGCCAAGCCTCTCTTCTAGTACTTCGTATCTCAGAGTGAAATAAAAGGCATTACTGGGTATATTCTGCTGCATCAAGGCACGCTGCTAACATGTGCAGCAGTGGGGAAGAATAGGTAAGGAAAGAAAGAGGAGGAGGAAAAGAATCGTGGATCAACTAGCTTTGTATCAGAATGGATCCCACTGGATGCCAAGTGCCTTCTATGGCCATGGCCCTGCCGCTTCTCTGGCCACAGCTGACTGGCCCCCAGGATACCTCAAGACCTCAGTCTGGCTCTGCCTAACAGGGACAGAGTAATTCAACAAAGCAATTAGATTTTCTTCCTTGGGAGGCTGGGGATTAAGATAACTCCAAGAGAGTAAGTAGTGGCGGGGATAGTGCTGTGGGAATAAAGCCAGAGGAGCACCGAAGACAGGCAGTATAAACAGAAACAAGGGGTGGCAGAGGTCACAAGGTGGAGTGGGGAAAAGAGGGCTGAAGTGGCAGGAGTAGAAGTCAAGTGCAGGGCAGGGCATTGCAAGTCCTTAAAGGGCAAGCAGGAAGCCATAATGCTTGTACCCAGGGGCAATAAGAGAGTCCAGATGCCCACTTATTAGTAGTGCGGGACCATCTTTGTTGCCAGAACAACTGCCCACACTAATGAGGATAAGCAGCAGTGGCTATTACCGTCTAGCTTATTTCCTGGGGCTTCTTTATAGCAAGGCTCTATAATTTTCAGAAGACCAAGAATCTAACCCAGCTTTATATACTTTCTCTGATTTAATCCTTACTACGACTCCGTCGAATATCACCCTCTATTAAAAGATAAGGAAAATCTAGGAAAGGGTAACGACTTAAAAGCCCTTGTGTGATCCCATGATACTTCCTCCCTGTGATTAAGCAGCTTTTTGCAGCACATAAGTGCTGTGTACCTGCTATGGCTGTGGGCTGCCCAGGGAAGCAGGAAGTGGACAGCAGGCCATGCCTCTTACATATGCCTCTTTACACCAGCACTATTTCTGAGGGTCACCACAGAAAGGAAATGTGACTGTCACATCAAGGTCCTTGCCTGTTCCTAAGCCCATTGCAACTGCCCCCGTCTCATTGACCATTCTTACCCCAACTGTCTATTGCCTGAAGAGTATCCTGAAAAACTCTAGTCCCATCAATGTCCTGCTCCTGAAAAAGGATTCCATGGCCAGGTGAGTTGGGGAAATGTGGCCTACCCTATGCTCCTTTTGGAGATTCTTAATACACATTGCCATATTTAAGCCTCTGAGAAGTTCCGCAGGAAAGAAACATGTTTATCTTCACTAATCCAGAGTTTCTTCAGCTTTGCAAAAATGGAACTCTTTTTTTTTTTGCCTAGTAGAATCCTATAGAAAACCCTTTGGAAAATGATACTTTAATGATTTGGCTGCATATAAGACAGAGCCCGGAAAGCTAGGCCTTACCATTAAAGCCTTGGTGGATCTAGGTCTGGGTCTTAGGGAACTTCCACTGCCCAGTGCACTGTCTTCCACATGCAACCATCGGTTGTTAACCAAATTGTAGGAGAAGTTAAAGGTGATTCCCATGCCCGTGCCTTTCTGCCTGTTAGCAGGCTCTTTCCTGTGAGAGTCAAGGTTATGCAGCCCCCTGTAGCCCTTTTCTCAGCCCTGCAGCCCCCCTCACCTCTCATCGGCTTCCTGTGCTCACCCAGGCCTAGACGCTATTACATTTCACCCTGTGGTTTCAGCTTCTTCAGTCACTACAAACTCAATTTCTGTCCTCTCAGCTCTAGTTACCCCACACAGCCCACAAGCCCGGCAGGATGTCATAAATACTGTTACCTGGCATGTGACCTTCCAAACCCTGAGGCTCCGCCCAAGAGTGCTTTTCTGCATTACAGATGAACTCATGAGCGTCTCATGAGCAAGCCGCCACAACCGAGGGGGCAGACTCTTAAAACACAGTAAACGGCATGTCCATATTTTCACATTTTTACACAAAAGACAGTCTTATCTGTCATGCTGAATAAAAATACAAAATTAAGAGGTACTACTTCAGCCCATCTTGCTGGCACACTGATTTTGAAGTAAATTCAATTGGTCTGTGAGGATTTATTCTGCTCTGAGTCATATCAATCATTTTATCTCATTCCTTCAGCCATTCTCTGCCATCGGCCTCCAGGCAAAAGCACCCTTATCAAGAGTGAGTGACAGAGGTGTCCTAAAGGGCCAGAAGAACTATGGTCTCCCAAGGAAAATGGGTGATCAACTATCCCTGGCCTAAATAAATTCTTCTAATCAGACACCTGCATCCTGTCACACATACTTCATGGCCCGATAAACCCAACAGTAGCATGGATGCCCTGATATCACAGTTTCTAACAGGTAACCCAACTCTCTCAAGTCCTACCAGCTGGAAGCAACTCGAATTCTTTTCTAAGTCCTCTTAACAATGTACAGTCATTTCATCCATTGGACCAAAAAGGATCGTGACGATTATCTAATGAGAAAGCATACCGCTACCGAAGCCTCCATATCCATATTGCTAGAGACTTTAAGAGAACACAGGCTCAGCCCTGTGATAGTCACAAGAAGCCGTGGAGCGAGCAGGCTCACTGGCTAATTGAGCTTTTTGCTGAACACCAGTGAGACGTGAGACAGGAGTCTGGATTGGAATTCCATTATGAGTTTTTAATAATTAAACGTTACATGTTTGGAACCTCATTCTTCTGTATTACTTTTTAAATATTAATCTATTTACATCAGCTGGACTTCCTGCAGCTTGACACACAGTACATAGAAGTCACACTGAGACAGACAACTGCGTTTGTAGCTGAAAACATCTTTGCTGCATAGTAATAGTAAAGGCAACGCTAGCCCAATTCTACACCGTAATTATCTCGCCTTTTAGAAGGTGGCTTCTTCCGTTTTTCAACACACTCACACTTTCCTCATCATTACAATGACTTTTTAAATGAGTGAGAATCCAAACTAATCTTCTTTTGAGAGTTTTATAATGCCCCTTGAGATCTCTTGGGGGGAGGGGCCCTGCCCTCTTCAGAACCAGGGTTAGGAAATGGATACAGAAGGCAGGTGAGGGTTTCCTTGGTTATTACCCCACACTGTGCTGAAACTCCGGCATAAAAATTCAAAAACAGGAGCACACATAAAAACCTCATTAAGGGCTAACCTTGCTCTACCCAGTGCCCCGCTCCTACAGGGTCTCTCCCCAAGTGCCCAGCAGCCACTCTCCTTCTGGGTGAATGCTGTGGGGCCTTTGGCTCACGTCCTTCCCTCCTCCCATTTCATCATCCCTGTCAGCAACTCCCCAAGGGCCCCTCTCTCTGCCGCTGGGGGGTCTCTGACTCAGGCTTTGTTGCCTGTCCATCCTCTCCTGGCTCAAACACAGAACGTCCAGAGGATAGAGACGGGGCTGCCTCGAATGCCTGATTGAAATGGCGGACAGCCTCAATGGAACCAGGATTCTAAGCCAGGTAGGATGATGAAGGACCATCTAAATTCAAGGATGGGAAAACCAACACAGCAAGTGTCCACTGCTCCGGAAATTATGGACCCCACAGTTTCTGCAGTCAAGGTAATCATCAGACCCATGTCTGTGCTCGGCCCCTTGCAGAGCATGCCATAGAAGAGTCTCCAATTTGGTTTCAATTTGAGAATTTTATTCCCTTTTAAGACAAAGCTAGCAGCACAGACCAGCCATGGACTGTTTTAAAGAGTAAAATGCCATTTCACTTAATACAAAAAGATACAGGATTCAAAGTAGAAAATTACATGGGAGCTACCCTTATTACAGAAAAAGAGCGCTCCCAGCTGCCCACCTCTGTGACCACAGAGGAAGAAGGAAGTACAGACACTCCCAGGAGATTAAACATAAAAATCTCTACCAAGTGTCAGTATATCTTTCCGTTGTTTTATCTATCAGTACTATTGAATGGCTTATGCAAAATACCTAAAGCAAATGCCCCTAATCAGTCTCTCAAGGAAGCCTGGGTCCTGTGCATCCTCCAGACACTGCATGGGGCCAGAAGGGCTGGTCAGGAAGGCAGCAAAACCTACAACAGACTGGTAGTCCCCGGAAGCTGGGACCACCTTGGGAGAGCTGTCCATACTAGACTGGGGAAAGACAAGTCAGTTCCCAGCGTGTTGGGGAAATGCTCCAGAGGAAAAGAAAAGCTCCAGGCTTATGGAGGGTTCTGCAATCGCTGAGGCCTCCATCGTCCTCAACCAGCAGTGTTCAATTCTCCCTGTAGCAGGTGGCTCCTTTCCACCCAGAGTTTCAGGATCTGTTCCCACCAATCAGAGGAACAGATTTCACCTCCTCTTCCCTCTCTCTAGAGGCAGGACCACAAACGAGTGAGAAATCAGGCACTTGCCCAACCTCCCATTCTCTCCCGGACTCTCCTCCAATTCTCACATGCAGATTTCTCCTGTGGGAACACACCATTCCTTGAATAATTCCTGGTTTTAAGAGAAGCAAGCCCTTGTTATAGGTGGACAGAGGGGATTGCCCACTGAGCTTTTTGTGTTGTGAGACCAGAGGAAAGCAGAGAAAGTGAAGTACTCTGTTTGCCTGATCCCCAGAGGTCGTGGTTTCCTCTACATTATCTCCGCCTCTGTCCCTCTGATTTTCAAGTGCATAGCATTCCCTAGAAAATATCTAAAAGCTTCATAACTCTATTGCTTGGAACTACCCCCCTAATAATTCAGTCTCAATCTTTTTTTGCTTAATTTCATTCCATGACTCCTACCCTAATTATACCCCTGGTCTAGAACTAAATAAATGACCTCCTTCCTTGGTGTTGACATCCTCCAGATATCTGAAGACCACGATCGTGCCAACCACCCAGATCTTCAGACCTCACTAATGTGAGCCAAATGCAACAGAAAGAATGATAACACAAACAGTCCCTGCGTGTGCCTCAGACTCTGGCTGGATCTTTCCTGCTTTGTTAGCTCCTCAAATCCTTATCCATGGAGTGGTTCCACTTTGAGTTTCCTAATTATCAGCCTAAAAGGGGAGATGCCAATAGTTCAGAGTAGTACACAGTTATCAGAAGATATTCAAACTAATGCTCCCACTGAATCCGTAAACAGGAGACAAAAATCCCCAAGGAGTAATTAACTCCAAATATTTCCAAAATTTCTATCATTGATGCTGAGTGATTTTTTTATTTTTTTATTAAAAAAAATTTTTTTTTAATGTTTTATTTATTTTTGAGACAGGGAGAGACAGAGCATGAACAAGGGAGGGTCAGAGAGGAGGAGACACAGAATCTGAAACAGGCTCCAGGCTCTGAGCTGTCAGCACAGAGCCTGACGCGGGGCTCGAACTCACAGACCGCGAGATCATGACCTGAGCCGAAGTCGGCCACTTAACTGACTGAGCCACCCAGGCGCCCCTGAGTGATTTTTTTTAAATGAGGAACATACTTTAAACACTGAAAATAATAGATTGATATCAAATTCCCTTTCGGTATTGATTTTGCATTCAGCGTCTTAATAATTCAGCGACTTTTGGAAGTTCAAGGTCATAACGCTTGGGAGTTGAACTGGCACCAGAAAGTCATTTTATCCCACCTCCCAAGCAGTGCAGAGAGCCCACCTAAGATATGGTTGGCTCGTCAACTGACTCAACTGTGATGCTTCCACCAATGGGAAACTAACTACTTCACAAGTACTCTTGTTAGCCAACTCTTTGATACTGAGAAGAGATCTGCCTTCCTGCAACCCTACCCATAGGCCTGGCCATCTCCCTCAGATCCAATCAGCATGGCTGCCTCCTTTTCCACACAGTCTCCCTTCATATATCTGGCAATGGGGGTATGTGTTCCCTTACTCTTTTTGTCCCAGGAGGGACCTCCTCAGTCACTTCCGTTGTTCTTAAGGCATCGTGACTTCCAGACCATCACAGCCCAGACTGCCTTCACCTCACCTCCATTTCATTCTCAGTATGTGACCCCCCCCCAAGTGAAACACGACACCCTCTAAACCTGCCCTTCACAGATCTGCACTGCTGAGCCTACAGGAGCTGATGTGATGTGATTTTATGGTTTTTAGAAGGATCTGCCTTCCTCTTCCTCAAGCATGATATTCTACCTTTACAGATTTTTCTTTGGGTTAAAATATGACATATCCAGGAGTCTTCTGTTAAAAATCCAAATATCTCTGAAGGGGTAATATTTTAAACCACCAGTACCCAGTATGAATTGATTTACTCAGCATCTTTGGACTGAGACCTGGATTCTAATCCTGACTTTGTCATTTTCTAGCTGCATAACCCCAAGCAAGTTAGTTAAGAATAAGGTATTGAGGCCTGTAAATTCCTAATAGTCACCAAACATTAGCCAAGTACATGTGTACTTAGAGCAAACACATTTTTTCTTCTCTCTACTTACTACCTCTACTCTACTTACTACCTCTACAACTGTCAGGAAAAAAGACCTGATTTCCAGGAGTAGAGTAGCTCATTTGTTATAGCTAATATCAAGGCAGTTAAAGAGTGACATAAAACACCTGAGTGAAACTCCAATCACCAATAACTTAATGGTTATGCATTTTTAATAAATGTTTTCCTGCCATCCCTCTAAATATTTTGAGGAATCACCCTTGAAGCAAAGTCAAAGAGAATCTATAATTTGGACAGGCATTTTTACCTTTTGGGGTCAGTCTTAGAAGGAACTCTCAAGAAACTTGAAATATTCATCTCTGCAGCAGAAATGGCATGGGATTCAGTAGAGCACACAGCTCCCACTGAATGTCCTGAGCTCTTGCATAAAGACAGCTTTGGGACTCTGGGCCAAGGTTTCTCCAACTTGAGTATACATCAGAATCACCTAGAAGGCTTATTATAACATGGATTCCACCAATGTTCACTGCAGCATTATTCACAATAGCCAAAGGGTAGAAACAATCCAGTGTCCATCAACAGATGAGTGGATAAATAAAATGTGGCATATACACACAACGAAAATTATTCAACCATAAAAATTAATGAAGTACTGATACATGTTACAACATGGGTGAACCCTGAAAACATCGTGCAGACTGAAAGAAGCCAGACCTAAAAGGCCACGTGTTGTTATGATCCCTCTGATTTGAAATATCTAGAATAGGCAAATTTATACAGACAGAAAGTAGATTAAAGGCTATCAGGGGCTGCTGGAAGAGGGGAGTGAGGGGTTATTGCTTAATGATTATAAAGTTTCTGTTCAGGATGATGAAAAGGTCTTGGAAACAGATAGGGGTGATGGTTGCACAACATTAAGAATGACACCAAATTATACACTTAAAATGGTTAAAGTGGCAACTGTTATGTTACATACATCTTACCACAATATAAAAAATTTTTAACCCCACAAATTCCTGGACTGTACCCCCAGAGTTTCTGATTCAGTAGGTCTGGGATGGGGTCCAGGAATCTGCATTTCTAACAAGTTCTCGGGGGATGCTGATGTTGCTGGTCTGGGGACCACATTTAGAAACCACTGCTCCAAGCCCAGAGGGAGGTTAAGCAAACCCTTCAACCTCTCTTCTCATCCTGCTCCACTTTGTTGATTGTCTAGAAAACCTCAAACTTCTGTGTATGTATAGCAATGTCAACCCAAGCTGGAAATAATAAAAACAGCTGCATCCAGGCCGACTTGAGGCTATTAGTTCTGCCCTGGAGTGTTCTCCCTCTTTTTCTTCTCACTCAGTTTTGAGCCACCATTGACCAGTAGGAATGCCAATAATTACCACCAACTTCAGCAGGGTAGAAAACAGGTGTAAGTCAGAATGAGCAGAGGGTGAGTGGAGAAGTTTATCTCCTGGGTCTCGTCCTCGGGAATCTTGCCCCACCCTGCTGTCCAAACTTGCCAAATTAACAGTGAAGTATTTTCTAATGGACTTAGAAAAGTGCTTGCTGCTTAAAGTTTCAAAAGAACTTGAGTGCCAGGCTTTGTGATATTGATCTGGGCAAGATATTCACATGAGGCATAGAGGATGTAATGCATATGTCTCATTTGGGATCCAGTAAACTGCTGAAGAGCTCACATTTCTGGGATTCTCTTTTTTGACATTTCTTGGGTTCACCTTGAGTTCACTGGTTTTCCCGATGGTATTACTTAACTTCTCCAAATTTAATATATTTTTATTCCTGTTCATTTGAGTGTTGTATTTCCACACAGGCATGCTTAATTGAGCAAAGTGTACTGGACATGTTTCCCAGAGTAACAGTGAACGGCTTTTTCACCAGGAAAGGCAAGCATCTTCGTCATTGCTGTTAGGGAGCCTGCCATCGATGGCTGACATGTAAATATCCATGGCAACACAGGTGAACCTGATGCCTGGTTGGGCCAGACCGCACATGGAGTGGGTCCTCCCACTGGGCTGAGCAAAGCCGATAGCTTTTACTCAGCAAGCAGATAGAATGTTGGTTCCTTTCAATTTGCAGGGTTGTCATGTTTAAATATGAAAATGTTGCTTATAGCCAAATGTTAGTGACAGCAGCCTGTGGCGCCGATCACAGTTTGCTCTCTTACTCCTGCTAAAAATAAGCTTGCTTTCTCTGGATCCCTTCAAACTCCACATCTGCAGGAAGTTTTTGTTGCTTTTGCTGGCCTTTTTCTTTCTTTCCTGAAGAAGATTATGGTTCTTTAGCTCCACCAGGGACCCCTCCTTTTTCCCCCTCCTGGGAGAACACCATTCTGAACAATAATAAACACCCTGGGCTCAGACAGTCCCACAAAGGCATCGCATCGGTTCTCAGTTATTATCACAGGCCTCTGCCTCTTAAGTCTTTAGTGAAGAGCAAGCTGGGGCACCTACAAGGGGCAGAATCATTTGACCGGAAGTAAAAGACGAGCCCAATGGGATTGGATGGGCAGGCTAGGAAGCAAAATCTGAAGGTGAGGTTTCTCTGTTTGGGTCACACTCAGCAACCACATCTGCACCAGTCAAGCAGACAGCCTGCTCCTTCTCATGCTGGAATAATTTTGTTTGCCAGGTATTAAGTTCGCACCTAGCACATGGTAACTACAGTAATGATGTATTTTGAGCAAATGTTCAACTCTTCTTAAGGCAAGTGTTTAATTGCCTTTATTATTCTCTCTCTTCCTTTCTCCTGAGCATGGTGTGAGTGAGTGAGTGAGTGAGGAGGGGGGAGAGAGAGAGAGATGGGGAGGAACTGGAACAAATGGCATAGTTGCTTTAGGTGTTTTCAGAATCAGCCAGAAGGTCTTGTTTGGAATAGGACCTGAAGGCCTTTAGAAGCTTCAAGTACTTCACAACACACTGGAATCACTCAAGGAGCTTTCTCTCTGGCCCCCACTCTCAGGGAGTCTGATTCAGGTCATCTGAATGACCTGAGTGGGGCCTCCCTGAGCACTTGTGTGGCAGCCATGTGGCACCTGTCGGAGCCTCCTAAGCAAAGACCGGGGGTTAGCTTATGGGTCTCCTGGCTGCTCAGACATGCTGTGTGTCCTTCTTTCCCTGGCCACCCTTCCTCACTCCCTACTGCCTCTGTGGGCCAATCACCTCTGATGCACCCTCCCGTTCAGGAGCTAGCGAGGATTCTGGCAGTGAAACATTTGATAGGAGACAGTCCAGAGGGATGTTATGGCTCCTCCTCCCCCAGAAAGGAAGATGGGTCAGCTCTGCAGTCCTGGCCCAGCTGTCAGGCTCCAGTGGGCCCCAGGATGCTCTGGACTATGTGAACACTGTGGGAAGGGAAGAATCCGTCTCATTCTCCTTCTGCTCCCAGCTTTGCCTGACACATGGTAGGTGCATGATAGAGGTTTGCTGGAGCATTGAGTGCTTTCTCAGTTTTCCCCAGAGCTCACAGGTTATGTGGCAGTACAAGTCAACTCCAACTGAGAGAGGAGATGTGACCAAGAAGAGATGTCTGTCAGTGAATCCCTATGAAGTGAGCCTCTGTGAGCTCCAACTTGGCTTATGGAAATTGGAGATCTGTGTCTATGGTGGTGTCCTCATAGCGCTAGAAGCCCTTGGCCAGGCATGGCTCAAAGAGCACCAGATGACCAAGACCTGGAACGCTGGGCCACATTTTAAGATCATGACCCCATTGGCCAGTCGTAATTTAGTGCTTCCCTCCCAGGCTAGTCCTCTCCAGGAACAGTGATGATGTGGGGGGTGCAAGGCTTCTCCACCAGGCCTTCTCCCCCTCCTCTTTTCACCTGCGGTTCTGAATTCCCAGTGGAGCCAGGTGGACCAGGCACTACTTCAACATGAAAACCCCCCCTAGGATCAAGTAGAGAGGTCCTGGGGCATATATCAACTACCTCTGTGTTAAGTACAAATTCCACACTACAAGTGGATATATGACAAAGAATTTCTGCATTGTGCTCCAGGGTTGTTCTGTAATTTCTCTCTACCATCCATAGACACTAAGGTACTCCTAATATTTGTTCAGGAAGAGGATGTATAGCCTACCAGTATACATCTTGGGGCTCTTCTCGTCTGTAAGAGCTTTACTACAAAATCTAGCTTCCTTTAACATCCTACGTATACATCTCTAGAGTGGTGATCTTCAGTGTGGGGTTGAGTACCCCAGTGGGTGCAAACATGATCCCCTGAAGTCATGGAAGAAAATATTAGAACACCTAGTACTTTTTTTTTTTTTAACGGGTTGGATACATAATCAATAGCCTGCTGAAATCACAGGTCTAAGCGACACAGCCTTCACGTTTCATGAAACTGAAAGTAGCAGGTTTGGTTGTGAATAGCTGGGGGAGGAGAGAGGGCGGGGAACATGTTTGATGATACTCCCCTAGGTGTTTCTTTGGAGAGGGAGATGAAGAACAGATCAAAGGTGATAAGATGCCCCTGGTTTCTGTGTCAGCCCAACCAGCTTTCCGAAGCCAAATCTAAAAGACCTACCTGTTACCCTCTCCCCAGTCAGATGTGACTTGTTCTTCTCTGGGACCCTTCTTCGCCACTTTTTCCCTTGCTCAAAGCTCAGGTCGCTGTAATTTCTGATGTCACTTGACTTCTTATCATGTCTGTTCTAGAGTCTCAGCTCTTTGAGGGCAGCTTACCCCGTATGTCCTGAAGGCCCTGCTCATGGGATCTGATGGAGAACCCTTGGAGACATTATGAAGCTTTCATTTGTAAAAGATGACCAAGTCTATAGTGAGGTCACTGAGCACTAGACAGTATTTTCCTAGCTTTGATTGCCATAGTCGGTAAAAGCTCAAAAACAGATTTTAGGCTTGCCACCCTATGTCAGTCCCCTGAATAATTTTTGCCTAAAGACTTTTTAAAAATTACTGTTTATCGTCACTGCCATTTCGTTTATAAAAAAAGAAAAGAAAAAGGACATTTTAATACCACACAGCTAGAAACGATACAGTCTCAGAAAGAAAAGATCATCCTTCCCAAGAAAGGACTCTGGGACCTTATGTTGCCACATAATGTATCTTTACAACGTCCTCACTCATCATGCCCTAGTCCACAGTTTACCATTTAGGAACCTCTGAGGTGAAGGGAGGCAGCAACACAAAAAGTCCAATCAAATCACTGACAGCATTTTGTCTCCCTCCAGGGTGGTCAAGGGGGAGACAAGCCCAGATCTGAATAGAACCACGATGGGTAGGATGTAAGATGCTTGTGCCACCTTGTCTTCATCACTCTTCCTTGCCCCTTGGTTATCTATCCTTCTCACAGGGCCTTAATCCCCAACAAATAAAACCCAAAATGTCAATCCAAGGCTTTTACCTTAGATAACATCAAACCCCAAAGAAAATAACACCTAATAGTGGAATTCCGAGGGAGTAGGTGGCCAATCCTTTCCATTTGAGTAGCCCCTCAAGTCACAGCATATTTATGACTACAGACCAACCCACCACTCTCCAGAGCTGGCCCTATAAAGAGGTCCAAAGCTCCAGTAGCCATTAGGACCTTGGTACTCTCGCACCTGATCAGAGGGCAAAGCTCTCTATAGATCCCCATGAAATGCTGATATGGTTAATTCTATCCTTTGGGCTAAAAACAATGTATACCCAGAAAATGATTATATTGACTATACCACATATATGTTGTCAAGAAAAGCCAACCTCAAGCCACATATGCACATGTGCATAAAGGCCTTGAATTACACGTGATCAGCTCTTCCTGAGTTCTTCACTATTTATTAACTTTTTTCTTTCTGTTGCTTATTCAGTTTGTCAAGTGCTAGCACATGCTTGCTTACAATAAGTACCAGACCACCAAATGCTTAAGAAAAACTAGGAGAGAAACTCTTAAATGGAAAAAAAATTATATTCATTAACTTAATTTTTTTTCCCTGCAATAATGCCAGTATTTGATATCAGCAGCAGAACATGAGGGTCCAGCTGGAGGTGCATCAGTGTTCCCTGGGAGCTTAATGATAACAGGCCAGAATCGTTTACATTGGGCCTGTCCCAGAAATTCCAGGTGGCCACAGACGTGATCTTTTAAATGAACTGTCCATTTCCTATTGTGCAATAAATTGTCACCAATTGCCTGAAAAATATCAGGACACCTGATCTGACCAGTATTTGTCCTGCCGCGTGCAGGGAGTAGAAGACAGACCGGAAGTACAGCTAGAGCACCAAATCATCCTGATGATTTATAGTGACAACTGGCAGAACATGTGAAACCAGGTATCCTGGAAAATGTACAGTAGCCATAGCAATAGCATCACCCAGAGTACATCCCTAGGCCTGGACTTAAGGTGAAATGCTCACTGGCACCAATCAACCCCTTGACATATATATAGGGACTTCTTGCAGTCCACTTCCTTGGTACAGACAACAGACTCTGTCCTCACACTATGAGGAACCCAAAGCCTCCCCATCTGCCGTATGCCAAGCTCCTTCACCTGTTCAATGCACATGGTGAGAGAGGTGGGAGGGATGAGGGTGGTGACAAGCCGCAAGTTGGGCACCACCGTAGGCAGCTACTTTGAAGTCACGGGGCTGGGATGGCCCTGACTACCCTTCCCATAGCACATGTTCATCTGTCTGAGCAAAGTCCAGCGTCTCTTGATCCTGCAGGTAAGAAAGCAAGGGAGGTGGATCCTGGGGCCAAGGCTGGTCCCCCATCCTTTACCTGACCCAGCCTGTGGACCCCACCCACCACTCCACCACTTCTGCCACCTCCCCTAAGGCTGTGAGGTGAGGACCCTCTCTTTTTGCTCCAGGCATTAAACAGTGAAGCCCAGATTTAGTATCCCTTTAGCTGCCTCACATTTTCTTTCTAAATTAGAGCTCTAAGTCTCAGACTTCGGGGCCCCTGGGTGGCTCAACCTGACTTCAGCTCAGGTCATGATCTCACGGCTCATGGGTTCAAGCCCAGCATCGGGATCTGTGCTGACTGCTTGGAGCCTGGAGCCTGCTTCAGATTCTCTGTCTCCCTCTCTCTTTGCTCCTTCCCCGCTTGCATTCCATCTCTGTCTCCTCCCCCACCCCTCGCAAAATTAAACATTAAAAAAAAAAAAAAAAGACTCGGACCTCAAATATACAGAGGTGATAAAGCAGCAGGCTGAATTTCCTACATTCTCTTGTGGCTGTGCCCCCCATCACTGCCGCACAGCCACCTTCACTTGCCCCCAGTTGTGCCCCCCATCACTGCCGCACAGCCACCTTCACTTGCCCCCAGTTGTGCCCCCCATCACTGCCGCACAGCCACCTTCACTTGCCCCCAGCCTGCTCCTTCTGGAGACTGTCCACAATATACTCTCTTAGCTGTGGGTAAGAATTCTACGTGTTGTACACAATAAACTTCTCAATGGCTGTGAAAGAGATTCTGACGGCATGGGGGAGGAGCCTGGGGTGTGCATGTGTTGAGTGTATTGTGGGCATGTGTACCATAACGATAAGGAACCTGCTGAAATAGACCCATATTTACAGAATAAAAATCTATCATCATACCCTAGCCCAGAGCTTCTCAAATTCCAGCATGCACATGAATCCCCCTGGGGATCGTTTTAAAATGCAGGTTCTGATTCAGTATGGTTACATTCCTACCAGGGGCCCAGGTGGGGTCCACACTGCTGCAGGGTGGACCACATTTTGAGTGGTGAGGGGCCATAGGCAAGTTGGGGTTGGAGGGTCAGCCCAAAGTCAAGGGGACCATATTTTCTGAACCCCAAGCCAGGGCACATGGTGTGAGGAAAGATTTGGGTTTGCTTCCTGGAAGCAGAGGCAGTCTGGGAACCATACCAGGATGCTGAAGCTTTGCACATCCTGGAACATTCTCAGAGATTGGGGCTAGTGGTTCTCAGACTCATCTCCTGAGGACATGCTCTCTAAGCTGGACCCGCAAAAGCTGCTATTGCAATCAAATCACTTTTGTTTCCTCCCAGACCACTGGGGAGAAATGTTAATACACTGATTTTGCCAAGTTATGTTTTTGTCCTATATATTTTCCTCTGCTTTAATTAGAAGGAAAATTTAGCTACAGCAGGATAATCTCTGGTAAGAGAAAGGCAGCTAATCGAGCAAGAGTCTGTGACCCCTGAGCTTCACCTCCTCTGGGGTCCCCTCTTCAGCCCTGCTGACCCGATTATGGGTCTGCAGTTACCTAGTATTTAACACCCTAGTGTTTAAGCATCAGCCCTCCTTTGATTTGCTTTATTCCCACTGGGACTTCAAAAAAGTTATTATAGTATATACTATGTGAAATCAAAAAGGAAGCATACCCAGAGAATAAAGGGAGCACAAAGGTTGCCTGGTGGATGGCTGATCTGTTCAGGAGAAAACATTGAGGGAAATTGAGCAGGGAGGACGAGCAGGCAGAGAGGTGAGAGAAGGGAGTGGGGAAAGGGGGAGATGGCCCTGAGCAGGCTGACAGATGACTGGAACCTGCATGGATATGTGGCCAGAGAGAAAAGTCCTGGTGGCCTAAGAACTTTTATGAACTGGCATGTCATTTTTAAGCCTTTCATGGTACTGTGATTTAAAAACCCTTTACTAACTTGAACCTTTAGTAAAAGTTGCTGCATATACCCATGCATGCACATGAGGACACACACACACACACACACACACACACACACACAGACTGGAGTCTGGCTCAAGAATCTAAAACATCAAACTCACGGGCCCCAAAATGTTGGCACAATTTGCAGGCCTGGGCCCAGACACAGGACCCAACTTCAAGGCCAACTTGGAGGGAGTTATTAGACCACACATTGCTAGGTGTCGCCCTCCTAGGGGCACTGTGGCAAAAGTCAAGAGAGCCAGCCTATCCCCTTTTGGATTCTGGAGGGAAGGAGGTGGGGAGGGGAGACTGGTGGCCACAGGAGTTTGGGTTTGAGTGGGGATGGAGGTGTAGGGTTGGGTTTAGAAATATGAGACACTTCATAAACGGAGTTCCCAGGTCTCCAGAACAAGGTGAGCAGGGAAATAAACTTACATCACAAGACAATAACAGCAGCATGCATAAACAAGAATTATCCAAATTCAGTCGGAAAGGACTAAGCTCATAGACCAAGGCTGCTGTATCTGCTAACAAGCATTCAAAACTAACAAAATCAGCAAGTAAGTGGCAAAGGACTACTCGTGGAAAACCAGAAACAGTCAATCCAGTTTAGACAGCTCGATTATTTATTTGTGACCCTGTTTATGACTTCATATTTCATATATGTATTATAGGCAGCAAAAACTACTCCCCGTTCACACAGTGGGCATTAAACAGGTCAATAATGCACAGTGTTTTAAAAGAGTGACACTATATCCAAATACTAGGCACATGAACCCATTTGTAGGCCAACGGTTTATGAAAACAGACAATAAATGTGAAATTGGGAAGGTTGTGAAAATCCTGAGACATATGGTTATCACTCTGATAGCTAAGGTGCCTGTGTCTGCCTGTGGGTGTGATGCCCCCATCAAAAGATGGCCCAAATACAGCCCTGAATCCCAGCCCAGCAAACAAGGAAACTTTCCCTGTGGCAATTCAGTTTGATCAATCCAAACTGATCTCCTTACCCTCTAGGTTTCAAAAAATTATTACAGGGGTTGGGGGGACTCTGGGCCCCCAAAGCATGAGAGCTACAGGCCTCCTCTACCTCTGGCCCTGCTTTCCCAGAAACATGGGATGAGACCTCACGGTCTCACATTTCTGGGCAAAGGGGACTGGTGTGGACATACCAGCGTGGTACATCTCTCTGGGCATAGAGGTTTCCTTTATGCTCCTATAGCACTTTTTTCAGGCTTCTACTACGTGGTACTCAAATTGCTTTTGAGACAGTTTTCCACTGTGTTTTAAAAGCCAGCCCCAGCATGTCTATAAACATCAGTTCTTATTCCTGGAATAAATCTTTTTTGTGTTCCATCCTACTACCCACAGGGGTACAGATGGCATGTTTTATGTGGTGGCCACTATTTACAATTCAACTCCACGGAGGCCCATGAGATGCCACAAATGGAGCCCACACAGGAAGACAGCCCCTTGGGCAGGGACATTTGTCCCGACAGGCCAGGAGTGCCAGGAAGGGACACACCCTGAAAGTACACGGGGAGTCTCTACCACTAACATACATTCTCCGTTCAGGGCCAGCGGGATCCTGGGCATCCCCGGGAGGCACACAGACAGTCAGGCTTTGCCCAAGTGACTGTGGGGTGTTGCACGGCCAGTGGCTGTAAGCAGGGAAAACAGCACACGCAAAATGCCCCAAACTGGCCATAGAGTTAAAAACATCAACAAAGCAAATCCTTCCCTACCAAGAAGGCTCACCACAATCATTTGAATGTTCAAAAGCAACTGCTAGCTCAGTATCAAAGTATCCTTTCTATTCTGATGGACAGCCATTAATCACAGTAGATATGACCTTGTCAGGACCTCAAGGACTGAATAATAGAAGCAGGGTTTTTCTGTGGTGGTGGGGAGAGAGGGAAAGGAAGAGGAAGCACTTTACTCTGAAGAATACTCGGAAGAAGCCACTGCTGTCTCTGTTTCAGACTAAGATAGCATTTGCCGAAAATGTCAACAGATTGCTTCTTGAGTTGGAGTTGTGCAGACATCAAAAGCTTATTTTAACAGGGCATTTTGCTTAAAATCACTTGGTTAGTTTAGGCATTTAGAATGCCTCTTAGTATATAATTTGGATCAAGAAGTTCTTGTTGAGTTTGACTGATTTAGCATAAATCAGGGGACATACTGTAATAGACCCATTCACATAACCAGCGCCTTTAGGCCATTAATGTAGTAAAATTTCTCCTTTGTTTGTGTTGAATTTTTAATAGGGCCTTTCTTTCTTTCTTTTTTTTTTTTTTTTTAATGGAGCTTAGTTGCTATGCAGAGGCTTAGCGCTCCTGCATGGGGATCAGTTCCAGACTTTGGTTTGATTTGAAACAAGCCTAGCAAATTTGCCTGAATGTGATTCAAAAGGTTTTCCTGTTTTCCTATTTCTCTCATCAGGAGATTGAAGGAAGGTGAAAAGCAAGTCACTACTTGAGTTCAAATAATGCTGGCCTGATTTTTTTCACAAGTATTCAGTATGATTCAGTAGACACAGCCAGAAGGACAACCATTGCCCCTCTGAAATGCTACAATAGCTCGCAAGGACTGGGGCTCAGGGAGCTAATTTCAAAATGCAGTTTACTTATACTCACAGATAAAGTCTCATTCTCCCATTTTTACTTTTCATTCAGTCTTTCTTTCACTTTCTCTCTCCATATTACGCTGAATAGATGTGACTCAAAAAGTTAATGGTAATTGCTCCCATCTTAATTTAGCAAAGAGAGAGAAAGTGAGAGAGAGAAATGAGTATAATTTGCAGATCTGAGCACAGGTCATTACAGGTGTGTTATATTAGTGTATTCATGAGCCTCCCGGGACAGGCATGCTGAGATATCCAATAACTTTCTTAATGTGTAATTACACGCCATCGGCCTATAATTGATTAATTGAAAAGAGAATGTAGGCAGATGTGAGGGCAAGACTTCTGCTGCTCATCAAATGAATATGTCCTTGCTTCTCTTTAATAAGTTAAGTGGAACTACTCAAAAGCAATTAAGTCAGTAGTGAAATTCATTAAATTTTAAGTAATTATTGGTATTAAATTCTGTAATAAAATTCAAGACTTTGTGTAGTTCTATATCAAAAAGAAGTATGACAATTCTATGGGGCCCATTCGGCAGAATGAGGGTGCCAGAGAAACTGCATCTTGGACCCATTGACATTTTGTGTGAAAATCACCTGAGAGAAAAAGAGAAAGAAATGGGGGTGGGGAGGGGAGCCTTCTGGAAGCTTTGCTGGCCATCCTAGACGAGCCAGAATGAATACGTCCCTTAAACCTAGGAATGTAGTGGTGTTTCCGCAGTAATTCTTTCATTTTAAAATCTTTATCTACATAGTTCAAAAAGAATGAAAAAAAATACATGTTTTTCACACTAATGCCTTGAGTACTACATTTGATACTTTCTCTAGTAATTACATTCAAACATAAACATGAATTATAGGGAGTTAGATACGATTTGGAGAAAATTCTTTCCAGGCCTTATTCTCTCATTTGAGAAACAAACCTAGGCTTTGGGGGTGGGGGGGCAGGTTGAGGTATGCCATAGCTTATGGAGTGGCCACAGATAGTCCTCAGAGCCCGTAAGTGGCTTCTACACCGTCTGCTACTATTCATTCTGCCCAGGCAACTGGACAACTCAGAAATGTGTCAGAAAGGAACTCAACTCAGCCAATGCGCCGCATTCCAGACATTCCTGACAACTCCCTAGACATAGGGGAGCCCTTGGTGTCTGAGCTGGCTGTGGAAAAGTGCCAACTGGGAGCCACACCGGTATGGTTTGTTCATTCATTCATACAGTAAGTATTTCTTAAGCACCTATTCAAAGCCTTTTAAAGATGATTTTGTATCTATATCTATCTATATAGTATACACAATATCGAGTAAATGTACTTTATTTATTCCCCCCTAGAATTAGAGGGGGAGGATTCTGTAAAAATGTAATCCAAGGTTTGTACCCATCTCAGCCGATCTGGTGCCCTGCACACAGTAGGCACTCAGTGAAAGCTTGCTGATTGAACAATGGAAGGAATCAATGATGTGGACTGTGAGGAACACAGGATAGCATGTGGCGCTAGCACAAAGGTCTCTCTTTAATTTTTGGAAACCGTTATTAACATCACACATGTTAACGCTTGGTCAGGATAAGCTGAAGAGATGGTGATGATGGCTGTTGAGAGTGAATGAGAACTGACTGAAGAACCTACTCCCAGGCTTCTGTTCTAACCAACAGCATCCTTAACAGTCCTGTCAATTCTTTCTTGACATAAAAAAAAAAAAAAAACCCACAAAAAAAAAAAAACCTGGAAATGTAAGCTCATGTATTGTGGTCATTTTTTTTTAAACAGTAAATTCAACCACATTTTTTTAAACTTGTGCTTCCAAATCTAAATATAACTTTGTGTGGTTAGTTTCACAATTTAAAAAGAAATGATTGTGCTTTCATTGTTTGCTGGGGCTCCCACTTTGATGATGTGAGAGCCGGTCTCCTAGATGCAAGGCGGCTGGCTCCCATCACGAACCCTGTGAGAGGCATCCCCACTGCAGACTGACTAGACACAGAGAGAGCAGGGAGAGATGTGACTCACCACTCCCAGCGGGAGGGACAAAAGCATTTTATGTATACCCTAATTCCTGTTGGAAGACAAAAATTCCAATCCTCACACACATTGTAATTTTAGAAAGCATAACTAAAGCTAAAACTAAATTAGACTAACTAGGTATATTGGGCTCAGAAAGAAAAAAAAAATCAGGCACGTGGAAAGACATTAGGTCTCATTTTCTGTTTGTGTGTGTTTCTGCTGGAACGGGCAATTTATTGTCCCACAGCTCATTTTAATCTTGAACACAACCTTGATAATCTGTGTAGCAGCAGCCCAACTATTTCAAAGAGAAGTTCTAACCCAGGGACATACTCTTTCTACCGCTTTGTCATGTTTACTAAATGATGTTTTGCTCACATCGTTTTGGATTTCTGTTTCTTTGCTTTTCATTTTTACAACAGGCCCCAAATATATTCCAGACAGTTAAATCAGACCAAAGGAAAACCGATTTATCAAATGAATAATTAAGTACCTGACATATTCTGAAATTTATCAGTATATGAACAAAGAAGATGGCCAAAGAAGTGAGTGATGGTGTTCATTTCCAAAAGAAAAGTAGAATTTTAAATGGTCAGGTAATTAGAATAATTAGAGAATGTAGGATTATAAAAATTTTAATTTGAGGGATTAAATAGCATACCTTTTTGTGTGAGACTTTTTCCCCAAAAGCCATTTGATATTCAATGTTCTAGCTTAGTAAACACAATATATATAATAAAATGTTTTTACTTGATGAAGATCTTTAAAATCTTTAGGGTCATTACTGAATAAATACCAGTTCTCCTTCTAGAATCCTGTGCATGCAAGGTGTAAAGAATACAATCAAAACCTATGTATGATAAGATTTTTGTCTTCATTTAAAAACAAAAAAGGATTCTACACTTGTGTTGGGCAGAGCATAACGTATAGAGTTGTCCAACTCAAATAAATAAATAAATAAAAGGATTCTGAATACTCATGTGAATTTTATTTATTGGCATTTCCTTCTTTCTCTTAAAAGTTGAGTACAAAAGAGGGGTTTTATTCCCTTTATTAATTACCATTTATTGAGTGCTTATTATATGCCAGGTGTTTTATATGTATTATCTCATTTAGATTTTACACCAGTCCTAAACAGCTATTATTTCTGTTTTACGGATGCAGAACCTGACTTTCCCAAGACCACAAAGCTAGTAACCACATAGCCAGGAAGTGGGCAAAGTCAATGTGACTCCAGGGCACAGATACTACAGTGCCTCTGTGCTGTTTTCTGACGGACGGACTATTACATTCTTGTTAATGGAGTTCTACCCCTCTTCAAATAATCCAAATTTAAAAACCTTTTCTCCCCCCTAGTTTGTATTTTTTGTAGTCCAAATCACACTGATCCATGAATCACGGTGAATCACAAATATTTTAAACTTCAGTTTCTTGCTTCTACTTCGATCTCGTTTTTCCCACTGACTACACTTAGCCACTTACTCAATTAAGACTGTTATCCAAAATCTAAATTGACAAGAAAATTAGCTTGAGCCGAAATCTTTGCCAGGTATTTATATTAACACGGTCACAAGAACTTGGCGACCAATATTTTTGGACAGCCATTTGCAGTCTCTTGCCTTTCCAGCTGCGAGAAGCCTTTGCCCTCATCACAGTGTGCCTGGACTGTCCCAGGCTTTCACAACAGTACTTCCTGGCTCAGGTACCTACTACAGAGTCCCACATCCTAAAACACCAAATGTGAAATTTCTCACTGTTTTTATTATCTGACCACAGCCTACCGAGTTAACTCCTGTCACCCCTCACAAAATGATGTATGTCCAGCAGCCTCTTTTTTTTTTTTTTAATTTAAAAAAAAATTTTTTTTTCAACGTTTATTTATTTTTGGGACAGAGAGAGACAGAGCATGAACGGGGGAGGGGCAGAGAGAGAGGGAGACACAGAATCGGAAACAGGCTCCAGGCTCTGAGCCATCAGCCCAGAGCCTGACGCGGGGCTCAAACTCATGGACCACGAGATCGTGACCTGGCTGAAGTCGGACGCTTAACCGACTGCGCCACCCAGGCACCCCTCCAGCAGCCTCTTAACTGGCCCCTCATGTGCTGGCTACTCACCTCCCTCATCACTCCACCCGCAGCCTTCTCTTTCTCTGGGACCCCCTTCAATTATGCACCCACCCTCCAAGGACCAGTCCAGGCCCCACCTCCCCTGAGCACCTACTCTTTTGTTTTTTTAATGAGAGAGACAGAGACAGAGACAGAGCTTGAGCAGAGAAAGGGCAGAGAGGGAGACACAGAATCAGAAGCAGGCTCCAGGCTCTGAGCTGCCAGCACAGAGCCCGATGTGGGGCTTGAATTCACAGACCGCGAGATCATGACCCAAGCCAAAGCTGGACACTTAACTGACTGAGCCACCCAGGCGCCCCTCTGAGCACCCACTCATGATGATTCCATCCCACCATCTCTCCCATCCCTTTACTTCCTTATTGCATACAGACTATTTTAATATGTATTTCTATTCTCTAATCAACATACCACCCATCTGGCACTTTGCTATTCACTGGAAGTTCATTGTTCATATAAGGACAGTTTGTAAACTCCTTATGAGAAGGGCCCACATTTTATATGTTGTTTGCACTGCAACACATGACTTTTAAGCATAGCACTGGAGAAACTGAAAAGACAAATGTCTTCAAAATCTGGGTCACACACACATACCATAACCTCCTACTCTCATATTAATTCCCCTTTTTCAGATGTGTGCCCATGACACTGAATACCTAGATTTTTTTTAAAGGTTTTAAAACTTTATAGACATTGTCTTCGTGCAGTGTATACAAAAGAATAAATTAGAGATATAAGAAACTATTCAGACCAAGTAAATCAGGAAGAATATATCCCTTGAGAAAAGGTCTTTTGGATTTGAATTATCAGGACCAGCTGTCTCCACTGATGGAGCTCCATTTCCAACTTGGCTGATTTGATGACAGTCAGAACATTGTTTAAAAATCAAAATGCTGGGGCGCCTGGGTGGCTCAGTCGGTTAAGCAACCAACTTCACCTCAGGTCATGATCTCACAGTCCGTGAGTTCAAGCCCTGCGTCAGGCTCTGTGCTGACAGCTCAGGGCTTGGAGCATGCTTTGGATTCTGTGTCTCCCTCTCTCTCTCCTGCTCATGCTCTGTCTCAAAAATATTAAAAAAAATTTTTTAATAAAAATAAAAATGCTAAGGAAAGATGAAAATAAATATTTCATTACAACTTTATTTTTCCATGTTACTTATTTTTATGTATTCATATGTAAATATCAAATTATTATAGAAAAGATACTGCATAAATGAGTGAGATGTATTAAATGCCACAGGCTGATAAGCACTTTTGTAATGCTCTAGTTCATTTTCATTTATATATGTATCTACATTTCCACATAGGATATATCAATTTGCCCTCATATATTGTATTTTACGTACATATGTATGCAACATTGTTGCATATTTTCAAAATTCAAGCTACCTGGCAAATATATAAATATTTCTCTAAGCCAAAAATGGTGTTTGGTTCTTTGGAAGTGTCCTTACACATTTATCAGACAATTCAGAAGTTAAAAGCACCACTGATTGAAATGGGTATATAATGGAGGCCACCAAAAGATTTTACATATTGTAATAATCTGGATGCTTTGCATGTGAAGGCTTTATCCTAACACATGAGCAATATTTAAATATTGCCCCCCCTTCCTACCTCAGGCTTTGACACTTCAAAATGTTCATGTGGGTCTCCCTTCCTTATTCACACAAAGAAGTGTGTAACAGATCCTGCTGCCATTTCAAAATCAGATTCAAAATTTCCATAAAAATCAAACCAAATCATATCGCGATCTGATCACTACAAAACAGCAGAGTATTTCACATAATTAAGTTAAGGGTGTAACTTTACCAATGCAAATTGACATCCTGAATGTGGATTATGAAATTTGAAGTGTAGGGGCGCCTGGGTGGCTCAGTCAGGCGTCCGACTTCGGCTCAGGTCATGATCTCATGGTTTATGGGTTCGAGTCCCGCACTGAGCTCTGTGCTGACAGCTCGGAGCCTGGACCCTGCTTCAGATTCTGTCTGTCTGTCTCTCTCTCTGACCCTCCTCCCACTTGTGCGTGCTCTCTCTCTCTCTCTTTCAAAAGTAAGTAAACATTAAAAAAAAAAAAAAGAAAATCGAAAGTGTAGGAAATGCACTCATGTGTACAATCTCTTCAGTAGGTTGGGAACTTCTCTAAGAGATGTTGGTCAGGGTGACGATGATGGATAAAGGCATCCTGATTTATAAAAAACATACTTTATCCTAATGTACCCTACAGTGTTCTATTGAGAAAGGGAAAGAAATCATTGCTCCTTCACCAATGCACCTTCATGAATTTTCTAGAGAAATACTGATGGATATGCAATCCAAAGTAGAACAGTAAGCAATTTCCTAGATAATTAAGGAACAAGTTGTGATTATTTCAAACGTGGCTTATCTGGGGTCTATCTTAACTGGTTCAACATTTCAGTCAAGAGAATGAACAAAGCCATCCGTTGGCTCCACTGAAGGGAAAGCATATAGCAGTCACATGCTCAGCCGTGACAACTACAGGCCAACCCCACACTTGAACTTGTCAGTGGCCAATGCACAATCCAGAGCCAACCTTATGCATTTCACTTTTACCTGAACTAGAACCAAGGGGATATGCTATTGCAGGCATTCATTCAATAAATAATCACTGAGCACCTACCTCCACAGTTCATGCACTCTATGCCATCATTGGTTGTTAAGATACCATTATTTGTATCACTAGGGAAAAACACTGCCAATTAAAAAATGACAGGTCGTCAATTGTAATATGCAATCCCATTTCTGAGATGTTACGCTGTTAAGGGGGGAAAAGTGCATTTTACAATCCATGAAATGGACTGCAGGCAAGCACAGTTCTCAGGGATGCAGTGAGGGAAGACAAAGCTCCTGCCTCACAGAGCTCTCAGCCAAAGGGAGCTTCACCTGGAATTAAAAGATGTCTCATCTCCTGGTTGTATGTGGCCATGCAGTAGGGGAAGAGAGCCCTCCCGGAAAGCCTGACACCTTAGGCCAGGAGACGGGGAAGTGTACAAAACACACGATTATGAAAGATGCTTCAGGCCGAATGCAGTGAGAAAATACATTCTTTCAAAGATTCTTGTTTGCCTGAATCTGTTCACTGGCAGCTTAATCGTGGGCTTCCATCCTCCTTCTTCCCTTCCAAAATTCCCTCTCACCAGTCCCCTATCACCCCCATGCCCCCATCTCCAATTTCTTGCCTCCCTTATTACTCACATATGTCCTTCTTCTCAACTCCAAATATTTTTCATGCCCTCTCCCTTGTTCTTCCAAGAGACATTTGTTAGCCTTCTAGCCATAAACCAAACACATGACTGAATAGGATTACTTTTAGTTCTGGCTGGCTATTTGTGCACTTTTATATTGATAATTGATACCCTATCTGACTTTCTGGATTTGCTTGATATATGACCTAGAGTTTCCGTGAAGCCATCAGAGGTGACTTTTCTTTGGTATTTTAGGTAATTTTTCAGTTCTAGCAATTAAAGTAATGAGGGAGAGTGTGACTGACACCTGACTCCGGGTAATGGCCAGGAGTCTCAAAGGATATGGATCAGTTCACTCCAAGGAATACAACAGTACTAATCAAAAGAGGTCAATAAGTCCTTCCTGATCACAAAAAGAATCAAAATCTTCAAAAGAATACTTCGTACTTATCATACATAATCTATTGCTATCAGATTTGTAAAAATAATATACTCAAATGCTTCTATAATACTGCAAAATATATTTTCTGTAGTCCACCAATTAAACAACATATACTTTGGTTCCTTTCCCCACAATTTATCATGCACTGGGAATGCTCCAACGTTACAGGCCTTTCTGAATAAACTCCCCTTCCTGACATTCCCATAGATGTTCTTTCTGGCTTCAGAAAGAATTCTGAATTCTACCAAAGAATTGTTACTATAAAGAAGCAAGAAAGAGTGATTCTGAATTAATTTCTTAATTCTTCATCCCACCAACATGGATTGAATAACTTCTCTAGCCTGGGATGGCAAATGTATCAGACCTGGTTCCTACCCTGAGAAGGCAGCAGTGTGCCTTGGCCTGACCACAGGTCAGAAGAGATGTGGGCCAAACTTTGGCTCTGCAGCTACTCATTAGATCCCTTTTCCTCCCCCACTGTAAGAAATGTAACATCTCTGAATTTTAACTTCCCCGTTTGTAAAATGGAAATAATAATAGCTGTTTGGCAATGCTATGGAGAATGAAAGGTCTAAAGGAGAGTCTGTAAAGACCAAGCACAGTGCTGGCATATTGAAGGCACCCCACAAAGGATGATTTCTTGTCTCCTTTCCTTAACAGGCATATCCGTCTGCTATTGCGGGTATTTCCAGGTATAAATTACAATTTTTCCTGAGCTTTGCAATTATTTTCTTAGAATATTTCCAAGATACTCTAAATATGCATAGATTTCTTGCATATTTCCAAGATTAACAATTTTACTATTAAATGGTGGGGCAAGAGGAAGGGGCCTTGGACCATGTAGAGAGTCTTCCCTGAGAGTTGTATTAAAAAAAAAGAGTTTAGCTCTAAAAATAATATCCATAATTTATCTTGTCCTTCTCACTGTTCACAAGCAAATTTTGTGGTTTTTGCATGCATCTGTGCACACTCAAGACCTTCAGATAACCTATTGCTGGAAAATGTGGCCAAGTGGTATGTATGATAGAATGTGCTTGAAAATCAGCAGCCTTGGGGTGCCTGGGTGGCTCAGTCAGTTAAGCATCTGACTTCAGCTCAGGTCACGATCTCACAGTTCATGGGTTCGAGCCATGCATGGGGCTCTGTGCTGACAGCTTGGAGCCTGGAGCCTGCTTCAGATTCTGTGTCTCCCTCTCTCTCTGCCTCTCCCCCACTCGTGCTCTGTCTCTCTCTCTCTCTCTCTCTCTCTCTCTCTCTCTCTCTCTCAAAAACAAACATTAAAAAAAGTAAAAAAAAGAAAAGAAGCAGCCTTAGAAGAAGTAATCATAATCACAACAATGCTGATTAAGTACCAACTACCAACTCTTCACCAAATACCGTTCCAAGAAACTTATGGGTGTTCATTCATTTGGACCCCACACCAACCCTCCTGGATGGATACTGTCCTCTTTTACAGACCAGGACATGGACATTCTGTGACTTGCCCAAGGTCACACAGCCAATGGGTGGAGTGGCTGAGATTCCTGAATCTGTCTGGCTCAAGAGTCTAAGCTCTTCAGTACACCATACCATATTTTGAAAGTTTTATAGTCTTCTTCAAAAAAAGTATTCCAATATTTCAGTAATTTACAATTCAGCAGTAGCTGCTATGCAACTAATAGACATCTCTAGTGTCCTCAGCATAAACAGATAAGTAGGTAGATGTTCAAGGGTTTCTCTGAAGTTAAAATATTACATATGGGCTTCTAGCCAAACAAACTGAGAAGAGACTCTAGTTAGAGAATAAAGGCAGGTACTTCCAGCATCTGCCTAAAGATTTTGTTTAAACTGATGCCACTTTCCAGCTCTATTTTGTTAGTAATATGGCTAACACTTGTTGAATTTTTACTGTGTGCCAGGCATACCAAGATGCATATGTTTATACATGATCCCATTTACTCCTCAAAACAACCCTATACCGGTACATACTGTGTGTATTCTCATTTTGTAGGTAAAGACACTGAAGCTCAGAGCAGACAGGAACTTGCCCAGGTTGCACAGGTGGCATGTCTAGAGCAGGAATTGGGATGCCCACTCTCATCCACCACACCACATTGTCTCCCTTGGAGAACACAGGGTCCTTGACACCTCTCTCTGGCTCTAAGAGCCACTGTGATGTACTATGTGAGAAGTCAGTATGAAAACCAAACCATTATGCCTCTGACTTTTTTTGTGCAATGGCCCTGAAACTAGAAAGGCAAAGATTTCCGTGTGATGGAAAAGGGAACCTGCTGGGGACTAAGGGTCTCTGATCAAATCGAGGGTCCCTAGCCCCAAGAAATGTCCTTGTACCAGTGCAGAAGCAGGGGAACTCTAGCCCTTACCCAAATGGCTTCTCTCCCAAATAAACTAAAAAGAGAGAGTTAAAATAAGTTTCCCTCAGTGGAGAGACGGGGAATGAAGCGAGATGGTCTACAGCAGTATAGAGGGTCTTTGTACAGGAGAAGAAGAAAGCTCTGAACCACGAGAACACAGCAGCAATGGAGCCAAGAGGCTAGAAAGAAAGAGAAGCAGCAAACCCAGCTGGAGAACAAAGTGAAACAATAACACTGGTGGAAACAGAGAGATGTGCAAGTGAAATACAACAGCCCAAGCAGAATGCATCCCTTCTGCCTCTGTTAAAGAAGGGGGGGTGCCTGGGTGGCTCAGTAGGTTAAGCAACTGACTCCTGATTCCGGCTCAGGTCATGATCTCATGATCTTGAGATCAAGCCCTGCATTGGGCTCTGCACTGAGTATGGAGCCTGCTTGGGATTCTCTCTCTCTCTCTGCCCCTCCTCTGCTCTGCTCTCTCTTTCAAATTAAATAAAGAAAAACTTAAAAAAGAAAAAAAGGAGAGATGGTCTTGTTGCAGGGCATAATTGTGCCACCTCTGTTGGAACTTCCCCTTGCTTAGCCTAATACTGGTCCTTTTCTTTATAAAAAGTTCTATTTTTCTAAAACATATTTCAAAAAAACTGTAGGAGCACAGGAATATCCCCAGACTAAAGGGATCTGGAGGGTGGGTATAAAAATGATGGGACAGGCCAACTCTCTCTAGACAGCAAGCAGTCCCTGGGGTTTTCTGGGTCATTTTACACTTTTGGGGCTGTTACAGTTACTATTTCAGGAAACTGGTACACAGCATACTACATACACAAATGTCATATGATATTTTGTTTGATGTGACGGAAGTCCAAGTGTGTCACCACGAATTTACATTCTCGGTGCTTTGTGCCGCTCAGCTGTAACATCAAAGCAATTGTGTGACTTCAAGTTGAGCCAGGGCATGAATCTGGCTTTCTGTTAAACCAAGTGTTAAGGGGAGGGTCTTTGGTTTATACCCCCTATTTTAAAAAGCTTATCAAGCTTCAAGTGAAATGTGGCAGTTTATATCACCTTTTGGGGGTCCTCCTTAAGTCCTCATGATCCAGCTGGAAAATCCTAGCCAACAGTTAATATATGACTGCAATCCCAGAATTTCGCCTCACTGCTGTTAGGAGGCCAACATATATATACTCATGAACTAGGCTGGGTTGCAAAGAGATCTGATTTTGTTTTTAAATAAATACATTTAGAACCAGGGACTTGGAAGTAAAGAACCCAAGTCACTATTGGCATTGTGGGTTTTTTGTTTTTTTGTTTTACCTTAAGGACTTTCTAAACTAGATCTGATTGTCTGCGTCTTGCAAGGTTGTGCTGAGCAGGGAGGGAAGAGCACAGTGCATAACCCAGAGTCATTTGTTTTATGTGTACCTAGTCCCAAAGCTCCAATTCCCAATTTAATCCATGTCAATGGATTCTTTCTAGCCAGAAAAGTGGGGAACTAAAGTCTTTACAAAACAAACAAACAAACGAGCAAAAAAGCATATTTGTTTACAATCTTCCAGCAGAATAAAATGGGGATGAGGTGGGCACAGGGTAGAGGGACAGATGAAACAAGATTAATAGTTAACACTTGTTAAAGTTAGGTGATACATACATGGGGGGGGGGTCATTATATCACTCTCTTTGCTGTTGTATGTGTTAGTAATTTTCCATGATAATTTATTTTAATCCATAGAAGTACTAGGAATTTCCATGAAGTACAGCTACTGAAGTCCAGGCTTGATAGGATGCTGTAAAGTTATTGAAACCTGGGCAAAAGAATCAGCCTGTTAGCTCACCCCCTTATCCTTCAGGTTCTCTACACTCCTGCCAGTTCAGATGCCACCTGTGGGTGAGTCACCTGGTCTGTACCTTCCCACCTCCTTGCCTTTGCCATGCTATTTTCCTCTGCTTAGAATGCCCCCTTTCCTAACACCTCAGCTCCAACTATCCAAATCCAACCTATGGAAGGCCTTGATCGAAGGCATCCTCCTCCTTTGTTAAGTCTCAAATTACTACATATGGAAAGAATCTCCTCTTCCTTTGAACTCCGGAACTTTGCTGGTGCTCTCTTGGGCACAGCCAACTGTGTAACGATAACATTCGTGAGAATAAGAAGAATCATAATAATAGCAGCTAGTACATACTATACTGAATGTTACTATGTACCAGGCATTTTAAATATGTCATCACTTTCCTTACAATATCTTCTGAGGTTATTACCTTGTATTATCACACCCTACAGATGAAGATCTGAGGTTCAGAGAGGTCTAAGAGGATCCACTGTGATGTGACACCAGATGTGTCACCATAAATTTTACGCCGCTGTGCATATGATCCTTAGTGATACCACCAGAGTAATAGAGTATAAATTAAAGTCTGGCTGGGGCAAAATTCTAACCTTCAGGAAGACCTGAGAGCCCACATTCCTGATGACTACAATACTGTATATGCCTATTCTTTCTACTGAACTGCAAGCTCCTTCAGGGAAAGGACTATATCTTTTTCTGTTTTTGTGTCCCCCATAAGCACTGTCTAGTACAATGCCATGTATATAGAAGATACTCGATAACATCTAGCGGACTGAACAATGGATTGATACAAAGCAGTTCTGTACAGCAGTTCTGCCTAAGGACTATGTCCACCTGTTGCAATCCAGCTCTTGTCTACCTTCACCAGGAAATGAGATGGACAAATAGCCCATGCAAGAACTGCCTACGTGTCTCTCCTCCCACCACCTCTGTCCACGGGCCACAAAACTAAAATGGTTTTCATCTTTTCCCTACACTGGCATCACAAATGACCAGAAAGAAGTCTTCCCTCATGCTATTTTTTGTAGCCTCCCAGTTGTGGACTCCTTCTCCCACCACCCTCTGCAAAATTCCCACCCCTAATAGCCTTAGGAAAGGCCAAAGGGAGTCAGATTGTGTCTCAGTGATGACTCGGGAAGCTGGAACTGAGCAAGACAGGCTGATTTCCCTCTTGAGTTTCCTTTCTCTTATTTCTCCTTTCAGACTGCTTAAACCTGTATTCTTTCCAACCAAATTACACTATGTTGCTGCTGCTGTTCTTTGACTATATTTTGACCTCCCTCTTGAATGCAGTGATGTTCTCTGGACTGGCCCTCAGAACACCTGGGGAGTAGGCTTGGTCGCCTTCAGTTCCGTCCCCTAAACTCTCACAACATCGCTCTTCTAGCTACAGGTCTTCTCCCTCCAAAGACCCAGCTTCTGCTGTATTTATGCAAGGTCTTACTCCCAGCTGGCTTTTAAGAACTGAGAAAGTCCTAGCTGATGAGTAGGTGTGAGTTCATCACATGATAAATGTCCTCTTCTCAACTATAGCTCTTAATCCAATTCCCACCATCAATATGAGCATTGTAGCAGAGGAAAAGAAGAGAAGAGAAGGCCTTCTAGTCCCAAAAGAATGAGGCAATAATGGTAAAGGGACCAGCAACGGGGGTGAAATTTGGGGCAGAGGTCAGTCACCTGTGGCTGGCTCTAAATGTTCCCTCTTCTGGACTCCCCTAAGCCATGCTGCTGAAGTGTTAATGTGATGTGAATTTCCACAGTTTTTTTTTTTAATTGAAAGTTATTTGCCTTGGTTATAAATTTAGCTACGTCAGCAAAATACCCTGGGGTGTGTGTATGTGTGTGTGTGTGTGTGTGTGTGTGTGTGTATACACACATGCACATGGTACCTATCTGTGAAGAGGTAGATGGGGGCCATGCTGAATTGTGTTATATCAAACAGTACTCATGCTTTATCTAATGTCACTCATCTTGACAGCACTGCATTTTCAAAATTAATAAAAAGCATAAGGAAGCTGCTGCACAATCACCAACCAGAGAATCTTGGCCACCAAGCTAAATATCTAGTCATCTGTGTTGTACATTAAGTGTGAAGGCACATATCACAGTTTGGGATTTAAATGGAAAAATCAATACCCTTCAGGAATCTGCAGTTGCACAGCAGATTTTTCTATCTGCCAATGCTTTGTTTGTCAGTGCCTTCTGATTACACATACTTGTGCATTCCAGGCATCGATTTTGCTTTATTTCTGTTTAGGCTACTTAACCCTCTTCCAAGCAGCAGAGGCTGGGGGTGTGGGAGAGAGGGCAGAGAAAATAAACAGTCACTAATACAAGTCTGAGTCAATGTCCAGTCCACCTGGCCGGGGCACTTTCTGTCAGTCCCTATATGTAGCCATGTGTCCTGATCATCTGCGAGCCTAGAAGTAACCTATTCCCCAAGTGTTTTTTTCCAAGGGCCATTGGCAACCCCGACAAAGTTCCTCCACTTCCCAAACCCACCCCTGCTCTTGCTACGGTGAACTATGCAAGGTGGCTCTGAAGCTAAGAAAGCACTTTGGAGCAGGACTTGCAATCTTTTTTCATGAAGTCTTTAAAAATTTGCTCTAAGCTGCACTAAGAAAACTCCAAGGACTGCCTATTTCTCACTTAAGAATGTTCTAGCTTTTTCATATAGAAGCATCACTTTTCCCAGTCTCATATCCAGCCAAATACCACTGCTTTTCTTATAGTTGAAAAAATTAAATTTCTCCTTAGAGAAATAAGCTTCCTTGTTTTCTTCTCTTTATTCTCCTTTTTCTTTTGTCACAAAAAAAACTATGCTGATGAAAATAAAGCATTTCTTACAGTGACTAAAAGGACTAAGATTGTACACATCTCTCAAAACTACTGCTAATACACTACTGTGTCTAAGCATAGCAATGATTAAACATACATTTTCTCTAAAGGTAGCTGGAAAAGGTGTTCACATATATATTTTACTTCCTCCTGTATGAACCAAGCACAACCAGGACTCAGCACGTTCATTTTAGCAATAAATATTTTTTAAAAATCAACTATGGCATATTAATTTTAACTGTTCTCTAAAAAGCAGTAAGATACTCCCCAAAGCATTTTGATACCAAACATAGCATTAATGGCCCCTACGGTCTTCTGCTGGATAACTATGGTTACAGAGGGAAGTATTAAAAGGGAAATGGATGAAAAAGATTTCCCCAAAATAGGTCATGCTAGGAGGCCTGGAAGCTTAAGAGCCCTAAGGTAAAATATAAGGTGAGTTAAATCATCAGAAAGCAAACAAACAAGCAAACAAACAAACAAAAAAAAGCAACTGCACTGATAAGCAGCGAATTTGCCTGCGGACTGATTGGTCAAGGGGCTAGACACACAGCATGAGTGGCGCTATTGTAACCATGCAGTTTATGGAGCTGGGGGGAAAGAGTTTCTCACTGTCAACATCTAGCTGCTGCGGCTAGGATGGGTAAGAACTGTATTTTTCTCTCTTCTCCTGCTCTTTGGACACTTTGTTTTTAATGAACAGTTGGTATCAGAGCTAAGTCCAAAGACTGTTACATGTGGGATTTCCTAATGCGGAGACCTGGCAGAGCTGTTCGGTGTTCAGCCAAAACACTAAATAGAAATGAGACTACCTCAAAATGTAACAACGGAGCATCCTCATTCTCTTTCAGTGTTTTCATTTAGTTGGAGCAAATGTTTTGCTTTAATGCAATTGAAAAGAAAAGAACATTTAGGGACAACATAGCTAGATCCCTCATAAAGCTTCATTTTCAAAAGCAAGTGTTTAAATATCTAAATAAATGACAATTCATTCTCTGTTTACTTTAGGTAAACAGCAAATGCATCGCGGAGTACTCATTTTCAAAAGCTAATCAAGAACATTAGGTCCCGACAGATTCATTTAATAGAAATATAATAGGCATTTCTTCTTGCTTTTCATCTTGTCTTGCTGTAAATGCTAAAATGAACAGCAAATTAACCCTGCGTTGGAACAGAGTCCCTGTCACAGCTGATACCCCCTCTCTCACGACTTGTAAACATCCCCGCATCCTGTCGCTGCTTTGACTTCTCCTACAGAGGAAAGACGAAAGTGCCTGATTGAGTTTGGCAAGAGAGTGTAGGAACACTTGAATCCTAAAGGGAGTACTGCGTGTCAACTCTGCTATCTTTCCCAGCAGAACAAAATATTACCATGCTGTCTCCTAAAATAGTGTACAATTAGGAAGGAGGAGGAGGAGTGGAGGTGGGATTGTTTTTTTTTTTTTTTTTCCAAGCTACATATATCGACTGTCTTTCTCTCCATTTTTAACTTTACTAGCCATTCTCCAAATGGCTGGTTATAAACTACTATACAGAACAAGCTAACAAAGACAGGGCCATCCACGCTCTATAATCAGATATAAAAGATTTGCACACAATCTGAGATCTTATAGTTAATATTCAGTGATATCAGAATTAGCATTTAGAACTCTATACAGAAAAACTGTAATACTTCATAAATGATGTAATAATGAACAAACCCTTTCAAAAACTGTTTTCACTGTGCTAAAGTAACATTCTAGACTTGTTGTAAGTATGTTATTCTTACAAGTAGTTCGCAGTTATTCTTGAAGGCAAGCCTTGGAGTTTCCTTAGCATAGTGCTGCTGGGGGAAATTTTCAGCTTGTCCATCTTCATCTCTAGCCTGAAGGGAAATATAATGGCCTATTTAGGGACTTAACAAATAATGGAAGAAAAAAAAAAAGCTAAAAGCATAACAGCTCAGACCATTAAACAAACGGGAATCCAGAAATAACAACATTATTAAGAAGTTTGTTTAAATACGCAGTACGCCTTTTAGATGTCAAAATTCGGGGTTTATTTTTCTTGACGTAGTTTGGTTTCGACATGCAAATTCACTGTGGTGTGATATTTTAAATGATATGAAGCAAACCAAAATCAAATAGTTTCGTTGGCAATTAACCACCACTTTGGTCTTCCAGTGGCTTTCATTGCACATTGAGGATTATATGACATACGTACGTGTTTAAACTTTTTGGCATGCTTAAGCAATCTCTAGATAACGCACTTTAAGAAAATTCTAATAGCAAGGCCACAAGAAAAGCAGTTTGCATCGTTATATTTTGCATCGTAATACTATTAGAGA
The DNA here is from genome assembly GCF_022837055.1 of Prionailurus viverrinus. NCBI lineage: Eukaryota > Metazoa > Chordata > Mammalia > Carnivora > Felidae > Prionailurus > Prionailurus viverrinus. Next base: position 97,296,537 of record NC_062565.1, on the reverse strand, counting down.
TAAACTGATTCCCCTTGATTTTTAAATAAAGATCTGAAAGGAGCAATGATCTAGTAAGAACAATGATTCTTCAATCGAATGCAGTAAAAAAAAAAATAGATTTAATTAAGAAGCTGCATTAAAAGTTACTAGTTATTTTGATCTACACTGTTAATTAAGAAAGCTGAAGTTTAAATGGAGACATTAACAGAACCCATTAGCAATACCACTTGCATACAGTCTTGTCCTCCTAATCTCCATCCGTTTCTGGTTTGGAGTGGGAGAGGGGGAGAGGTAGGTGAAAGGAGGCGTGTCTGCAGCACACTCATTAAACCATTCATTTGGGTGACACTTGCACCTCGCTCTGCTCTCATCTCATCTTAGCCCTAACTGCTCCCCCTTTCCTGGCCTCCTGAAATTCACAGCTGAGCTGTCTCCCTCACATATGGCTTGCATATAATTATGCATATTCCATTTTGCGCTGCATTAAAATGATGAGCTCCTGGCTCCCTGCCAGCTGATTTTAAAAAGCCCAAGTGAAGTAGGAAAAAGGAGAGAAACACAGGGAGAGCCGCACAGGAAGCAGCAGGTAGTTCTGTCGGCTGTCTCTTTAGATAAAATGTATGTCTGGCACCAAGGGAACAGCTGAGAACTACCTGTTGTGATGTATGGATCGAGGAGGAGAAAACAATGAGCGTATGTCTGGGGCACAGCGATGACAGCACTTGGGTGGTGTTTCTCCTTTAATGGAGTGAAATTTGCCGGCTGACAAGTATCACTCAGAGCTCCTCGGCGAGAAGAGGGATCGTCGTTTTAGAAACGGAGCCGTATTTTGTACATTTAAGGATGTATAGCTTGTTTTTTAACAAAGCCTTCTGCTACTTATTACAGGGAGGGAACTGGATGGAATTTGGAAATGGAATGTCATGGGCAGTAATATTTGGGTTACAAGAAGTTGGTGGGAGAAGAGAATTGCTCTGTTTTGGTTTCATTTTTGAAATGTATGAACATCTCTGGGATTGAGTGCCTTTTTATTATACCTTTTATCCCCCCCTACCAAACCAAAGTAAAATAAAAATGCAGTTATAGGACTGGACTACATGTGACAGAAAGCGTAAGCTTTGTTCACGTTCAGTGGTTATCAAGGCACTGAAAGCAATGATGCTCCTTCTCACAGCGTCTCACAGCGTCAGCTCTCCTCTGCAGCTACATCTGGGCTTAAGTTAATACAGTCTTAAATGGGGCCCACTTTAAAGTGGAGTGTATAAATAAAAGGCAGCTGGAGGAAAAACAATAAGATGCCAATGGGTAGCAACGATGTTAGATTCTTCTATTCTCTGTAAGTGTGTTTTAAGCCACTCTGTGAGGTCTCTTGACGGCTGATGCTACATCTACTTCGTCTTTCCTATTCTGCCATTTCCAGTGCCTTACTTTTAGCTGGTACTTAACAAACGTTTAAGTGATGAAGAAAAAAAAAAGCCCCATACATGGATGGTAACTAGACCTTACTATAAACAACTCTGTAGAAAATGCCACCTCGAAATATGCTAAAGTTGGTGGTTAGGTTTATTATATTCCTGATGCACTATGATACATATGCTTGGAAACACACTTAGCATATAGTTTACGAGGGCTACTATTTACATATATATGTCTATATTCAATATACATGTATCTTGTGTATAAATATTCATAAGGTGGAATATGTTTATTATGCATGTACTATGTGTACACATTCATACACACCAGATGCCTGGGGATATTTTCAACATTAGTGGCAAAAATACATCCATTCCACTTACACGTAAGGTGATCACAATGCTTTTTATGTTTTTAAAGGACAGGAAATAATCCCATTGTCTAATATTTGAAGGTGCTTCCTCAAAGGAGCTAAAGATTTCATATAAAGACTCATAATTTATGAGGTGGAATAAAACAGCCATGGAAGAGAAAGGAGAAGGAGATTGAGAGGGTTGGAAGTAAAGAGAGAAAGCCAGAGATTTGCTTCTTTATGGAGCTGTCTATTTGCCTCTCCATCAAACCCCATGGCCCTTGGAATGGTCTGCCTCTCGCAAGCCATCTGATGCCAGAGTGCAAGACGTTCCATCCTGCAGCCATTTGCCGCATTGCCACCATGTGCCATAGAGCTGGGAAGCATACAACATGCTAGAACCCCCAGCACCGTCTCCCTCACGTGTGTGTGCACACATTGAGCACTCACCCGCCTCTCGCCAGAGTAATTCCTTTTGCATTCTAAAGGGTTTTTTAGTGTAAATTTTAAAACTACTATTCCTAGACTAAGTGAAATTAAGTGCCTTCAGCGAGGGCAATAATTCTCCACTCTTGACTGCATACTAGAATCATCTGGGGTGGCTTTTTAACATTGGAGCCTATCCTGCCCCCTCCTGTCCCACTTTTTTCCAAGACTCTGATTTAATTGGTCCAGCGTGGGGCCCGGACATGGGTGTTTTTAAAAAGCTCTGGGGTGATTGTAATGTACAAGCAGGGCTGAGAACCATTGATCTAAGGAGTGTGCCCAGAGGAGGGGTATCAAGAGGAGGCCCTTGGGACAGTGTCGGCAGAATGTTCTCTAACCACATCCCGACCCCACTAGAGTGAACTGCTATGCAACACTAAGAGGATGTAGGATATGGCCCCTGGGATGGGTCTTATTGTAAAGACTCCAGAGATGACACGGCTAGCTGATCGCAGGCAAAAAAATCCCTTATTTTAGTTCTTGGCATGACAAATAATATTGGAAGAACTACTAGACCAGCTCCTCAAAAGGCCTTTCTGAACCTCTATAACCAAGTCAAAAATCCCCATGTGCCCTCGCTTTGACTTGACACAGGTACAACTTTACACCGGTTGGTGTGATTTTTTTGTCTTCTCTGCAAAGCAGCATGCTTCCTAAGGGCAGAGATAGTGCCTGGTTCCTCACCTCTGGACCTTCAGCCCCAGCCACTGCATGGTACACGGTAAGTGCTCTGTGGGAATGAGTTCTGTTTTCATTCCTGCAACTCGATGGCGATGTTAGACAAAAATCCTAGTAGAGTCATTTTATAACCTGTTATATATTGAAGTCAGTGCTTTCTGCCTCTGCCCCATCTGGGCTGGCAGACAATGGCATATCGAGGCAGGGCTGCGTAAGCCCTGCAGACATTCAGCATCTCTGGTCATGGTAAAAATATGAAGCAGAATGACTTTTAGTTGTTTTCTTTTATTGTTCTTAAATTCTTCACAGACCATGAGCTCTCTCACTGCCTTTCTTGGGGCAGACCACCCCACTGCCAGCTCTTGGCATCTCCTGGGGCCCGGAGACCTGTGTTGATGTCTGACTTTGTTCTGGAGTGACCAGTTCTGACAGAAGGAATGCCAAGATACATGATGAACTAATTCTCTCCATGTGTCTTATTCTCAGCAGCTTTATTCTAACTAATACGCTGGATATTTATGCCAACTATGGGGAAAAGCAAACGGGAAGCTTTTTTTTTTTTTTTTTTTTTTTTTTTTTACATTTTACTACAAATGCGATCGTCAAACCAAAGGTACATTTCTTATCTACTATTCTAAGAAGACTCCACCTCTTGCTATAAAATAGAAGTAGAAATCCTTCAGTTAAACTGCAGAAAGTAAATATCCTTCATTTAAACTGCAAGGGGATTTCCCCATCTTGCTGACAGTCATGTTGTGCCTACCATTTGAATAAATATTAGATTATGTGCGACACTTAGACCCATTGCCTCTCTACCTCAAAAATCTCCGGCTTAAACAAATTCATATTCACCTCTCTCTCCCTTTCCCTTTTTTATTTTGATTCTTACATACGGCAAACTTTGGTTCTCTTTCAAAGAATTCACTTCTTCCTTTGGGCCAAAGCTTTGGTGTCATGTACATCTTCAAGCAAGATCAGCATGTTTTCTCCTCGAGAGTCTCCCTTAGAAAAGGTGGAACATTCTAAAATCAGCTCCACCGGCCTATACCCCAGAAAAGTGAGATTTTTCTGACTCAACAAAAAGGTTAACACTGCTGCCATTTAAGTGGAAAGATAACTACACTTCCCAGTTAAGACCTCCCTGTGATGAATGGGAGTTTACACCTCTGTGTCGCCGTGATTTCAGAACTTTTTTGGAAAACAAGAGAAGGTTCTGCCTGGAACCAGAGTGGGGAGAGCACACAGAGCGTCTAGACTGAGCGTTCCGGTGCTGTGGCGGACTTGGCACACACCGGCTCACACACGTGGTGTCGTTACCAGACTTGAGAACATCAAAAATAGTGCATCTCCAAGTTGGGGGGGGGCGGGTAAGTTTAGAGATGAATAGTTGCAGAGAAAAACTTTCATTTTTTAGAATGCACTCTTTGAGCCAGGAGTAATAGAATTTCCGTTCAAAATTCAAGACAAAAGCACAGGGACACATCACCTCTGAAAACCCTTAGGATTTCATTTTCCGATTTCCGGTCCCATTTCCGGTCTGTCTTTCCTTAGCCAAATGCCTACATACATTTCTCTTGAAGAAACTCAGAAAGAAATAAACTGCAACTGTCATGTGTGTTGGGAACATCTCTGTGACCTTGGCATAAAGGTCAGCCCGGTTTCCAGGCCCCTCAGTGAAGTTCAGCCAGTGCTGGCCCTGGGCTAAAATAACACAAGGAGGCCTGTGGAGTGGCTCCTGCTTCTTCTGGATTACAGCTCAGCTATTCTCATCTTGATGGTCCAAACTCCTCACGACTGAATGCCCAGTTCCCTTCAACTGGATTCCTGTCCTTTACCCCCATTTTCTCTTTGTAAAACTAGATTCCATCTGTCCTCCCCCACTTCTCCTGGAAAATTCTTATACATCTTTTAAGCGTTCATTCAGTCTGCAGCTCCTTTAGGAAGCCATTCCAGACCTCTTCCTCCTGATCCTAACCCGGGCTCTGTACCCCTCTGTCTATATATTTATATGTATCAGCATTCCACCCATTGCATTGCATTATGACCATCTATGTGTGTGTCTTCCCCACCAATCTGTGAGGTCCTTGAGTGCAGAAACTGTTCTATTCAGCTGCAAATCTCTAGAGCCTCGTCTACTGCCTGGCATATTATAAAGACTCCATAAATGGTGAGTGAGTGAATGAATGAGTAATGAGTTCCTATCCTTCAACCCTAGCATCTGGACATTCTGCCTTGCACTCTAGTCCCCAGAGGTGAGTGCCCTGTCCCTGAACCTCAGGAATCATCTCCATACCTGAGTCTGAGCAGGCCTCTGCCACAGTTCTCTGATCACACCTGCCTCCCACCTGGACCCTCACTGGCTACTCCACGCACTTCTGCCCAACACCTGTCCCTCCCACCTGGTTAGACACTAGAGTCTTAGCCTCACTTCAGATCTTGTACTCAATTTGGACTTCAGCCAATAATCATTTTGTCCGTGTTTCTCTCCTCTGCCTCCCCCTCTAACCTCTGGTTGTTGCTGAACAAATCCTCATCCCCAAAAGTCCATTCTCAGATTAACCAACCCAGGGCCTTGCTCCCTGTTTCTGCTATCTCATCTGGTCATAGTGCCCCAAGTCACTCTGGAACTCCTTGGTATAACTCATCTTGGTTATGACTCATGTCTTATCTTCCCTACCAGATTGGAAACTGCTTAAGGGAAAATGGATGAAGCCCCCATGCTCAGCACAGTCCCTTGTACAACAAACAATCCTGTAAGTATATGTTGAATGGATTCATTAACCCTTTGCTCCTCCTTAAGCCAAGGTCCAGAAGCGTTCTGTTTTTCCCCACCCTGAATGGTCTGCCTCTACAAATGGATCCCCTTAAGTGTGAGTTGTTCCTATGCAAATATTCAAGTCAGTGAACATCAGGTTGCAGAGAATGGCATGGCTTGTGGACAGGATTATGTGTGCATGCAACTTGGGTAGAGAGCTTTCTCTCGCACAGAGGACTCCCACCTGGCATCAGGCTCCCTGCTCTGGAGACACCCCAGGCACGCAGAAACATCAGTTTCTGGACCCAGGCATCTGCTCAATTCACGTTAGTACTAATTTTTGCGTCAGACTCCTTGGCCCTCCCTTTCATTAGCTTGTCATCAAAGATTGACTATGGGATTCCTGTAGTGGTGCTCTTTTACTTTGTTCTTTTAACAAAATGTATTTAAATTCCCATTTAGCAAGCAGGCCAAGGGAGAAGCTGTTTCCCCAGTGACGTTCCTCCTAATTCTCCATCCTCCATACCTGCCAGGCTCCTCTGACAGTTCCCACATCTCTGATGGATGAGATGGACTTATTTGCTGCAGCTATTTTTTCACTCCATGCAAACCTTTATATATATCATAAATTTTTAATATCCAATTTGGAGTCTTCAAAGAATAACGGTAACAAATATGCAACATGAAGATAATGGGAATCAAATCATGTTTATGGCCTCTAGGAGCATCTCCTTAAACGATGTCAGGTCAGAACCACTCAGAGCTGTGAGCGCGTGAGGCTACCGGGCTGATCTCGCTCCTGATTAATGGCTGCCCTTACTCAGGGGCCCTAATGGATTGCATGACAGTTACGGCAACAGATTCCACATCAGCCTGAAATACAGCTACCACACCAGCTAAAATATATCATGCTCATCCCAGCACATTACAGCTGTGTCCAGAGAAATCAGAGCAGTTGCTAAGTGGTTCTGAAAATCCCTGTTTTTGCTTCTCATTTAAAAAATCTGTTCTTCCTATATTGGACAGGACTGCTGGATTTATCTTGCACTGCTTTTTGTCAGGTCACCTGAGTGTCTTTGGTAAGAACTGTCTTCCCAAAGTGGTCTGCAGGTAAGGCCCAGCAGCTGGGGCATGCAGCCCCCTCTTCTGTTCTCTGCTAAAGTCACACCACCATCACATCCCAAGCAGCTTCTGATTATCCCAGGACCCTCAATCCATGGGGGATTATCCAGGCTCCTGATGGCTCCCCTCCTCCCACCTCTTGCCTCCACCCACCAATTGCCTTTTGGCTTTTTCACTCACTATTCATTTGTATTTATTACCCAGGGTCATGTGAGGGGAAACAAAAGGCAGGCAATTCCACCATGTTACCCGTTGGCACCTATGAAATACTTAAAATAATTGGCCTAATCTAGGCATTTCAGGTGGTCCTTTTATTCCTTTCCTCTGAAATCACTAGGCAGAAGGGGCTGGACTCCAGTCTTTATATACAGACCTCAGGATGGGCCTAACGAATTAGAGAAAATGTGAAACAGGCAAGGCTGGAAAGGGACCCCAGGACCCCATCTGTAAGAGTAGGAAAGAATCCAGACGTAATGGAGGAGATTTACTATCCACAGGAAGTCTCCCTCGAAATAACCTGGGCTCAGATGGGAATAGGAAACACACTAGAACCAGATGAAGGTACTGCTCTGGATATTATCAAAGATTAATAGTAACAGCTAACATCCCTACAGCTGTTATGAACGCACCAGACATCATTCTAAGTGCTTTATATTTAACACACACACCCACCTATATACCAGAGCAAAACAAAAACTTATGATTAGGTACTATTATTACCTCCTTTTTATATACAAGAAAACAGGAGCACAGAGAGATGATGTTGTTCATACAAAGTCACACAGCTAACAAGTGGTGGAACCAGAATTCAGACTCAGGCAATCTGCCTCCACAGCCCTCACTCTATACTTGATGATCTGCTAGCTCTCTGCTAGTGGTTTAAAACAAAATCAGTGTTGGGGCACCTGGCTGGCTCAGTCGGTTAAGCGTCCCACTTTGGCTCAGGTCATGATCTCATTTGAGTTCAAGCCCCACACTGGGCTCTCTACTGTCAGCACAGAGCCCGCTTCAGATCCTCTGTCCCCCTTTCTCTGCACCCCCCCCCTCAAAACAAATAAACATTTAAAAACTTTTTAATTAAAAAAAATCAGTGTGAAATTACTTGAAAATACTGATGTCATTAAGCTAAAAATATATGTTATTAATTCATTAAGGGAGGTTTTCATAATTCTCTGGTTTTCTTGGGTTTTCAATTCTAAGATTGAATACACCAAAGAAATGAGGAAAAGAGGGTACTTAAGGACAAACATAACTGAAGGTGGTGGTGGGGTGGTCTGCAAAGAGCCTAGGAAAAAGAGGCGAGAGCAAACGTGAGTCAGTAAGTCTCTGGCATAGGCTGAGGGAGAAGCTACTTCAAAATTTATAAAATTAATCCTTAAAACAAACCAACCTCTTTGGCCTGATTCTTATTAAATAACCTTTGGATCATTGATTATGACACCTAAGCCCATCAATTCCAGAAGGACATGTCCTACAGAGCTCACTCAACTATTCAGATCCTTTAGCAATTTCCTTTGTGAATTTCTAAAAGCATTATCAATATTATCATATTATTTTTTATTAGTCTCATAAATGGTTCTGCACGGACTATAAAGGACATTGTGTATCTTATGTCATTCAGTCCTGGCACTCCAGTATATAAATGCAGATTGTGGCTTTGGTTAACATGAATCAGCTCATCAAAGCAGTGGATGAGCTGTGGATGAATTTTTGGATGAACTGGCAAAATGAAGTCCCTGGACTTGTTTAGCCAAGGAACAGGCCGAGATTGTGGTGATTCTTCAAGAGTTGGGGTGTGGGGAGCCAAAGGCCAGTTCACTAGCCTCTGTTCAATACCACAACACCCTCTACGACTAGGAAAAATTGAGACAGAGCAACAGTAATGTAGCCCCCATCAGGCTGATGGCTAATTAGCTCAGTGGGTGAGAAGATGATGCAAGAGGCTCAGGGGCACTTCCTGAGATAGTTAGCTTGCTCTGTTGTCCCTGTCACAGAACATACCCTTCATCATGACCTGCCACATCACATGCATAAAGGTCTTAGCAAAGGGGAGATGGACACCAGAAACACGTGAGAGAATGTGGATGAATCAGTGTGCATCGCTCACTGCTTTTGGAAGAAATAACTCAAAGGGCATACCCGGGTGATGATGGTCATGGATAGCTATGAATCACAAATTGAAACACTTGTGTCCTTGAACTAGTTTCTCATTCTGAGGTCAAGGACTATGATTTCTAAATTAGCAGCAATACTTGTCAAAGACCATGTCACAATTGTTATCTGTAATAAAGGTTCAGTGCTCAAACCAACCTTACCAGCAACCACAGAAATGCCATAATCAGGATCCAGATACTACAGGACTGTTTACATCTTCTCTGCATGGTTTACATGGGCCTCGGTCTACCTCATTCCCTTGGTGCCCACCAACCTGCAAAGTAGGCCTGTAGATGCCCCATAGAGGTCTGCACCGGTTCCCTACCAGCTCCAGCTTTGAGGCTACTTCTATACCACTCTCAGCTCTCAACCCTCACTCTTGGCTCTAGACCTGCCTTGGAAGCTTTGATCTGTGCACTCGGCCTGGCTGGAGCTGTCTCCATAGAGGCTGCCTTGAACTAGCCATTCTGGTCCTCCACCTTGGATAGCTACAGAAAAGTATCCCATCCTGGTCACTGCCCTGACCCGGGGCCAATTTTACAGTCAGCGTCCTATAATGGTGCCCAAAATATAACGTGTCTTAAAGATAAGGTTTCCTTAGTAAGAAACAGAAGTGCGAATTATGCAATGGTTTTAAAGATCTAAAGTTGGCCTGACATAAAGAAGAAAGACCAAGAGTAGGAGTAAAATCCTGGCTGTTACTGTGCCCTGTCCACACAAATGCTCTGACCAACATGGAGTGATGCTGTGGCTTGTACCAGTGGTGTCAGGCAAAGGAGAAAGACAGGGTGACACGTCTATTCACTGTGCCTCCTGGGTCTTTCCAAGTGTGAAGTTGGGATGTGATTCTGAACAGGATGGTCCTCCTGACTGCTTCAATTATGAGCCACGTACCACCTGAACTGCTAACAGAGGCGCCATCAGGCTTAGAGCAACAAAGTCAAAATTACTTTGTTTCCAAACCCAGGACTGATCAGCCTCTCTGAGGAGGCAAATGTAAAGATGGCAGCAAAGGAGCTTCTGATCAAATGGCCCTCTCCGGAGTCTTAATTTTAAATCCCTGCCATTCTGCAAATGATAAATGGAAGTAATAAAAAGCGGGACTGTGACATGTTTAAAGAGGGGGCAATCTTTCAAGCAGAATTCGACTTGTGTTGAGGGAAGGGCCTGTTGAAGCCACCAGCTGAGTACCAGATTAAGGTCCATGCTTAGATGATGATGTCAGCTAACACTTGTTCCTCTGTCACCCCTTTTTGAAAGTATTATTGTTTTTGTTGTTACATTTCCAGGAGTTACATTTTAGAATCAAAGCCTAAGTGACAAAAGACAAAAAGTGTCCTTGGTTTCCACATCCTCTCTCTGTGTAGTATAGTTGAGAACAAGAAGGTATAGTTTTCTCCTGCACAGCGAGCAGCCCTGCCCCTCCTGTTTGTCCCATTCCTCTTACCTGACCTTTCTGGTTACTGAAATTCCCAAACTATTCCAGATCCTCCATACTCTGGTATCTTAGTTGCCCAGTGGGGTTCTAGATATAAGATAACTGGGGAGCCACATCAGAATAAGGCTCCCAGACTGCAGACTGGACCCCACTGGAGAGAATATCACTGCTTCCAAAGATGTCCAATTCAATGACTGCTTCACAGAGATGTCACCACAAAAGAAAAAAAAAACTCAGTATAGAAGTCACTTTGACAGTGGCATTAAGATTAAAGTTTGTTCTCTGCCAGACACCATGCTAAACAATTGCAGACTTTGGCTCATTACTCCCCAAACCGTTGTAAGGTCTATATGACCATTACTACCCTCATTTTTCCAATAAGGAATCTGAAGTGTAGAGAAGCTCAGTGACTTTTCCAAAGCAAACAAGCTAACAAAGGCAAAGCTGGGGTCCAAATGCAGGTGTTGTGACACCATGCCCAGGCTCTTGATCCCCATGCAACACTGGCTCTTCCACTGCAGCTCAGTCAGCAGAGGATGTTGGCTGACAATGAGCAACAGAAACTGTAGATATTACTAGAAGGCAGAGAAGTCAAGGTTCAAATGTCCCTGCGGGTCCTTGCAGGAGAGAGGAAAACTTTGCCCTCTGATCTCCCCTCTTTATGGTGAAGCACCAATGACCATTGCAGTGGTCAATGGAGCCAGCACCTCCCTGAAGGTCAAGGCCTGGGTGTCAGTCTACTAGGCCAAAGGCAACACAGGCAACAAGAACACAGCCAAAGGTTGAGCAGATCCAAACCCTAAGCCCACCAGGATGGAGGGCAATGACCTTTCCAAGTATTCTGCACTTGAGGTATGGGGCAAAAAAAGACGGAAGGATGGAAGGAGAGGGAGGGTGGGGAGTTGGTGTGGAAATGGGAGTTTGCCCGGGGAGTCCTATAGGTCAGCAGGAGAAGCTCTGCACAGAGATGGGGGGGGGGGGGAAACACACCCCTTAAGTCCCTTAAGTTGACAGACTTCCCATTGGGGGCCTGCTTGTTTTGAAATCCCTCTTATATTTCATTTGCAAATCTACATGATTAAGATGATGGGATTCCAAGGTGAGAGTGGGAGCCTGAATCTTTTCTTGGGTGTCAACATAGACTGAGCCATGTTTTCAAGGACAAAAGATTCTAAATTCATAAAACTTTACTTGTGGTTCTTACCTAATCATAGAACAGAAAACTGTCAAATGGTTTGATGTGGAAAATAGTAAAAGGGGAATAGGAATGATCATTTGACATAACTATTATAATATTAGCCTTCTCTTGTTACTAAAACATGCAATGTTTTACTACAATGCAATCAAGTATCCTAGTGTGTGAAATAAAGAAATTTCACTCTTATCTTTGCCTTAAGGAATGACAGACCTTTGCCTTTGAATGACAAAAGTGATTTGTCTAATTCTATAAACTACAGGTTGTACCATCTGCCTTTATACAAAACCATTCTACGTGGCATTGTGACCCCATAGAAAACAGACCGCAATGACAAGGACACGTATAAACTTTTTTTAAGGTCCCATTCATTCATTCACTCCTGCCTCATTTATTGAGCATCTACCAACGTGTCCAGCAGTTGTAGACAGCTGAATAACTAACCATCTAAAATGAATGGTATTCGGAGCATCTGGGTGGCTCAGTCGGTTGAGCATCCAACTTCAGCACAGATCATGATTTCATGGTTCATGGGATTGAGTCCCATGTCCACGCTCTGTGCTGACAGCTTGGAGACTGGAGCCTGCTTCGGATTCTGTGTCTCCCACTCTCTCTGCCCTCCCCCCACTCACGCTCTGTCTCTCTCTCTCTCTCTCAAAAATATAAACATTAAAAAAATAAATAAATAGGGGCGCCTGGGTGGTTCAGTCGGTTAAGCGGCCAACTTCAGCTCAGGTCATGATCTCACCCCGTGAGTTCAAGCCCCGCATCGGGCTCTGTGCTGACAGCTCAGAGCCTGAAGCCTGCTTCGGATTCTGTGTCTCCCTCTCTCTCTGCCCCTTCCCTGCTCGCTTTCTGTCTTTCTCTCTCCCTCCCTCTCTCTCTCTCTCTCAAAAATAAACATTTAAAAAAAATTAAAAATAAAGAAATAATAAAATAAAATGAATGATATTCAGACCACATGTCCAACACATTTTAATTTTTTAAGTTCAACGATAGTAAAGCAAAGGATCCCTTGCCAAGGTCTAACCATTCACAATTTGGAGTGTCAAATATCATACATTTATATCCTATTTAAAATTTAGATTTTAAAATAATTATAATTTTTTAAAGTAAATAAAAAGTCAACCACAAAAGGCAAGAAGTAGAAAATATTCGCATAAGCAAACAAGAATTAGGATGAAATAAAAAACCAGAAAAAGTGAGAGCAAATTCTCAAAGGCCAAGCACTCCGTGTGCCATTTAGCTGAGGAGGTTAGTACAGAAATGGGTGAGGAGGGCCATTTGGTGCCAATACTAAGCTAAGTTTGATTTCTGGCACCAGCAATAAAACAGGGGACATAACATCCAGCTCAGAAATTCAATGCAAGGATTAACTGAAACAATTCATCGCAGGTCCCACACAATGCATGGAACAGAGTAAGTACTCAATATAGGACAGTTATTTAAATTTCACAGACCCACTTTCTTTTCTGAAGAGAAAAACTCAGCTGGCAGGAAGGCAACAGGGACTCACTCTCTCCTATCATTAAAGTCTTGATTAAGTTGTGCACAACTATACAGCATGCTCGGCAGCCAAAGACCGATGTCAGTCAGAAGACACTGGTGAAGAGTTGAGGGCTTTTTAGAAATGCATAAGCACGAATCAGGATCTTAACCCTCTACGCATCGATATCAATGACCACTTCTACATCTCTTTCACCATCTGACTACTCATTCCGCTCCCTGCAAATAAAGCATGGTTGGGTTTTCTTTTTTTATCCCTTCATCTCCTCTTGGGTTTTGCGAGCAGTATCTCCATCAAGCAACTTTCTACATGGGCTGAGCAGCTCCCATCCAGGTGAGCAGCCGGAAATTCACGGAGGCTACCACGTGTTGAATTGCGCGGCCCTCACCACACCTCTGTCAGCTCAACCAAGGTCTTACTGTCGGTCTCTTCCTTACCATTCATATCCTCTCCCTTTATTCCTTATTTCCAGCTGCTAACTTCACCCTGTATCAACTTTGTTTCTAACTCAGTAACAGAGGACACCTGCATCATCTGCTGATTTTAAATGCTCCGTAGAGGTCGGGCACCCATACACTGTGACCCACACACTCTTTCCAAGCTGAACGGCCTCACCAATGACAGAGGATCAAATTACAGAGGAGAATTTCTCAACAATCCAATATGTGGTTCACCATTTTCACAAAATGTGTAAATGAGAGGATATAGTTTTCTTATTCAAAAGGCAAAGAAGGCTTATTCTTTCCTTTAAATGTTTCATCATTTATTAGGTCCTTATTCATTTAAGAATTCAGTACAAAACTGTTGCCTTTGAGTTTTGTTTTGTCTTTAATGTGTTCATCTTCATCTTTTGACACATCATCTCTCCTTCACACTCTTTAGACAGGACCCTGAATCACCTGGCAGTCTCTTCTCCATAAGTGAGACTCCCCTCTCCTAGCCACCTGTGCAATCAGAAACAGCTTTCTTTTATTTTACAGATTTACTTCATCTTGAAGTAAAATGTCATTTCGTTTCTATTTCTCCCCACCTCTTGCCCTGCCACAGGAAGCTGCTGTACAGGTACCATATAATGTTTATGCTCATTTGTTTCTTTGTATTACATCCTGCCCTCCTGTGCTCCAGAATCGGATGTGTACAAAGATATAATCAAAATGAAATTGTATTAGTTTAGATCAACATCTGTGGCAGCAATTCCTTAAATGATACAAACAAGGCAGTAGCTATAATGTCTGTCTTGTTTCAAGGTAAAAATGAAAAATGACATCTTTGATGGAGAAGACTCCACAGAGACCCGAGGAGAAACGCGGCCTCTTCCCCTGCTCACAGACAGCTCTCTTTCCCGTCATATGGCTGACAGGTGTGTAATCATGTTCCTTAGTCACAGTTTGTGTTAAAATAACCAATTACCAAATGAATGAGAATTGAGCTCTAGTGTGACTGTCGCCACTGTTGCAGACTGATGATGCACATCCAAAGCACAGCTTTAAAGAGAGGCTCTGATGGGCTCCTCCCCAAAGATACTCTCCAAGGCTAGAAGCCTCTCCCACTGTACAATGACTCTGCTCAAATACAGGACATTTCTCCTCTGGCCCCTGCCCTAAGGAATGAAGCGACCAACAGGGCCACCATGGATGATCAGTCCAATTTCCTTGGCAACTCAAGGTCCCTACCATTTCCTGCCCTTGATCTTTCCATAACACATCACCCTCGCCTCTCATCTAATGCCTGCTGGCAGAGCGGTCTCCCTGCCCACCCAGATTTCCGCATGGACAAGGCAGTACCTGCCATCAACCTGTTCTTCCCTCTGTGATGTATATCACCTTCCACCTGACCCCACAGTGACAAAAGACAATGCTGAAACCCAAGAGCCCTGACATTCCAAGTGTATCCTCACCAGGCAAGGAATTCCCCAGATCTACTCCCCAAGAAAGGTAGAGCAACATGCAGGTAGCCTGCAGAGCCACATGTTGTTCACTGTTGTGGGTATAGTCAAGAGAAGCAAATGCTTTAGCATTGATGAAAAAATGTAAGCACAAAAATCACACTTTCTATTGGCCCAAAGGTTGTCAACAGGCTGGGGGAGAAAGCCCACAAATAACTCAAATGAAGTCAATGTAGAAAATTGAGATAATGACTTATTTACAACAGGTTGATTATAACAGTGCAATTATTACACTGTAGGTGACCTTCACCACTTACCCCTCCCACCTGTCAGACATGCCCTGTTGTGGGCCCATGGGTGGAGGAGCCCTACTTCCCAGACTGGTGGCTGAAGAAAAAGCTGAAGAATAGATGAATAAAAGTTCCCGCCCTGTAGCTTTGTTTCCCACCTGTGAAGCAGGGTTAGTACTTCGTACCCACACTCGGTCACATAGGAGATGGGTTGTAAGCACCATGCAACACCAATGGTATAACTCAAGAAAAGATTTTTGAGTTGCATGTCCACTGAGATCTTTTGATCGGCAATACTATACGCTTTCAAGCAAACATGAAATTTTCAATAAAGCCAAAAGGAGGTGCTGATTCAAATTTTAAGTGGCAAATATCAAAGTAAAAAAGTTAACCTAAAAATCTTTGTATTGCTTTATTTAGACTAACGGATCCAAGGAGATTCAAGACAGCTTCAAAGAAATGAGTAAAAAGTACCATTCTTTTATATCTCTCACTCCTATTTTTTTCTCATCACAAAAGATGTTCCAGTGGAACCAGACCAATGTTACTTTCCTGTAAAAAGGCTTGGTAAGCTATGCTTTGCATGATATGAAAGGTAATAAACATTTAAGAGGAAGGAAAAAACATCAGCTGGTTTTCTCCTTCTGTGTTCTTCTGTAACTTCTTTTTACCTCAGTCTTGTTACCCTCATTAGCATAAGTGCTAATTACCACCACCCCCCCTCTCCTACTGGAAGGGCAACTGGGACCCCACATTGGCTTCAACAATGGCTGACATCCCAGGTCAAGGCTGGGGGAGAAGAATGAGATTGGGGCTGTGTAAAGGTAAGTGGAACATGGTGTGACAGATAAGCTAAAAAAGGGACAAAAATGCAGGCGGCTGCTGAAATCAAGGGTCTCCTTCCAAGGAGGGGGCGAGACCCGGTGCTGCGTTGCATATGATGTTCTCTCCTCCACTTATTCATGTGCTCCTGGCAATTTTGGCTGTGGCACCTTGAGTGAAAAGCACACTATTTTGCACATATGGTGGAAAGAGTCTTGTGCATCAGCTGAATGCATACTGTACTACATACACATTCTGTTTTATCTCCGGGCCCAGCCGTGCTGCAAACGCTTGCAAATTGGGAAGCCTTCTGTGCAGTAAAAATACGGACAGGAGAAGCTAGACTGTGACTTATAAGATGCGACACTAGCCAAAAAAGCCAAAGTAACTAAAAGTGAAGGCGTGTGCTTCACGCTCATTGCAACAAAGGCGGCGGCAGCTCTTCAAGGTGGAGACCCCCCCGCCGGGGCTGGTTCGTTTCCCCTCATCCTGTGGTTTCAGACCCAGGGAATAGGCTTCCCTTCCACACACGTGATGCCCTCTGGAAACCTCTGCCCGTACCCAATGCTGTTTCATTTTGTGGAAAGTTTGGAATGTATATGGAAACAATTTCAGTGAAATTTCTCATGTACCTCGGTAGGAAATAGTGACGAAATGGCTATTTTTGTCCTCCATTTTCTCCTGACGTCTTCCACCTACCACCCTGCAATGGCACGCTGCTGCCCTCAGCGAGTCCCTGGCATCAGTTTCACTTCCTAAGTGTTTCTCAAAGCAAAATCTGACACTGCTCCGGATTCACAACTCCCGGTATATTGGGGATACAAAAGGGGCAAAGTGGTGGACTGTTCTGACCTTCCTTCTTTCCCACTCTTCCTTTACCTGGAGCCCAAATAAAGTAAGAATGATTTTTGTAAATCACTCTTTTAAAAGGAGCTAAGGAGATTGATAAAAAAAAAAAAACCCTTTCTCGATTCAAAGGACAGATCTTCCTTTCTTTTTCAATTAGCCTCGTATATGAGTAGGAAGACGGTGCCAGAGCGTAAAGATTTCTCTAACAAATGATAACAATTCTTATAGGGGTCAGTGCATTAAGGCTCCTATCACTCCTTCTCAGGCTGCTGAGAATGGTTAAGTTCTTATCTCAAAAATGAAGAAAGCAAGACATAACCAGGTATCCGACAGAATGCACAGAACTATAACATGGGATTCTTGGCAGCATACGGACTGTTTAAAGTATATAAGGGAAAGAGCAGAGAGCACCCAGAGTAATGCCCCATATTGTCCCCATTGTCTGCTGGAAGCTCCTTCTTAATTCAAGGACACATCTCTCCCCTCCTAGCCCTTCTGTCTGTGTGACATCAGAGGTTGTAAAGGAGCACCAGGCTTACTAATGTGTGTGTAGCTCCCTCCCTAATCCTGTGTGTAGAATTCGTGATTTCGTTTCCATGTTATTTAGAATCATCCTCTCACAAATGTTAGGAGTGACGGAAGTTAACCCCAAACTGGTGGGGGAGCTTTGACTTGCCTGAGGCATGCTTTGGCTCATTTCTGTCAGTTGTTCATTTTCAATATGGTTTTAGTTTGTTGAGTTGCTAGAAACAATAAAATACATATTTAAAAGATTGTGTCTTATAAGAACTCCTCCACGGGCAACTTTACCACACTTTCCACTGTTCAGTACTTTGTTCAGCTTTTTTCTTTGTTAGTTGAGTTTGTGGCTGCCTTTTAAAAATTAGTTGAAATATACAGAAAACATAATAAAGTCAATAATTGGAAATAACTCCTGCCATTGGACTCTGTTAACACTACTGGATGATAATTATTGCTGATATACCCAAAATTCTCAATGGAGACCTCCAAGAAATATATATAAGGGATGGGAAAGAAACATTACATACATGGATAAAGCCACAGGTTCTTAAAATGGACCTTTTAACAAAGTTTTAAAAGAACCACCCAGTTGAGTTTAAATATTGTTCCTCCTTCCACACAGCCACGTTAGAGCCAGAAGAAATGGAGCTGGGGGAATTCTCTGGGCTACTCTCAGAACCTCTTTTCTAGTTCTCCCTTTAAAAAAAACAAAACACAACAATAAAAAATGATTTATTTGCAACACATCCCAGGCCCCATCACTTCAATATAGCATAGGAGTAGAAAAGAGTCACACAGCAAGTATCATTTAGCCCAAGGGAGCGATCCGTGCCTGCAAAGGCAGCAAGCCCATCCCCCACCTCCCCAAACCGAACACACAAACAGGCCAGCCCAGAATGAAGTCAGCCAGGCCTCAGTACATCCCACCCTCCCCTAGCTCTTCAAGCTTCCTAACTGCAGCCACGGGCAGCCCGAACCAGGCCACCTCCTAGCCTCTTGCCTAGCAGGGTACATATTTAAACAAGAATCGGCCACTCTTCTTCTCCCTTTAACGTGTGTATGTCCCATCTTCAGAGCCAGGAAGAAAACTCCTGGAGAGAAAGGACCAGATCTTATGTGTTTCTTACGTGTTTCTTTCCCATAATCCCCAAAGTCGATGTGCTGTGAGATGAAGTCCAACGAGTTCAGAACACGAGAAGTCCCTCTAGGAAGAGCATTTGTTAATGACTGAATATGCTATGTACTAAAATGCAATCCAATCCCAGAATTTGGCTAGTAAAATATGTAGGTATTTTGAGGATATTAAATCAAATAATAGTACTTGAAATGCTAAAGAATATAGACTTTGAGGAGGTGATTTCTTGGTGGAGTAAGAACATAGTGGAGAAAGTGATTGCTCACTCGAGGGTGAGCTGTGATGCTGAAGGTGTGTCTTCATCCCAGGAGACCAGGCACGTGAGGGAGGTTTGAGAAGCATCTTCTTGGGCTGGAGTGGTCAGGGGGAGAGGGGATTTTAGGTGAGTGCTAGAAGGAGGTTTTCAATAGAAGTCTCAATTATTTTCCAGGACCTGTCCAACTTTCAATTTCACCCTCGAGGGACAGGGGTGAAGAGGAAGAAAGTGCATCCTGGATTTTGGATCAGGAGCACAAGCCTGGTTATGTATTACTAAGCCCTAAACTTCTACCCTCGTCCCCATGTGCTCCCTGCCATTTCTTATCTACTTCTGGTTGTGGTCATTTTCTCCCCTTTGTTCCTTATTATATTAATAGGAAATGAATGAAAGACTCTTGATACCCTTGATACCCTTGAAGCACAGTGCTTGACACAAGGGAATGCTCCATAAATGTGGGGCTGTGGACCTGAGATAGCAATTGAGTGTTTGCCTACCACATCCCCTTCTAAGGGACTGTGTACCATGTTTTGTACCATATGACCAGCCATAGCTGACTGGACCAAGGATATGCACTTGACCCAAGACCAGCCACTAGATAAGGTGTCCGGCAACCCATGATATGGCCTGCTGCAAAAAGATGAACTGATTCAATCAGATTTCCTCTCTCAGGAACGAGAACTGGCATATACCAAGAGACTGCAACATGTAGTGACGGGAGCTGAATTGAAAGGTCACAATATTGGGAGGAGCTGGAGAGGCCATGATGAAGTTAGACATGCTGAATGTCGAGGACCAGGAACTATGGGGAGGACAGAAAGGAAAACATGGAGCAGCCAGCCAGGGAAAATCAGAGATACCATGACAGAGGAGATGGAGAGAAGCCAAGCCCAAAGCTGCCTCAGTTCTCGCTGCTTTCTGGTTCCAAATCCTGCCCCCTTTCCTGAAGAGCCTGGCTAAAATAGACAGTAACATCTTCTGTCTTCAATTTAACTCCATTCTCTTCCCTTTCACAAGTCCAGATGCTTGTTTTTCTTTCTCTCCCACGGTGGAGAGGGGAAGCGGCTACTGCAGATGAAAGGAGCCTCTAAGGGCGAACAAACATGAGGATTTTGAAACCCATCAAGCATCTCGGCACAGACCTCCACCGCCTGCTGGGTCTGAAGGATGGGGCACTGCATTAAATCTTAGAAAGGGAAGGCGTGAGTGAGAATGGCCCTTGTTTTGTTGTGCAGGAGAAGACAGCAGTGTTAACAAGCAGAACCAGTGGTGTGCGATTTCCTTCATCACCTGAAACCACCATTAAAGGTGTGGATTAGACAATGCTTTCTGTTTGGTGAATCCTGGAGTCTGAGTGGATTCTGTTTTTTATGGCAAATCAGCCACGGCCTTTTGCTCTTCGGGGCATTTGTCATTTCTAATTTCTGAGAGTGGCAGATGTCAGCTCCCTTAGCAAGGAACAATTTTTTAAAATCTGTTTGTACACATCGGCTGACACAAACTGAGCCGAAACCCACTGGGGGAAAGTACAAGATTATGCTTGAAGCAACTAGGAAACAAGGCTTCCACTGCCCTCCCTGCACAGTGGGGGTGGGACAGGCCAGGGTGCCTTCTCACCCCTATTTCCTTTATTTCCATTCCACATATCCCAGCCTACAGTTCTGGAAGGTGCGGAGACTGGTCGATTAACCTGAATACTCAAAATAAGTTCACTTTTAGGCTCGCTTTTATTTTCCATTCTCTGGCTTAGAGATTAGGTGTATATTCCACAGTTTGACAGAATCTCATTTTTACTTTCTGTTTTTGTGGGGGTTCTTTTAGTTAAGATTATTTACTCATTCCACTTATCTCCAGATACCCCCAGTTACAGTCAAAGTCCAAGAAACTGCTAAGGATTGGGGACTTACTCCCTGAACTCTGCCTCTGGTCCTGGGGCTCCACTCACCTCATCCCATACTTATTAGTTCCATCTCAGCCCAGGGGCCCTGGGAACCTGGACTAGGCTCAAGTCACCTCCTACCAAGATAACCATATGGAAACTGAGTCAGTTTTAGGCCCCTCTTTTCCTCCCCCTAGCCACACATATGCACGTGCACACACACACACACACACACACACACACACACACACACACACATGCAACCACACAATCTGAGTCAGACCCTTTGCACCTGCCTGTACTGGATACAGAACCCAGCATGAGAAGGGTGTGCAGGTGGTTCAGGGGGAGACAGAACTCTCCACCATGGTAGAGACTGAGACAACCTGGCCTCATTCAGACTGAACCTGTACAGTCTACAGCAGATTGAGATAGGGAGGAGCTCAATGGGTCCTAACAGAGACACTGGAACCCATGGACAGCTGGGTCCTATTTCTGATGGTCTATGTCACCTCCTTTGCTTCATCAACTATTACTGAGTCCTGAGGAGACTTCTCAGGGTCTCTTGACTCTGCAAATGATGAGGGACTTCAGTCCTTCATCACAGCTGGAGTTGAAATACCACAGACTGGCCGAGCCATATCATCCAAACCAAAGAAAATACATGGACAGTCTCAAAATCTGTGTTGCAGTCACCCAAGCTTCAGTTTTCAATCGCCATCTCTCCTTTCTCTCTTGCCCTCTTTATTTTGATCTGCTGCCCTTTCAGGCAGTGATCTTGTTTTCTTTAGCAGACCAAAGGCAGTTTGTTTCTGAGTTAAATGTCACTTCAATATTTCCCCAAGTGAGATGTTTGAACCAGTTTGTAAGTTTCCTAAGCAACAGAGAAATGCTGGAAAAATATTTGGTATCTCAGGTCTGAAAGTTGCCTTAAACTTTGGCTCCCCGAGCAAATGAAACAGATAGAGTGAATACTCCAGCCTCACTAAAGTTTCAAGTTGAAAAATAAAGTATTGGCCTGAAAGCACAGAGCTTTCAAAGTGGGCCTCCCAAAGCCATGCCACTCAGATTTGTGCTCCCAAACAATTCCAATACTGAAATATTCTAGTGACAGTAAGAGAAACCATCACGGCACAAATCCA
Source organism: Prionailurus viverrinus (assembly GCF_022837055.1). NCBI lineage: Eukaryota > Metazoa > Chordata > Mammalia > Carnivora > Felidae > Prionailurus > Prionailurus viverrinus. Next base: position 97,274,672 of record NC_062565.1, on the reverse strand, counting down.
GGATCATGGAACCATGGTCAACAACTAATGTGTGAGGAGGAAGTAAGCTTCCCTAGCCAAACACAGAATTCTGCAGGAAAATTCCTGTGGGAACCCAGATTATGCCCTGAAGGCTGAGATTTGATTAACCTTCTTGTAGCATGTGTAACGACAAATGTTATTGGTCATAAAATTATCCAGCCCTTATTAAAACACAGCTGCAGCTCTGGGCTCAGTGACCTCCTGGGGGAGAGATTTCCATAAGATAGTGATAGACTTTATGGAAGGAGAGCGCCTTCCTAGCGTTGAAACTACAGGAGAGTGTTTTATACTTTAATGAGGAGTTCTTGAGAGAGACCAGGCTCCTTAGTACTAAAAGCTTTAAGAAATAGAAGGACCAGATTACATTCAGTCTGCTACTTGGTGGGCAGCCAGCCTACAGCTCACAATATGGATCCCTCTTCCTTTACAGAATACGTGCAGAGTCGCATTCACACAGACATACCTATCTTGCATCCAACTGGGGATGTTTTTGTCTTATATAATCATAGCATCTCAGACTCTGAAGGAAATTTAGGGACTCTCTGGACCAACTACCCATCCAGCTCTATCACTAAGTAGAACTGTATGAAAATGGGAACCTATCTTGGAAAGCGTTCCGGAGGGGGGTCTGCAACTCTACGGGATGTTATCAAGGGCCACAGCCAATACCAGAGCCAATGGAATGTATTCCTCCCAAGAGCTAGTGCTAGTCAGTTCCCCATCTCAAGGGTGGGGGCTTCCTTGTGCTTTCCTGAACATCCACATTCATGGGAAGTGCAGCTATGAGGCTCCATCCCCATACAAGCCAAATACCATTGTGGGAAGGGGATTCTCTGCTTTTCTGAGCACATTGGTGAATCCCTGAGCAATGTCCTTTTGTCTAGAACAAGTTTTAAAATAGCTAAAGACAAAATAAGAACAATGAAAATGCTTTTCTGTAGTTTGTTCCTCACTATTTATATCCTACTTTCTTTGCCTTCACATGAGCTACTAAACTCATTTTTATTAATAGTGGTTCCTTTGTGAAATTTAAATCTGCTCCTAGGAATCCTTCCCCAAATACAGAGTATTTCCCCAGTTTAATTTTTCCTAACTTGATCATTTATCTGCTGAAAAAATCAAAACTTGAAGGATTGCAGAATTGTCTCATTAATTTTTTTTCTCAGTGATAAAAGTTTCCCAATGATATAATTTTTCCTCAAATGATGTAAAGCTTTCCTTGTGAAATTATTTTGGGCCATCAAATTCCTACAACCCATGGTTCTTATTTTTCTATCTCTTACATATCATGCATCCATTAACATTTTATCACTTTAAAAATTTTTATTATGCATTTTAAAAACAGATGCAAAAATAAAGATAATAGAACAGAGAATCTCCTAATTCCTATCACTCTGCTTCCACAATTCTCAAATATTACCCCCCTTACTTCATCCATCCATCCCTTCTTTTCATGCATTCCCTGGAAGAGTAATTCCGAGTCATTTCATCCCTATATATGTCTGAATACATTTCAGTCTACCGATTTTTACATAATATTGATAGTATTTTCTTTTCTTTTTTTGAGACTCTCCAGACTCTCCATGTAAACCATCTCAGAATGCTGCAGGGTGTTTCTCAGCATCTCGACCCACCACATCCACTGTCTCTACTTTGTAGAGGCCGGTGGGGGGGGGGGGGGGGTAGGGGGGGTGGGGGCGGGGAGGGGAAGGTTGGCCTCACAAATAAGAACACTCTATCATGAAGTACAAAATTCTGGCCATGAGTTTAAAGTCTCTTTTATCATGCCAAATTGGCATATAAAAACTATTTGGAAAAGACAAGTGAATGTGCACAAATATATCACTCGGTAACCATAAGATAAAATATACTGCTGCCCATATTCTCATCAAGACATCATGGCACCATGTACCAAATGACCTACCAATGTCTAAAGACAATCTTTCTTTAAAATCTTCCTTTATTAACCTCTAAAAGGTTTCCTTTTAATATACCATCATTAAGTGAAATTCAGTATTTAAGAACCAGGGAGCCATTAAGAAGCAAGCGTGTGATGATTTAGTAATATTTTAGTTCAAAGAATACATGATTTTAATGATCTCTTTTGAACACCACAGAATCCCAGACACTGGAAAGAAATAGAAATGTATGACACACCATTCAAGGGATCTATTTCTCTCTGTTGTTCTTACTTCTTTTTAAACTATCAAGCTGTAATAATTATTCAGTCTAAGCAGCCCCCGGTAAATGAAACAGCCCTTAGACAGCTGTCAAGGCTCAGTCTTCCGGAAGCTTTGATTTTAATGAAACTCATTAAGGAAAGAAATTAACAGAAAATATCATAATTTGTCTTGTTTCAGAAAACTAAACAGAAACAAAGGGCTTCCTAACCTGACAAGGAATCTGACCAGCCAAGCTCCTTTATTACATTCAGAGCTCCCCACCAGGAAGCTCTGCACATGTACAGGACTAAGTTAGAAAGAGTGTGTCTTCCCAGAGGAATAGCCCAGCCCAGTTCAGCGACTTGTCTCAGCTCCATGGAGAAGGCCTTCTCAGCCAGGGCAGGGGTTTTTAGAGCCATAGTATGAACGCACAGACTATTCAAGGAAATTAAAGGCTATGGAAAATGTAATTATCATTAAAGGGCTACAGCTGGAGAAACTGTCCACACATTTGGCTGAAAACATTAAATCTAACTTCTCTCCAGACAATGATGAAATTTCCTTCCTTCCTTCCTCCCTTCCTTCCTTTTTTCTTTCTTTCCATCCTTAACTTAAATCCTATGAAATATATGCTCCTTAGTTTCCATTCCACAATGTCTTCCAGCTTAAATTAAACCGGAATGTTTCAAAGAAGGGAAGAAACTTTCCACTAAAATTCCATCCGCTAGCTAGGACACTCTCAAGGAAGACACTGACGATGCCCACAGTTTTTACGCTGGTAGGTTTGACACAGCCCTGATTTAGATATGCTTGGATTGCACATAGATCTAATTGGCATCTCACCCTGATAGGCCAGGTAACCCCAGAGACAGACCCTTCCAGATAGAAGGCATCAGAAGTGTTTAGGAAACTGAGAGCAAGTGTATAATTGACAGTGGTCTCACTGCTGCCAGCACACATTTTTGAGTTCCTCAGGAAAAAGCCTGCAAAGGTGGTTGGGCTTCTCCGGGGATGTAGGTTGTGTCATTGGGAGACAAGATAAGGAGCAGGACAGAGCAGGGACTGTGTACACAGCACTACTGCGCCCTGGGCCATGTGAAGCCACCTTCAGCCTGAGGCAGGGATAGTCAAAAGCACAGTCTGGTGGAGAAAGAGACCCGAGTCTGTTCACTCATGGGTCATCTGACCTGGGTAAGTTCTTAACTCCTCTGAGTTAATATCACTCTGAGTCTCCGTTGCCTCCCATGTAAAATGGGAACAAAATACCTTTTTCATCAGGTTGTTATGAGGATTAAGCAACATGTCTGATACAGTGAGAACTTCAAAATTAGGAGGAACTATGAGCATCCACGAGTGCATGGAAAGGGTGGTAACATGATAATCCTTGGGCGTCACGAAGGCTCTGGGGAAAGGGGGGTTCCTAGAAGAAGAGGAACCGGGGAGGAGCCAGGGTTTGGGTAGAGGTGAGACACTGGAGGGGGAGCAGGAGAGTTCCTGCACTTGGCTGACCTCTCCTCCTGGTGTTGCACTGTCCTATAGACAGGTCCCCAGGAAAACTTTCAAATCCTTCCCAGGCTAGCCCCATCCTTACCGTAGGGCTCTACACAGGAGACCCAGGAGAGAGCTGCATAAAGCTTATTGAAACATTGCTCGGAATGGGAAAGGTTAGATAAGACTCCTGAAATCCTCTTTTTTTTTAAAAAAAAAAATGTGTATTTTGAGAGAGAGAGAGAGAGAGCAAGAGCATGCATGTGCACACACACGAGTGGGAAAAGGGCAGAGAGAGAGAGGCAGAGAGAGAATCCCAAGCAGGCTCTGTGCTGATGGCACAGAGCCCTACAGGGGGCTCTAATAGTAAGATCATGACCTGAGCCAAAATCAAGAGTCGGACGCTTAGCCAACTGCACCACCCAAGCACCCCCTAAAATCCTCTTTTTAAAAATACGATTGGTAAGATGAAGGCAGGAAGCTGCTAAGAAAGTAGGAACCACCCGACAGACGAGAGGGGGGGTAAGGAAAAGGTTCTTCTAAGGCACATAGTATTATTTCAACTGTTGAAAAGTAATTTGGGACTAGTTATTTTCTACCTTTTTCTGGGCTGCATTTGATATACACTGGGGTATCAGACTAGCCCCCTAATCACTACCCCCTCACTAAGGTTATAAGTCAGTTCTGTGCAATGCATTGAACCCTGTTCTTTTTCAAAGGAGAAAGAAATCGACATGTGTAATGCAAACTAGTGAGTGACCATGACTGACATTTCTACTTTAGATTACAAATATGTGTTGCTGCAAGGTACAAACTACCTGTGGATAGTAATAAGGGGAAGTAAGCAGAGCTATGTGTCACCCAAACTTCATACAAGTCCACATTCTCTCACACAATACAAACTAAGAAGTTTCATAGGGAGATACCACTGAATGGCTGAGAATAAGATAATTATTCCTACCACTACAAACCTGAGAAGGCAGATTAGTTCATCTGCAAAGGTTTTATACGGCCCAACGACTCAGGGACAAAGCCATGTGGTGGGTGATCAGGAGATTAAGGACCCCCTGACTCTGGGTCCATTTACCCCAGACAGGATTATGCATACATTGCAGTTCTCAATCTTTTTACAATATCTCCTCTTGTTCTTGTTTCATGCCTGTTTTTATTGTTTTCTTAGTTAACATAAATGTCATCTGAATGTTTTCATCTCTAATCCATTTGGATTCTTTGTGCTAAAGGATTTGCATATTGAAAGAAGAAAAAAATACGACTATCAACGCACATCCCCTTTATTTTTGCAGCTTCCACATTCTCTGTAATGGTTCCCAGGTTTAAAAAATGCACCCAACACTTGATAGTAAAAATGAGGTTATCTACTAGCCTACACACTAGCTCTTTTAACATGTAATTAATGTAATTTGGTAAACAAATTAACATTCCTTCCAATGTTCCTTAATTCAAAAAGTCAGGCCTGGTTTATTGAGTTCATCATTTAGTTCAGACCCAGTTCATTCATTTGTTCAATGAATATTTATCAAGAATTTTTAATATAGCTGACATGGTTTTAAACATTGGGGATATGCCAGTAAACAAGACAGACATAATCGCTATCTTCATGGGGTTTATTATAATGGAAAGTACAGACGATACACAAACATCTATAAAAAATGTATGATATCCAGTAGTATTACATGCTATGAAGAGAACAGCAGTTGTAAGAAGTTAAAGAATGATGGGAGCTACTAATCTAAGTAGGTATTTGTTGAATAAAATAAAGTACTCAATTTTTAATATCGCTGGGGTGACTTAAATGTTTTCTAATCTTCCAAGCGTGATATGAATTAGTATGTTGGGACAAACACGTAGCTATGATATTCTGCAGTTTTACATATTAATTCAATTTTATTTATTAATTTATTTGTACTCTGTCTCGTTCCTGAAAGGATTTATGGTAGAGCTGCTATACAGCTGCACAAACTGTCCTGCCCCTTTGCTATTAAAGAACTAGATCTTTATGAAAATAGAGACACAAAGTCATTTCCAAAGTATTTCATTTTCTCTCAATCTCAAGTTGATTTCCTTGACAATTTAAGTGTGTCAGTAAGTACTCAGAACCAAGATTTTCCAGGAAGATCAAATGAAAAGGCTAAAAAATCAATACAGGCAGCAACCACTTCTTATAATCACAATTTTCATAGAAACTTAACTTGGCAATTTTTTTTTCGCAATGTGTCAGTCTCAGAAGCATGTGAGAGGATTGATCCTGTCTGTAGCTAGCATCCTAACTCTAAAATGTTCCAACTTTGCATTCTAGGGGGATATACAACTAAGCGTCAATATGACATAAGAAGGTCATGGCAGAATTTATGAAAATGATTCACAAATCATGCAGTCATCTTTTGCTGACCCTCCCCGGTAGGATGGAGGAAGTTGAAATGACACAAGACAAAGAATAACCAAAAATTGCACCGGAAAGTACACAACTCATACCGCGCTCCATAACCAATCTCAGCCCTTCAAAGTTCTGGGCAGTCAGACTTTAGAATGATGACGATGACAGGCAACCCTCTGCATTGCCATTAAAACTCAGTTCATGAATAATTAGGCGTAGGCTACACAAAATGTGAGCAAATAAAATGAAATCTCTTTGCAAATCCACTACTTGGCACTCTGTCCATCTGCTGAAACATTTTATAACTTTCCAAAAGTTTGACTTATTTTGACCAAGCCTGATGTACAGCCAAAAGATACGATAGACACTTGGATTTGTGGTTAATTTTGTTACTCTCAAAAGAGTAGCCATTCACAGTTTTTAAACAGCTATATTTCTATAATTTTTAATAGAGAAAAATTGTATAAGGAGATAGCAAAAACGGACTTCTGCTTGCAAAAGCAAGCCTCTAGTTCACAAAAGCACAAATATTTATTCAATAGACAGTTATTAATTTTTGTTCAAGGATTTAAAAGTTGAATATATATTTTTTACTTTTCAAATCTACCAAGGGTATTCAGTTAATTACTCATGCCAAGAAAGTTTGTCATGTTTTCATTCTTCTGTTGATTTAAAGGAAAAAACCTCTAAAATGTGAAATATATTTTTTATACCTTAATTTTAGCTCTGCTTTGCATTTATTCCATGTTTATCTTAGCCACAAAACAACCCCTATACCAATAACAAAATGAGTGTACCAAGTACACATGAAATATATGTACACTAAATAAAAGTATTGGTAAAGTCAGAGAGATTCCATCAAAGGCTGGAGGTGTGTGAATGCCTTCTAAGTTGTAAAATGTGACACAAATGTATATTCTTCTTATGTTTGCTACTGATGACACTGTTATCAATTAATTTCCTTTGAGGTTCATTACATAATACGTTAGGCCACAGCCTTTTAAATTACCACATGGCTCTCTCTGATCAGTCACCTGATTTTCAGAATTGCCAGTTGGACACATGTGTTCCAAGGTCTGACTAGACTCTGACTTCACCCAGGAAGAAAGAAAGTTCCAACTAGCCTAATGCCTACAGTCGCTGAAAGATCTGTCCCAGCTGATTTTAGGTACATGCTACCTCCTATTCATGTATAACCATGATTCACCGGCTCACAGTCAAGGTTTGTAGATGAGATTATGCCACTTGCTTTGCGAGGCACAAATTAATGCAGTCGAACGGTAAAACTAATTCAAGCCATTTTGTCAAGCCACGTCACAAAGAAAGAACATGAGAAACCACTCCATTACCTCCTTTGATATCTCTAAACTGCGTGTGGTCATTTACTTGCAGGTGCAATGGATCCAAATGGTCTCCAGAAAGTGTCTGAGGTGATGGAAGTCATGCCACCGTGAGCACTATGAGATTGCAGGCAAGCTGGTTTGTGTGCGTGTGTTCATAGAAGAAGTATGGCACTGGTGTAATAGAAAACCTCTAACTACATGGAGATTGCGGGAAGGCCATTATTAGGTCACTCAGCATATCAAGGACAAAACACTGATTTACTGAGTTAGCTTCAGAGTGTGCCTTTCAGCCTTTTACAAATGACAAGCCAGTCAAAGGGATCATTAGACGCTACCCCTGACTCGGGACCATCTCAGAACACAGGCTGCCTGTGCCCCACTATAACACCTCTATTACTTTAACAAGCAAAACGATGGTCTGGCTTCTGTGACTTGCCACAAAATTCTCAGGTCAAGTGTAAATGCGTATTACAGAGCACCCTCTGGCATGTATTGTTAAAGCCCTCATTAAAAAACCTCCAAGTTCTTCAACTGTGCAACTGGAAATGTTTCCAAATCCTCTTATCCCCAACATAACAAATCCCATTGTTTATTAAATCTGATGTTTTGTAAATTTGATACTGCCTGGCTTATAGGGAAGGAATATCTTCCCAAACAACCCAAGAGAGTTCTTATGGAAAGACAAGCAAATCAGGAGAACCCCCTTCCTTGGTAAGAAGACAGTTCTAGGACTGGGAGACACAACAGCAAGCTAACCAATTACGGTTCTGTCTGGGTCATGCGCTATCTGTAGCAAAAAGAGGCAAGATGGCAGATGCCCTGGGTTATTTTAATTAATTTAATCATGTGACTAATTGGTCTCTGCTGGGTTTCTGTGGTAACTGCTTCCTAAGTGCTGATGGGCAATTGTGTTAAATGTAGCTTGGAATCCGCACGTAGGGCGCAGTGCCTTTGGAGAGCTGGAGAGCAGAGCAGCGCAGCTGCGCTCACGAGGAAGGTGCCCTGCTGGGCCTCTGATTGTCTGACGGCGGAGGCTTACAGCTGCAGCGTCCTCTGGAAACAGGCACTGCCTCCCTTTTCTAAAAGCCACAGCTTACCTACCTACATGGGCGAGAACTCACTGTGGACACAGGAAAATGATCTGTGATCAAAGAATACTCAGGTTTGGCAAGGATTTGGGACTTAGGCGGAGAAGGGTATCTGTAATAAAGGGACAGTGAAATAGGGAAGAGGAGAGAAGGAAAATTAAGGCTACTCTTCTGTGAATAATACGCAGCCCCAGAAGCTATCATGTGTTATTCATAGCTGTCCAAATGATACTAATAAGCCATCCTTTTAAATGCCTTGTGGGGTTTATATTTTTTTTTCCTTCATTCTCTTACAATGCCATCTCCTCCTTGTCACCGAGAAGGTGCGTGGGAGAATGGGTGGGTGGATGGCCAGTTTTAGAGCACAGTCTACTTCAGACAGATGGAAGGAAAATGACTTCCAAATTTTCTCATGAAGTGGGATATGTTTGTATTTGTGCAATGCATTCTAGCACCTGTGCAGAGAAAAAAATGTAATCACAGATTTCCCTCAGAAGGGGATTTAAAAAAAAAAAAAAGGAAAACCATTAACTGCAGCACAAAGATGCTCCTGTACTTGATCAAACCTTTCCATCTGCAGTCCCAGGCAGACTCTCAGAACAATAGTTTCTTCCCACCCCACCCCCACCCTGAAGAACGGTCAATACTGGGACTATTCTAGAAACTCAAGAGAAACTGCTTTCTGAGATCATTCCTGTGTCTATTGGAATGGTGGCATGAGTGATATTTTTTTTTCCTAGAGCAGGAGTGGGAGGCGGGAGCAGGGTAGTGTTGCTTTTCCTTGACAAATGGCACAGTGACCCAAAGAAGCTATTCTGTGTCCTGTGTGTTCCAGACTTCTGCAAAGGGGCAGCTCCAGTACACTCCAGCTCTGCTTTCCCCTGCAGACGTGAAGCAACATCTTGGTAAATTAAGCTAAATTGGCTTCATCTAAAAATTTCACATTAGAGATGAGCATTCAACGGGCTGACAGTTTAAATTCTTTTAAGAGGTGGCAAGGAGTTCTGTTAAGTATTACAATGCATCCGACAGGACATCCAGGCAGCAAGCATTATTTAATCCAACATCTTGCTAAGACCGGGAGCTTCCCCACATCTGTTATGTCTCTGTAATGCAAATGGAAGAATCTGTCCATAACACCACCAGTTTTGTGACTTTAATGACATCCATTTTGAGAAGTATCTGTCTGTTCTCAGTATTGGACAAATTACTGAAAAATTGTGTCATTTGATTCTCAAGGTCTATATCCTGGAAGAAGCATCATTTCTGGCACTGAGGCAGAACTGTTCTCCCTCCTAATACTGCAAAGTTTATTACTGCATGCTGACTCTAAAAGCCTGTCTGGGGATATCAAGCAGTATCGGTCAAACCCCAGTCTTCCTGTACTGTCCCTTATGCTGACAGATTTACGGCTCACGTCCACCTGTTCCAAACCTCCATTCCAGGCTGCACAGGTCAGAACACTATCCATCCTGTATCTCTGGTTTAAGGGAAGAACTCTAGTTTTCAGAACAATAGATGAGGAGCTGAGTTCGCCCATATCCAATCACTCTTAGGATTCTAAACCTGAATTCAAGAGGTCAATGAATGAACTTCAGAAAACCCATGAACCCATGAAATAATCTGTAATATTCTCTGTGTATGTCTATTTCCTAGAGAAAAGGTCCACTCTGAACTTTTCTTCAGATTATCCAAGAAGCCCATGATTCAAACTAGAGGTTAAGAATCCCTGCCCCAGTTTTCTCTGCCGGTTTGTGCCCTACTCTCCTCCCACCTGTCTCTAATCTAGCTGTATCAAATTATTTAAATAGGAAAGGCTTAGCTATCATTTCTTTTTCAGCCTACTTTAAAACAGATTCAACCACCTATCAATAGATGAATGGATAAAGAAGATATTCCACACAATGGAATATTACTCAGCCATAAAAAATGAAATTTTAGGGGTGCCTGCTGGGTGGCTCAGTCGGTTAAGCATCCTACTTCGACTCAGGTCATGATCTCACAATTCATGAGTTCTAGCCCCACGTCAGGCTCTGAGCTGAAAGCTCAGAGCCTGGAGCCTGCTTCAAATTCTGCGTCTCCCTCTCTCCCTCCCCCACTCATGCTCTGATTCTCTCTCTCTCAAAAATAAATAAACATTTTTAAAAAAATGAAATTTTGCCATTTGCAACAATATGGATGGATCTTTTAGAGGGTATAATGCTAAGTGAAATCAGTCTGTCAGAGAAAGACAAATACCATATGATATCACTCATATAGAATTTAAGAAAGAAAACAAACAAATTGAGAAAAAAAAGAGACAAGGAAACAGACTCTTAAATACAGAGAAAAAACTGGTGGTTTCCAGAGGGGAGGTGGGGGGTGGGGGGTGAAATAGGTGATGGAGATTTAAAGTCCACTTACGGTGAGGAGCACTGAGTAATATATGGAATTGTTGAATCACTATATTGTACACCTGAAACTAATGTAACAATGTATGTTAAATACACTGAAATTAAAAAATAAAATAAAAATAAAAATAAGTACGGCACCTGGGTGGCTCAGTCAGTTAAGCATCCAACTTCAGCTCAGGTCATGATCTTGTGGTTCTTGAGTTCAAGCCCCATGTCAGGCTCTGTGCCGACAGCTCAGACCCTGGAGCCTGCTTGGGAATATGTGTCTCCCTCTCTCTCTGTCCCTCCCCCACTCATGCTCTGTCTCTGTCTCTCAAAAATAAATATTTTTAAAAATGTTTAAAAAATAAAAATAAGCAAATTCAACCATTCTTTCTCCTTGATATCCAACTTGTCCCCCCAAACAAGTCCCCTGACATGGGCGAGGCCTGTGAAGGATAAGCCTTATGCTGGGATTAGTGGCACAGCTCTATGGAACAGGCCTGGGTATCGTCTCATTGACTGTGATATGGAGACCAGACCACACATGACAAGTCTTCTAACTCCTCACCGCCTTTGGCCCAAGGCTCAGAACTATAATGGAAAGCTGCTCGGGAGGCCACTTCTCCTTCTTTACTTCACTCCTCAGGCCCCTCCTCTGTGTCTGGTCTTCTTACGCAGCTCTCTTACCCATGCTCCTTCCCCATCAAGTCACTTCTGCCTTCCTTTCCTTCATTCTTACCTGATACAAGAGCTTGACACAGCACATTTAAAAATTTGAGCATTCCCTTTTACTGTCTGATCAATACTCTCATCACCCCCAGGACTCCATCAACTCAAATGCATACTTATGAGCAAATTCTAAATGGGGCAGACATTGGCCATTTTAAGAGATAAATATGACTCCATTAACAGAGTCCACAATGAAAGTTCAGAAAAACTAATAGAAATACCTCAGTTTAACTTGATGAAACCACAGAGTTAAAATCAAGGAGAATCCAATGGGAAGACCTTAAAAGCCCTCCTATCCTGCCTTAATAATTACATTTAATACAAATCTATCTATTCACCCAGTATCTTCAAGCTGAGTTCTTACCCCATTAATGAGTCCCAACCAACAACTTTTTAATGAAATAAAACAGAAAAAAAACAGAAATACCAGAGTGCATCACATAGAAAAATAAGTATTGTTTCATGAAACTTTTAGTTGAGTTTTAAATGGATATGCCCCATTTTGCATCTTGTAAAGCCTAAACATTTTTCCTATTTTAATACTTCTGAGATCATGACGCATTTTATAACTGTTGTCATCCGGGTTGCGGCTGTGATATAACTGCATGAAAATCTTCAGTTGACACTTTCTGGTAAAATCAAGAAAATGCCAGCATCGAAGTGACTGAGGTAATATGAAATAGGGTAAGAGGGTGTGTGTGTGTGTGTGTGTGTGTGTGTGTGTGTGTGTGTGTGTATGTGTGTGTGTGTGTTCTAAATTACAAAGCAGAATGTATTTCTTACTATGAGTTCCTGGTAGATAAAACATTGAAAAGTAGCATCCTAAGCCCTTTTATGAAGTTTATATCTATACTTACTAAATATTGACATTCTAATTGAAAAGAAGAGCAGTTTCTATTGCTTTTCAGGCAACTACCATTACAGTTCTCCTCTTGTTGACTTGAAAGATCTCATGCTAGTCCCAGGACCTATGGTGTCTGCCCCTCACTAACTGTGTGGCCTCTGCAAGACTTTAAAGGCCCTTCGCTCCTATTCTCGGGCCACAGTTTTCTCATCTGTAAAAGGAGGATATTGGAGAAAGTTTCTCATATCGCTTTCAGTTCGAACAGTCGAGGAAGTGTGCATATATGCATTCAACTCTTTACATGTCTGTCATGAGCGCTGTCTGCATATGCTCTACTTCTCTGCCTCCATTCTCTCTTGTAAACTTTTTCCTAAATACAACCTGAAGACAAAAGGATGTCAAAAATCAATTTAAGTCATGGTATATGGTTTTAAGCATTCCTATAAAGTCTGTAATATTTTAAAACATTAAGGGGTGCCTTGTGGCTCAGTCAGTTAAGTGTCCCACTTTGGCTCAGGTCATGATCTCGTGGTTTGTGAGTTTGACTCCCACGTTGGGCTCATTGCTGACAGCTCAGAGCCTGGAGCCCGCTTCAGATTCTGTGTCTTCCTCTCTCTCTCTCTCTCTCTCTCTCTCTCTGCCCCTCCCCCGCTGCCTCTCTGTCTCTCTCTTTCTCAAAATAAATAAATAAATAAATAAATAAACATTTTTAAGAAGTAAAAGAAAAAAATAAAATAAAATGTTAAAACATAATCCGGGCATTACAATAAGGATTATACATTTGTTTTTTAACGCGTGACAAGTAGACCGCTGCTCATTCCTGACTCAGATCCTATAAACTGCCTTGCCACCCTTTGCTTTGAATTTGCATTTCAGTCTGCCTCCTAGCATGTGTTCACTCATGCATAGAGCCTGGCCCCTGGGCTGGGGAAGTCACTCCATGGTCCCCAGTTCTCCTTATCCACATCTGTTCCAGCACGCCTCATACCATATCATTTGTTTACTTGTCTGTCTCCTCTATTCAACTGTGAGAGCCTCAGAGGCAGGGACCTCTCCTTATTTATCTTTGTATCCCCAGCCACAGAACAATGCCCAGCACGCTGTGGAGGCTGAATAAATGAGTAACTGAATAAATGTGCAGCATGAAATTTCCATACAAGCACAGGAAAACTCACACACTGAGGCAGACATTCTTCTCAGCAGAAACCAGTTCTCAGATTTCTGTGCTCCATGGCACTCAGCCCTGAGACAGGTCCTAGCCTCTGAGGACCTAAGTGAGTTGCTGGTTCATTCACTGGTTGCACAGGACATGGACCTCCACCCTTCTCTCTGGCCTTTCACTTCCCCAGCCTACTTTAGTATCCCAGCCCAAGCCAAAGTGGTGGGGGTGACTGTCCCTGACCTGCTAGCAGTAGCTTCTGAAAGGAGCCGAGTGACAGACGGGGTTATTTCAGCCTCAGGACCCAAGGGCAAGATGGAAATAGCCAACTTCCTTCCCATCTCCCCCTAGGAGCAAGCTGGGCATTCCATGTGTGGAGAGCGGGAGGGCCCTGGGTGCTGGGCTGCCCAGGAGTGAGTGAGGCCTATCTCCCCACATCTCCTCCTGTGCACAGCTGGTTTACAGCAACATAGTGATGGCTACCACTTGCTGGAGCCCCTGTACAGCCCTGGAGAATATAGATGATAAGGGCTAACTGTAATAACCACTCCGATACAGGCTTTATTAAGTACATCATCCATGTCCCTACATCCATAAGGACAAAGAAACTGAGGTCCAAATCATCATTACCAACCCCTGACCAAGTATTTAACCAAATATCTAGACCCCAGGGATGTCTAACATCTTGCTGAATTACAATGTCATAAAGGATTACATTTAACTGATATTTATTAAGTGCTAAATGGCTGCATCAGAAATGTAAAGGAAGTGAGCAAAGGGGCTTGAATGACAAGGGGAGTTTCTGCCGGTGGAGGTATGGAGTGCTAACTTCAGCTCACCTCTCAAGTTTACTTTTGAGTACCGTAATTTTCTTCTCTTGTCACATTGAATATGAAACTCTGTAAGACATCTAAACTTTTCACCCAACTCTTCCTGAATTTCTATTTAATTCTGGTTGTCTTGATTTAGGCTTCAATAAATACACTGGCTCCATCTGTGGCACAGGGCTTGGGAATATACCTCTTCATAATTAATTCTCCGGGCACCTGCTTTTAATTCAGTCTTTAAGTCAAGTTTAATGCTCTGGAATTTGGGAAGCCAACTTTCATTTCTACTTATTAAGCAACTCGGGATACAGGAAAATGAAAAAGATATCATTGGTACAGGCTTTCTTTGGTGCCAATGGGCCATAAGATTGGGGATTCTTTCTTTTTTAATCAGTATCGTCCTGAATATCAGGTTTGAAGTTCTGTTAGGTTTATAGCGGTGGGGTCTGCTGCCTTCACATTTGATTCACAAAGTCCTCACACTACGATGTACTCTCGTACTCTCAGCGGTGCCACTTGAACCAGAAATAGGAAGTCGTCAAACTAAATCACGGACCTGGGATGCGAGTCTACCTTCTCTCTCTTGCCTTTACCTGATATAGTCTGCATCACCCTTTCCCTGGAGCGTGCCTCATCAGCTGTGTGGTGCGATACAAAGGGGGAAATGTTTTCCCAACCCAGAAACTCATCAACTTGAACCCTGAAGCATGACATCTGAATTCCTTACTGCAAGAGCAGGAGCTGCTCGCAACTGCTATCCACGATCATTAACAACCTGCTTGCATTTCCAGGCTGCCTCTGCGGATTAATATATGCACTATGTATTAAACCATCTGCCATGGAGTTTGACCCAGCCTTTCTCCGTGGTGGCCAACTGCAAAGGTTACCCCTGAGTGTTAAGAGGCAAGGTACACTTTCATTATATTTATCTTTACCAATTCTTTGGTTTTATTATTGGTTCTTCTGTCCCCATCAGTATACCTTTTCAGGCTCTTGTATCCCATATTTGTATAGCCTGGAGTCTAATGAAAATATATTTAATCCTCTATGTCAACTCTTTCAAAGTTCAGCATTAGCCTTTTATAAAAATCAGGTTAAAGAAGGATGAACTACACATTTCCTGTGAATATGGGACAAAGCTTACCGTTTGACATGCCTTTGTCCATTTAAAAAACTATCTGTAACGCAAACGTCTAAAAACGCTATTTTTTTTAGTCTAGGCAAGAAACACAATGGAGACCCCTTCACACCAGACCAAGTCCCCCTCTCTGGGGATGCTGAGAGGAAGCCTGTATCAGGGAGTATGAGGATTGAAACTTTTTGTCCCCTGTGCTAGCTGACAGCTCAGTGAATGGAATTGCATCTGATGTCAGGTTACCTCATTATATTCATATATTTGTAGAGCAGGGTTTGGTTTTTTTGGGGGGGGTGGTAAAGGGGACAGGTGGGAGGAGGTAATCCCCTGTGGTTTTTCAAATGAAAGCAACTTAGAAAAAGTAGCAAACTTCCTCTCCTTCCTGTCATCTACTTCCAAACAAGCAATCAGTATATTAAGTGACACTACTCCTAATATAAACCCCTGGGACAGGATGCTATTAATTTATGTGTACCCTGAGGAATATCATCCACTCCTTACCCAGGTTCTTAATCCAAGGCAAGGCTTTATTCCTTGCCTTCAGTTATTTATTTTCCTCGAGGGTCTCTTTGGAGGGAGTCAGCCAAACTCTAAGTGAATTACTTGGATTTCTGAAAATCCAAACAACTTACCTTACTTTTTGCAAGGCTATATTTGGTCATGTTTTTAAAGTTTATATTGAATGCTAACTCAAGGCACAAGTACTGTTTTGTTTTGTTTTGCTTTTTTCTTAGAGGAAGCTTCTCAAATGGGGACCCTGTAAACTTTGCACTGTTGTGTTATTTTCTGGAGCCTGACTTTTCTCCAAATTATGATAATGGCGGCCCACCAATCTAAAATCCCGAGACTTTGGGGGCATCTGAGTGGCTCAGTCGGTTGAGCGTCGGACTACAGCTCAGGTTATGATTTCTTGGTCCACCCCACATCAGGTTCGCCACTGTCAGCACAGAGCCCACTTTGGATCCTCTGTCCCCCCCTCTCTCTCTGCCCCTCCCCCACTCATGCTCTCTCAAAAATAAACATGAAAAAAATAATAAGATTAAAAAATTAAATCCTGAGGCTTTCTATGTAAGTGCATGTGTGTGTCCTTGCACGTGTACAGGAACACCCTTGAAGGACTGCATCAGAAGTACTATGGGGGGGAGGGGGTGGCGCACCCTTAGAAAAGGCGGGAGGCCTTCGTACCAGAATGATTCCCCAGCTTCGGGGATGCTTACCATTTTTAATAGTACTGGAGGCAACACCATGCTTTACTTCCTTCACATGTTTTGGGCCTTCTGATTTATGGCGCTTAAGCCTTTCAGATTTGCTTCAGCTCATTTTCTTTAGAAAGTCAAGTCACCATTTAAGTTGCACCTAATCCCCATAAAAGCTGCTGAACCTCAAAAACACAGGGCAGGGAAGCCACACCCAACCCTCCACACCCCCCATCTCTGTCTTACACTGCTTTCTAATCTCCATAGAGCACAGCCCCTGATAGCCAGTGGACATAAGCACGCTTTGTGTTTTCACTGTCTTTGGTTGCTTTCTGAGATGTCATCTGTGTGTCCTCTCCATTCCCCACTGGTCTTTAACATGTCTTCCGAGTTGCCAGAGACAGATTTTTCACTTTTCTAAAGGATGCCTTTTTAGTACTAATAAAACTTTCATACTTGTCTGCTTAATCACGCCAGCTTTACTGTCCCCTTTTTACTTTTTTGTTTTTGGCTCAGAGGTATATGAACCATCTGTGCCTCTAAAACAGTTTGCTTAAATAGCCTCCAGGCAGATTTTATGGTTTTTAAGTTTTTTACTTTAACCTTCAGCCTGCTGTTAGCCATTTTCATCACAGTTTTAAAATCAGCCTCTTTTGGAAACGACTGTCACTAAATGTGGTTTTTTAGAAGTTACTGGAACTGGAGAGGGGGCCATTGACTCCAGCTGAACTGAGTCGTGGTTCTCATTCACAGTCATCTGAGGCGGGTGCAGGTATGGTTAGCCTCGGGAAGGGTCACCTCCTCTATTTGGCATCCTGAAGAGTGATGCTGACACCTTTCATTTCAAATACCATGTCCCCATCACCCAGTTAAGACCCAGGAAAATAAAATCTGAACTACTTACCTGCCTATTTATTTATCACCACATTTCTACAGAGTTGTCATCATGATCCTAGGCATTAAATGAGATACAAGGCTGAAACAAAGAATACAAAGAAAGGGAGGAGAATTCTTTCCTTTCCTGCCACGCCATTGTGCCGTGAGAACTGCCCTCTGTCATTGTGCCAGCAGACATGCTGTTATGTTTCCATTTTATCACAGTTGTCTAGTCTGGGGACCTGAGTGTCAATAAGCATTCTCCTGTCCTAAGATGTATCACCCAAACTTCCTGTCTACCCTTGCATGAATGTTAACATAGCTCTATAGTTCTCTCTCTATATAATAAAACCACATCTCTTCCCACACCTAAAGGGAGATGAGGGGAAGGATGTTCCCTTTCTGTGGTTCTTCCCATCAGAAAAATGACTTACCCCTTTATTGTCAATCATCCGATGATATTTGTCAGACACTAATCATTTTCCTCTCTCAAATCAGAGTATTTTCACCCCATCTTTTCTCTGTTGTTATTGTTGCTTTTCTTATACATCTGATAATAAAAACACTTAGGGTCTTACAGTTATTATTTTTATTATTGTCTATTCATTTACAAAATGCTTCTACCTTCAGGAGTTACAAGCTGTCAGTATACTCCCTGAAATAAATTAGGAATACTGTGCTAGCTCTACAGTCCATGAAGCGGAGTGAAAAGTCAGGGAAGGCAGAAGTCAGTAAGCAAGCAACAAATCCCCAAGGGTTGGTAGAATTAATGAATGAATGAATGAATGAATGAATATACAAACAATTGATACATTGATACAGGGAATATTTGTTTGTTTGTTTTCTTGTTTATAGGTAAAGTTCCATTCCATCAAAAGGATTTGAAGTTAGCAAAGCAGCAAATCAGGGCCAGGATTCAAACTCATGCTGCTGTGCCCTCATCCCAATAAGCTCTTCCCTCCCTGTTTCCCCTCCTTCATATCTCAGCATGTTTCAGATTTCAATTCAAGCACTACCTCCTCAGGGAAGCTTCCAAATCTCCTGACTAATCAAATCTCCCCTTCAGAGGCTCTCACAGCACTATGCCAACACTATCACAGCATTTGCCACAACGGAAATTTCACATTTGTGTTATTATGTAAATCAATGTCTGCCTTCCTCTGAGCCGTAAGCTTCACGAGGGCAGGAACCAGGTTCTTGTTGTCACCTATTAGAACTCCAATGACTAGCACAGTGCCTGCCACATAGTAGCTGCTCAAGAAATATTTAATAAAGAGACAAATTAGTAACTTGAAAGTTGTAGCCTTCAAGCTCTCTCATCCTCAGCTACCTGACTTTGACAGATTCAACCTCAGACTAAATCACAATTTGTTTGAGTACTCCCCACTCCCTTCTGTTTGCCAGGCACAGTTTTCAGCCACAGAGAAAGCTTAAATATATGGGTGGGCAGGCTAACTCCTGATGAGTAACAGCGGCCTCATGCAGTCTCAGATATCTGCCTTCCCATATCTGGTATGGTCCTTGGCCAGCATCTCCCAGGTAACTCACACTGATGAAACTACTTACTGTGCTCTCTGCTGCTCTAACTACACCATTGTTCCTCTTCATAAATAAGCTTATCTTAACAGATAACCACAATCCCTTTCTCTTAGTTCTATGTAATCACACATTCTTTGGAGTCCAAAAAGAATAGAAAAAGTCAGCACTTTGGTCCTAGTACTAAAGCCAACATCCTAATAATCAGGTTTTCCCAGCAGCTGGTCCTAGATTAGAAGTAGTTCGTCTAAGTGTCCTATGATGAATGTTAACTGCATTTTTATCTCTCAATCCATAGTTGGATTTCGGATACCTTCTTCCACATGATAAGAGTAGATGGGCATGACCTATTCATTGCGTACAGAATGTAACCTCATGACATAACTTCATGAGATCATTTCTCCTTCTCTCTTGTGGACATCTGCTGGCACCTACCATCACCCATCATTCTGACCCATTCCCTCTTTTAACAGCTTCCAGATTTTCATTCTGGTAGCTACCCTTCTCCATGCAGCCTCCCATGGGCTTTAGAGGAAAATGAGACTAACTCTAACATCAGAGAAAAGCCCTGACTGGCTCAAGATAATCCAGAATATCCATTGCTCTGGTCATAGTCTCAGTCCAGGCATGTGCATGTGACCTAAGCATAAACAACGAGTGTGAATTTCAAGATTCTTGCTTGGAATGAATGCTAGGACACAGGCACTCTGTCTTCGACTGGATATGAAAAAGGAAACAATATAGGCCGGATTGCTGCTGGCAGCCATTCCATGACCTCTGGGGAGCTTGCCTCGGAGGATAGCCAACACTCCATATACAAAAGTACAAAGACAGAAAGAAATGAATGATCCTACACTACAGGATCAACCTATCTGAGGCATCTGATTTGAATTCCACCAGATAAAAGATGTCTTTTATTATCTCAGCCAGTTTGAGTTGGGTCTTCTGTTACTTGCATTAAAAATCCTGGTACATCCTATAAGTATCACCAAATTAGGTCTACTCTTAGAATAAAACACTTCAAAACACTTCCTTTACACAAAGATGGTCCCTTCAAAGTTACCATCGCCTTTCCTTCACACTACTACTTTTTTTTTTTAAGTTTATTTATTTTGAGAGAGACAGAGCCAGCACGCATGGGGGAGGGGCAGCAAGAGAGGGAGAGAGAGAATCCCAAGCAGACTCTGTGCTAGGGGCTCGAACCTATGAAGCCATGATCATGACCTGAGCCGAAACCGAGAGTCAGACGCTTAACCAACTGAACCACCCAGGCCCCCCTTCCTCACACTGCTTCTAATGAGGGTGTGGATACCTGTGGATGCCATAGGTCTGTCTCCCAGACCAAGCCTTGGTTTCCACTCTATAGAAAAAAAGTCTCTGTGTCAGAACATTTAACCAACAATATCCATCCTTGATTCATTTCTTCCTACACTTTCAAAAAAAAAGACAGAAAAAAAGAAAGAAAGAAAGAAAGCTCTAAACTGGTTCAACACACTTTTTGCTACTGGGAAATGTTTCATAACTCCTAGTGAATTATTCAGTGAATATGACACTTCTAGTTTTCTGTTGCCAGACACACCCAGCTTCATGGGAATGCTATTGCTTTCCTACTCTCCAAATCCTCTCTACATCCAGAATCTTAAATGTATTACTTCCTTAACAGAGATCCAATCAACAGTGAAGATTAGATCATGTCACACATCCTGCTCAACACCTTCCAACAGCTGCTATCAAACTTAGAATAAAATCCAAACTAGTACCTCTGTGCCCTACCTGATCTGGCCCCTAACCACCTTGACCATTCAACTCTAGACAATATGGCCTTCTTGCTGCTGTTCAAAAACACCAAGCCTGTTCCCTTCCTTTCACTTGCTCCCCCTCCTCTCCAAAACTATCTGCGTCAAGCTCTTCTCGTGACAGCCCTATCACTCCATTCTGTCCCTACCCACACATCACCTCCTCAAGGATGTCTTCTGTAACCACTAGATGTAAAACAGCACCTCGTCACTATCCATCTCCTCACCCTGCTTTTTCTTCATAGCATTTGTCACTCACCACCTGAAATTCTGTTACAGACATACATATTCTTTTAAATTTTTTTTTTCAACGTTTATTTATTTTTGGGACAGAGAGAGACAGAGCATGAACGGGGGAGGGGCAGAGAGAGAGGGAGACACAGAATCGGAAACAGGCTCCAGGCTCCGAGCCATCAGCCCAGAGCCCGACGCGGGGCTCGAACTCACGGACCGCGAGATCGTGACCTGGCTGAAGTCGGACGCTTAACCGACTGCGCCACCCAGGCGCCCCATAGACATACATATTCTTAACTGGTATATTATTTATCTCCCTTAGAGAACAGAATGTAAGTTCCTTTAAGGCAAGGACTTTTCTCTTGTTTAATAATGTATCCACCAAACCCAAAAGAGTGCCTAGCACATTATAGAGACTCAGTACATCTTTTTTTTTTTTTTTTTTTAAATAAGTGGATGGATTGGGGCGCCTGGGTGGCCCAGTCGGTTGAGTGACCAACTTCGGCTCAGGTCATGATCTCACAGTTTGTGAGCTTGAGACCCATGTTGGGCTCTGTGCTGACAGCCCAGAGCCCGTAGTCTGCTTCTGATTCTGTGTCTCCCTCTCTCTCTGCCCCTCCCCTGCTCATGCTCTGTCCCTCTCTGTCTCAGAAATAAATTTTAAAAAGTTAAAATAAAATAAAAATAAATAAAAATAAAATAAGTGGATGAATAAATAACAATTTTTTTTTTTAATATTGGCTAAAAGCAAACAAAAAAAGCAACACAGAGGCACTTGTCTCCTGCTAGGCAAATCCCTCTTGTCTTTAAGTATTTGCCCACCTTCCCCTGTACCTTTTTTCTTTTTTCTTTTTTTAAATTAAAATATACTTGACACACAATATTATATTTCAGGTGTCCAACATAGAGATTCAACATTTATATACATTATGCAATGATCACCATAAGTCTAGTTACCACCTGTCACCATACAAAGTTATTACAATATTATTGATATATTCTCTATGCTATAATTTACATCCCTGTGACTTAATTGTATAACTGGAAGTTTGTACTTCTTAATCCCCTTCACCTATTTTGCCTATCCCTACCCGCCCCCCCCATCCATCACCAGTTTGTTCTCTATTTTTTTCTAAGTATAGTTGACACACAATGTTAGTTTTGAGTATTTCTTTTAAGTATAGTTGACACACAATGTTAGCTTGGGTAGCAATTCTACAAGTCTATATCTATACCTTTATCGGACGTACAACACAGGGATTCCACAAGTTTACACCTTTATGCTCTGCTCACCACAAGTGCAGCTACCATCTCTCACCATACAACACTATTACAATACCATTGACTATATTCCCTATGCTGTACTTCTTATCCAATCTGTAACTGGAAAACTGTATCTCCCACTCCCCTTCACCTATTTTGCCCATCCCTCAACCCCTCTCCCCTCTGGAAACCATCAGTTTGTTCTCTGCATGTATAGGCCTGATTCCACTTTTTGTTTGTTTATTCATTTGTTTTTTAGATTCCACAGATAAATGAAATCATATGGTATTTGTCTTTCTCTGTCTGACTTGTTTCACTCGGCATAATACTCTCTAGGCCCTTCTGTGTTGTCACAAATGTCTATTTGCCCAGCTTTATCTTACCTACCCCTGGGTCTCTGTGTCCTTAAGTCCTTTGACAGCAACAATTTAAATTTCTCCAACTTATAAAAAATTTAATCCTACAGATGATCACAGAAAGTATCAGGGCCTTCAAAGATTGGTCTTATAACAAAGAATTAGACGTGCAGTCTTAGAACTGCTCATCCTATTTAAGATAATATTAATTTATTCTATCAAAACAGATTATAAGATAATATATCACTTATTTGGATCCATGTAGAAATCACCACTTGATCCTAGAATGTTTGGCAAATGGCCTGTGAAGCTGGTTGGCAATGGTCACACCTCAAAATTCCTATTACCCGCGGAATCCCCAAAATACACTTAGTGGGGTAGTATCCAGTTCTCATAATGCTAATTAGCTAATCAAGAAAGTAAAACAATAAGAAAGCTTAAATTTGTATGACAAAAAGCAGATGCAAATCTTTGATTTATGTCATAAATTCTACTATCTCTGTGGGAAAAAAATAATCATTTCAAAGTCAAAGCAGTTGTTTTTCTACAATCAAACGTAGTTAAATACTTTTAAATTCATTTGAACATATTTATGAAGGAGTTCTCCTACATGCCTCCAAAGCCCTCTCATAAATCAGTGTAATGTTTCCAAGGCACATTTCGAAGTAAAAAATTCCTATCTACTAACTATATTTTCTTCTATTAGAAGATGAATTAAGCAGAAAATACATTAATGTCTGAATTTATAATAGGAGTGGTTAACCCTTAGCCATAGCAAACTAATGAGGAATATTTTACCATGGAAGGATTAATCAGGGCTCTCCAACGCTATGTAATTTGACATTCTGAGGACTTAATCATGAATGGATTTTATTCCCCTATTTACTTTTCATCATGGGGATACCTTACAAAGACACTACATGTTAGAATAATATAATTCTGGAGCTTAATCTTATTACTTAAAAAAATGTCATTTAAATAATATTCCATAGGTTTTAAAAATAGTCCTTACAGGGGTGCCTGAGTGGCTCAGTCGGTTAAGCATCCGACTTCAGCTCAGGTCATGATCTCATGGTTTGTGAGTTTGAGCCCCGCATCGGGCTCTCTGCTGACAGCTCGGAGCCTGGAGCCTGCTTCGGATTCTGTGTCTTCCTCTCTCTGCCCTCCCTCCCTTGGTCACACTCTGTCTCTCTCTCCCTCTCTCTCAAAAATAAATAAACATTAAAAAAAAATAGTCCTTACAGAAGAAGCACTCTACAATTATATCATCTGAGTTAAATGCAGCTCAAACATTAAGGAAAATATTAATATATAAGCAGTAAGCCTTAGAGCCTGGATCTGGCTAACCCTCTGGTAGCAATGAAACAACAGCACAAATTCTGGGAGGTTGTGATTACTGGACATTGGCTTCCATCCCCAGCCATTGATTATCTCTTTCTTTGTTAAAGACTACAGGAGTTTCATTTAACCAGAGTGTTCAGTAAATTGCAGCAGAGTTCAAGCATCTTTTATGGATTCATTAAACCATTGATCTGCCTTCTTGTGCTTGTAGTAGTGCCCAGCGCTGGCCCATGGCCTGCATTTACGGAGAATGCAATAGATTGACGTTTGTAACCTCCGAAGGCAGTCTGTCAGTAGACATTAGATTCTGCCGTGTGCATGGCCACCCTAAGAGTGGATTGTAACGTAGGGAATTTCCAATTCTCTGCCTGAACTGCTGGGGCAGAAATTAACCGGCCATCTACAACAAGCTTTTCTTTATTCCATTCTAATCTGTGATAGAATGAACAAAGAGCTCAAGGAACAGATAATTACACATGGCTTGCCCAGTTCACACTCTTGCTTATGCGTACAGAAGCTATCCAGAGGTACCAAGACGGGAGAGAAATGAAAATAACAACAGCCTGCATCTCCTGCATATGGCCGTCTTGAGTGTACTGGGTTTTGTGACCAGACTTTGCAAAAGCGTATGAGAAAAATCCTGAATTCAAGGTACTACCTTAACATTTTTTTTTTAACATTTATTCATTTTTGAGAGACAGAGAGAGACAGAGCATGAGCGGCAAAGGGGTAGGGAGAGGGAGACACAGAATCCGAAGCAGGCTCTAGGCTCTGAGCTGTCAGCACAGAGCCCAACGCAGGGCTCAAACTCACGAACTGCAAGATCATGACCTGAGCCAAAGTCAGACGCTCGACTGACCGAGCCACCCAGGCGCCCCACGGTTTTTTGTCTTTTTTTTTTAAGTAGGTTTTTCACCTAGTGTGGAGTCCAACGTGGGGCCCAAACTCATGACTCTGATCAAGACTGAGATCAAGAGTTGTACACAACCGACTGAGCCACCCAGGTGCCCCAATGGATAGTTAACATTTTTAACAAAGCATCTGAATTAACAGCATAACTACAATCCTAGGAAATGCATAATCATTCTTTCTTGGTTTCTCTGGATAGTGCACTAACAACTCTTAGAAACTTCTCCCTCCTGTGGTCTTTATTAATAAGGTCTCATGACACCTGCCTTTTAAAATCTGGCACAAAGAGTGCTAGATGTAGCTTACAATGGGAGAAGCATATCAAAATGACCCATTAGATAATTCTTTAAATGCCTGTTCTCTGATAAACCTGAACACAGCTAGCAGCAAGGTGAGAAAGCTGGCAATACAAGTGACTGGATCGATAAGGAGAAAGCATGTCCCAAATAACTAGAACTCTTCCCGATCATTTGTTTCCTGAACTGCCCACTGTCCAACCAGACAGCCGGACTATGAACTCAAAGCACACGCATTCATCACTCTGCAGCCGCAGTCACCAGAACACAATGTAGCTGATGCAATCTGACACTGTGGTTAATGTTAAAAGAGAGCGTGCCTTTGAGATGGATTGGATAATTACTGGTGGTTCAGATGAGAAAAACTTGATTTAAGTGTATAGCTTTAGCTATCACTAGAAGGTTGGCGAGACACTGTGTCTGAAAATCAACATTCAAGCATATGTCAATAGCCCTATGTATTGATCCCTGGGTGATCAGATTCAGATCTATAACGCCCCCCCCCCTTCTTCCTTCTGTTCATTGAAACCAAATGTTGAACAAAGATTGGGGCTTGAAGCTATTTGGAGTTTTAATCATCTCTTCATATTTAGTCTACAATATCTAATGTTATTCAGAAGTTGACATCCATTCTGGATAATAGATCAGAACTATTCCTCTGTTTTCCCCACAACCTCCAAAATGTAGCCCATTAAAAACTAGAACAGAGTGCTATTCCTTTCAGTAGAAATTCACTTGCCCCATTCTGTTTGTGTTCCAAGTATCCCTTAAACCAGCATTTCTCAAGAGGTGTTCAAGTGTTCTGATAAACATGAAGATCACACGTCTCTCCCCCAAGGCTTCTGATGGCTTCCTAGGGCACTGTGTCCCACCCAGCCTGCAGAAGCTCTGCCCTGGACCCATTTCTGGCTTTCTTCTAAGAGCCCAGGCTTCACTGTACTTTGACCTACATCTAACTTGGCTGGCCAGAATTCTCCTGCTGGAACCCCAAAGGGCCAACACCTTCCCCCTCCTCTGTTATGCCCTTTTCACAGGTTCTCACTTATAGCAGCTCATCAATATTCCATTCCAAATTTCAAAATACCAGAGAACAAGAAAACAGTTGGGTTTGTTGTTCTTTGCCTAGAGCTTTCTGAGGTACACCCCTGTTTGCCATGACCAAAAGGGGAACTCAGCCACTGGCCTGCAGACCAAAGTCCTACTCTACATGCAGTAGGCGGCCACTCTACATGCAGGCAGTGGACAACAGGATTGTGGCACAGTTCCAGCAGACACGGCAGAACCAAAGCAATCATTCCAAAGGTTCACTGGCTCCCCTAAAAACAAGGTGAATCTGTAAGAAAAAACCCTGGTCCTCCTTTGGCACATTTACTTGTCGATCAAGAATATTCGCAAGCACCTGACAAAAGCACGTCTGTGGCCTGAGCTTCAGGCAGTCAGAGAACATTAATTACAAATAATTTCTTAATGTCCTTCCCCAAACCCTCATGAATGATAGCCATTTTGCAAATTAAATCCTGCCGGTGCTTAAAGGGAACAAAGGAGACAGGTTAATCAGTAGATGATCAGGGCAACTGTTCCACATTTCTTCTGCACTAGTAGGTTCGATAATTAAGTCTGAAACAGAATCTTTTCCAAGATATCTTTATGTTTAATAAAAATACCAATACAGCAGTCTCCCTTATCTATGGTTCACTTTCCATAGTTTCAGTTATTCATAGCACACTGTGGTCTGGAAGCAGATGATCTTCCTGATTTATCGTCAGAAGACCAGTAGGACCCTAATGCTACATGACAATGCCTACGTCTCACAGCATCACCAGAAGAAAGGTCAGTAGAGATATTTTGAGAGTGAATCCACATTCACAAAAGTTTTATTACAGTATGTTGTTATAACTGTTCTATTTCATTACTAGTTATTATTGTTAATCTCTTACTGTGTCTAATTTATAAATTACTGTGTCTAATTTATAAATTAAACTTTACCACAGGTATGTATGTATAGGTAAAACCATAGTATATATAGGGTTTGGTACTATCCATGGTTTCATTCATCCACTGGGGGTCTGGGAAGGTATTCCTCCTGGGGGTAGGGGGACTATTGTAGTCTAAATAAAATGTAACTTCAAATAATATGATGGTACATGCTAATTA
Source organism: Prionailurus viverrinus (assembly GCF_022837055.1). NCBI lineage: Eukaryota > Metazoa > Chordata > Mammalia > Carnivora > Felidae > Prionailurus > Prionailurus viverrinus. The sequence goes on along the minus strand of NC_062565.1, from coordinate 97,247,149 downwards.
GTGATGGGTTTTCCAAAAGAGATCTCTTCTAAGAAGAGATTGCTGTGAATTCGGGGAAATCATTTGAAAGTGAAGTAAATGCTTTATTATGCAATATTCCCCTCATTAAATGTTTATTATTATCATGATTGTTAGCAATTTAATGATATCATTTGCAAAATGTTTCTGTCTATATAATCTTTTTACTTTTAATGCATCCTTATTATCTCTTATCCACACAGCTTTCTTCCCACTGAGGTCTGTTGGGGAATAGCAATGTTATGATATTGAAGAAGTATTTCCATCTATTCTTGTTTCAAATTATGGAAAAACTAGAACAAGGAGGCAAAACTTTGGTGTTTTTAGCAAATTGTGCCTGTTACTAAAGTATCAATGTCAGGAATCCATAAAGAACACTATAAATTTCGGATCTTAACAAAGAAAGAAAATAATCATTTACACTGCCTGCATTGGCCATTTGTCTTGAGTTTTTATCTTCTGCTTGATTTATCTCCTAATGGACATTAGTTTAGACAGTAAGATATTTCCCAAGCAGAAGGAAAAAGACCAAACACGGGCTATTTGAAAATTACTATATTTGTGGCCTTGTTTGTTATTCTCGTTTTTAAAGCGATCATGATTATAAGGCATTACTCCCTTAGGAAAGAATATTTTTAAATGTCCGTTATTGTGCAAAGTAAAACTGGTATTTGCTAGACAAAACCCTTCAGCATCCCTTGCAAAACTACTAAGACACCTCTGCAACTTTCCAACTACTGGGAGAATCACTAGGCTAGAAATGTTCGCAAGTCCTTCTGTACTCGTGGCCTCAAAAAGGGGCTGGGAAAAGAGCAAGCTCTTAGTTCCCTGAAAAGTCTCTAGTGCATCAAGTAATGAGATTGACATACCATTGTTCAGCCAATGCCCATAGACTACAAAGGTATTTTTCTTACCCACTGTTTCAAAACCTTTTGAGCCAGCAATTGAGACTGTTGGGGATAAGGATTCTACAAAATATAATTATGGATTAACACTATCACTTCTTAGAGCCAACACCCTGGAATGTATAAGCTAGTAGTTAGGCTCCTTAAACGAACACAGCTGTGACTCACAATCCCCTCTTAAACAGAAACATTTCGAAGAAAGCCTACGTAAGTGCGGCAATCCAAACAACTCTTCAAATAAAATTTTAAGTTCGGTTTGAAAATATAAACTACGTGCCATAAAGGGTTAACTTGGCTTCAGTCTACCCCACCTTCCTTTCTAGGGCCAGAGTTTTGTGAGAGACAGATGTGACATTCTTAACCTACTCCATCAAAAAGACGTAGAGACCCAAAGAGAAAGGAAGGGTGGAGGAGCAAATGAAATTTAAAGAGCCAATTTTCAGTGGGCCTTCATTTTGAGAGTTGGGCTATTTTTGTGCTTGTTTTTAGCAGCGAATCAATTCCTGCCTCCATACCCAAGCATTTGTGAAGAGGAGAGCAGGGGAGCCACAGGCACAGCTGTCCAATTTACATTCACAAATGCAGGTGCTGCTCAGACACAAAACAGAGGTCAGCTGAATACTGCTCCTAATTAGCTACCTTTTCTACTAGGATTTTTCTTTGTAAAGTTATGCATGCAATTTGGGTTCAACTTAGAGGCCATTTTTAGATCCCAGCATGCTATCCACCAAGAAGCGGGATGTCATTATAAAGCATAATTTACAGCATAGTTAACTTTACATGTTTTTTTAAACCTACATTATATCTAAGGCAAATTTCTCTTCTACACACATATTATTCACACTGCTTTCCATCCACTTCTGAATATTTAAAATTTAGTGTAGAATTCAGCCAGAAAATCTTCTATGTCAGAATGGGAAGAATTTTGCCATTTTTCTAAGATTAAGAAAGTCCACAATTTTAATAATGAGGACTAAAGACTCTGTTAAATGACACAAGAAAAGAAGTAGCTATTTGCTATTTTCTTCAGTGAGGAACACCCTGGGGCTTATTACAGCAGTTCTTAGAAATGGCAGGATGGAGACTGGTATCGAATACAATCCATTAGGAAACCCAAGCCCTAAATGAAATGACCACAAAATCCTATCAGTTAACAGAAATGCAGCAGCTGTACATGTTTATTGTAATACAATAGGATATTGTTGCAGAGATAACACTCTTAAAATTAAAAAAAAAAAGGAATCCAGCAAGCAATGTGACCAGTCTATTCCCCTATTTGAAAAATGAGAAGGTATAGGGTGGCAGAGCTTTGGAATATATAAATAAGCACGAAGATCACAGAGAAGACAGGTATTGTATATACACTAATGGGCTGCTGGGATCAGCTGTCAAAGTCACTGGCTAAACTTCAAGCCACTGTGACTCCCAGCTTTTGCAGAATGTTCAAAGACCTACCCCAATAACTCCCTGCAGGAAGTGAAAGGTAATGGTCCCCCTCCCCCTGCTGATTTCACCTGCTGTAAGTATTCCAAATACTAATTCTTATCTCGGCTCCCAGTTATCCATATTTTTAAAACAGTATGCTATGGAAGTTTAAATTCAGCTTGACCTTAAACTTTATAACGATGTAATATTACATGTTATTTTTTAATAATATAAAATTTTATATATGGTATTATATGTACAAATTTGGTATTCTGGGATATTTTAAAGGCTTACTAAGGCAAAACAGCTTTGCAAAATATAACATGTATCGCCAGAATTGTGACAAATTCATCTTGCTTGATTTTGCTCGCTACAGGCGGTCCATCAAGATCCAGACCCATAATCCTTCAGAATCATAGAAAGACAAAAAATCCTGTTCTCTAGCCATCTTCTGGGATGGAGTGCAAAGTATTTTGTTGTGGTAAGTAGGGCTTTGAAGATGAAAGCACTGGGTCCACTCCTGTGATTGTTACCCCAGTGCTCAGCGCTCAGAACAGGAGCCCCAGGGTCTCAGAGATCATTTTAATCCTCCTATATTAAAACAAAACGTGTCTCATGCAAGGCTCTAGCCACCCTCCTCTGGAGTCTCACTGGCCCCTCCCAAGGGAAAATGAACTCGACTGTTGACTGTCCCAAAAGAATGCCAAACAATTTCCTTACTTGCCTCCCTGTTCCAGTGAAGATTATGAGCCTAATTCTTAGAGACTGCTACTAAAATTCCACCCCGCTGAATCCTGCAGCCTAATTCTTTCAGCATTATGTTTTTTGGCAGAATGATGTGACCCAAATTTGCAGGAGATAATTTGCTGCAACGGTGCTTCTTGCAATGCAGTGAACCCAAGATTAGCATTTCAGGATTGCAAATATCAGACTTAAAAAAAATAATAATTGTTTGCTTCAAGAAAAGACAGATCGTGATCTTGTATTATGGAAATGGAAATGCTTAGAAAAAAGTGGACAATTTTATGAATTAAGGTAGCTTTACAGATCAATGAAAAATAATCAAGAACTAGCAATTGACTTCAGTAATTGGTGGCAAAATGCTATAGCGGTTCTTTAAAGATTAAGAAACGAGCTGTGTGCGTATGTGTGTGTGAGATTGTAAAAACATGCATTCCACTTCTCATCAATGGTGGCTAATACTATTCTTTAAGGATATTTTCAGATCTAAGATGTCTTAAAACAAAACAAAAACCAGTAACTATGGCTGTTCCTGTGTTCACCCACCACGCTGCTCAGAAATGCTTGGCTATGTGAGCAATGCTGGTTCAGGTATTCATTATTTCACTTTTCTCAGTATCAATCAACTTGAATATAAGGTGTCAAGAGAGACTTGATGTTTTTCTTGATTAGAATTTGCAAATCAGGTTTTAGAAAGAGCCAGGGCAATATTACCATTGGGTACAAATATTAAACTGTGTGGACTAAAGCTTTCTGGCCACACTTCTGTGGCTAGTTTCTCAGCCTTTATAAGGAATCACTACCACTTATCTTTCATGGACTCTAGTCTATAGATTCTACTGCTGGAGAGACACTGTCACTTAGGATGGCAGCTGTGATCACCGTGTCCCTCCTCATCAGATTCTCAGTCACCCTCTCAGAATTCAAACATCAAAGCAGAGGAACTGAAGAACAGGTTACACGTTGGAAGGGGGTTGATTCCTTATTCCAAAAGGTTAAGTATGGCAGAAAAGGAGAACAGACAAAACAGAAAAAATAAAAGAAAAATGTGCACAGTGTTTTCAGCTAGAAGCTAAGAGGCACATGCGCACGTGGGCTGGCGAGGCCTGCAGAGCCGCCTCTCTCTACGTGCTCTTACCTTATTTCTCTTGAAGTAGGCTCGTCGGCAGGCCGCAAAGCACTTCTCGCTGCAGAAGCTTTTCACCTCACTTCCCATACTCAGGGAATAGCGCTTGATTCCCACTTTCTGGCACCAGGCACACATTATTTGTACATTTGACACATCATCTTCTATAATAAAAGTATAAGAAAAATGTTCATATCAGAAGCAAACATCCCTTCAAACTTAGACACACCCTCAACCTGACAGAGCTACTTGAAGTCTAATTTTAACTTCTACGCCTCACCACGCTCTGACCTCAAAGGTAGGATAGCCAGCTCTTGATAGGAGGACTCAGGGCTTGCTTTTTTTTTGGTGGGGGGGGAGGGTTGGCTCCTAAGTTTCCAAAAGACACCATTTAATCATTTACTTAACATCCAGAGCACAGAGCATGAATGCACAGCAAGGAGGGTTCCTAGGACGTCTTAGCCTGCTAAAAATGCATGTTCTACCTGGTTAAAGCAGGCTCAGTACTAATGAAGCTTGTAAAATGACCCGTTTCTTCAAAGGTACTGCTGAAAGCCTACAGGATCCACACTAGGTGGGACAGCCAGTGCTAACCTACAGATGTGAGGCCCCAGTGTGAACCTTGAGAGTCAGGAACCAGGCTCAATCTTGGCATGCTCCTTATTACTGTTACATGATATAGGGTGTTATTTACCCTTGCAATATAATGATTCCCAAGTGATGTGGCTAGTCAAAAAAGGAAGGAGGTGAGTGGCCAGATTCTGCTGATGAAAAGACACTAGCCTGGCTCACTCAGAAGTCTCCTACGACAAAACCTTCCTGCATGGGTGTCCTCAGGGAGGCACAGGCCTGATTTAAATTCTTTCCACGTGATGTAGCTCGTGTCCTGGGAAGAAGGGATGGTAATGGAGGTGTCAGCCATGAGACCTGAGGTCACACAGCCACAAAGATGATTCTCAGCTAGACCGGTGGTCCTTGCAGCTCCTGTGGGCCCTGCCACCCGTGTCATAGAGATGCTCAGAATGATGGTAAGTGGTATGCAAATATTTTCAACAATTAAAATACTGTGTATCTTTTCCTTTGTGAAAGAAGAAAACAAATTTAACTAGCAAGACAAGCCCATGCTATCACCAATATGACTGCTCAAAACAAAGACAGGCTTTTTAAAAAGTGAGTCAGTTAATAAAATGCATTGAGTAAATCATAATGCAGGTGATAAGAGTTACAACAAAAACGTGATGGTGATATTCAAATGACTGAAGTCTGAGAAATACTGGCCTGTTTGGGGGGAATAAAAGGAGACTTTAATTAGAAGTCTAAGAAATGTTTTTGGGGCGCCTGGGTGGCTCAGTGGGTTGAGCGTCCGACTTTGACTCAGGTCACGATCTCATGGTTCATGCGTTCGAGCTCTGTGTCAGACTCTGTGCTGACAGCTCAGAGCCTGGATCCTGCTTCGGAGTCTGTGTCTCCCTCTCTCTGTCCCTCCCCTGCTCACGCTCTGTCTCTCTTCCAAAAATAAATATTAAAAATAATAATAAGAAAAAAAAGAAGTCTAAGAAATATTTTCTTGCTGCCTCCTAGGGGGGCTTTTGCTATATCTTGAGCTTTCTGGTCCTCCCCATTGACAATGTGTGTACATAGGACTGACTGCCACTATTAGCCACATTTTTTCTTCCTTTACGGATTTTTTTTTTTTTTTTTTTTTTTTACTATCCCAGACTCATGCTCCCGACATGAATGGTAATCACAAAATCCCCAACAAGCTCTGGTATAGGGTTGTCTGATTTCTGAATAAAATCCCCCAAAGACTAATTGCTAAGCAAGGCCTGGTCCATGAGTTGTTGACATATTCATGGTTCATAGAGTCTGTCATGCAATCATTCCATTTCCAGGGAAAAGATTTGGTTTGAGGCAGTGTGGTCATCAGCCTGCAAAATTAGAAGCAAACTAATTTGTAGTGCAGTGATACGGCTCTTTTCCCCCTGAGTATCATCACTCAGAACTATGCGCAGCATTTTATTTACCTTAATGGAATAAATATTGTCATTTTAATGGCCACTTTTTTTCCCACAAATTACAGAACGTGATCTATTGTTAGTTGTCAGATAAGACAGTGTAAAAATGACCTTTGAAATGAGCCAAACATTTTTGATAACATAACTTTCTTTAAATGGAGACGTAACATGAATTCAAATGTCATACAATTACTGCATTTAACAATTTGTTCTATTCAAGAAAGCTTTGTTTATATTTTATATGGTTTCTAATACGGTATCTGTTTACATATAGACATTTTACATGAAATGTCTATAGACATGAAATGTCATAGACACAAATTTATCTGAATTTAGACTGAATAATTTATCTCAGAGTATGGAGGAGATTTTTTAAATTAGATTAGAAATAGTACATTTTAAAAATAATTATCTGTCATTACTAAACTAATTTGAACTGCGAGTTTCTATTCTTCTTGATTAGCTGCTTTAAAATCTTAAAGTCCTAAAAAAGAAGATGATATAGCAGAACTCTCCCAAGTGATCCATTGGCAGTAAGTTTGATTCTGGTGAAATCTGTAAGGAAAAAAGCATTTTATGGGGGAAATTATTTGGCCTCAGAGTTCAAAAAGGAGACCCCACTTCCCAAGGACCTGTTTTAGAACAACCATCAGCTTCCCCTTGAGGTTCCTTCCTTTAAACAGTCTGGTTTGGGAAACAAAACCTAAAATTTTTCCTCCTAGATCTTTAATGGATATGAATAAAATAAAATAGCCCACTATAATGAACTAAAACTGAGATGAAAAACGGTAGAGAACAAAGCGGTAACAAGGTGGGCAAAGGGCCTCCACGAGCTGGGGTGCAACAAGGTGGCTGGGGAAAGGGCAGCTCACAGTCTCTCTGGGGCTTCCTTCCACCCCCTCCATCCCAGCCAGGCAGCCCCACTCGTCAATTTTCTAAGAGGAGGCACGGACACTTTCTTACACTAGACCTAACACATAAACAAAATGTAGAATGTTAAGGGAGGTGATTTTTATAAATCATTTATACTACAAAGTAACAATATGGGAAGATGAGACAAAAGAAATTGTGCACTTTTGTTTTCTATGTGGCAGTTGGAAAACTCTTAGAATGGTGGCTAGCATCTGTCTTGTTAAATAATTCAGTATTCCCATCCGCTTCTCATAAAATTCCATTTCATAGAGGCAAACACTTTGGAAAAATTCCATTGGATTTCTCCTTTTCTGTCATCAAACTGCTACCAATACAAGTGCTCCAAAGATGAGACAACATTTTCAGAGATCTCAGGTACTCTGGTCTTATAAAAGCCATCTTTATTAACATCATATTTAAGAAACTAAGAACTGTAATTATCTAAGTTAATTTTTCAGCTAAAACATAGCTCAAAAGTCTGCCCCTAGACATGAGATGGTGCCCCATCCTAAATTTGTATGACTGCACCTCTAGAAAATAGGGCTTTTCTTAAGTGCTTAAAACCAAAGGGATATGTTCATTTCAACAACCACATTTTAAAAATCTGAAACCTGGTAATTATGTGCAAGCTTTACACTGGCAAAATAGAAGGCCCTAGCATTTTAGCTTTTCTAATTTGATCTGCTACCAAAAAACATTTTTTTAAATATTTCTTCAAACTAGGGAGAACCTGACTTCCTATTTTATATTTAGGCTAACGTCTGTGCCATTAGAGACTTGAGATTACCTCAAAGAAGACTGGCATAACAGATCTTTCCTTATAGCCATTAGCCTGTGTACTTTTCATAATGAACAATGCAACAACAAATGCAAAATATTTATAGCATTAAGTCACATTCCCGAGGCGAACAGTTTGTATAACATGATAAAATTTTCATATGATAATATCATATAAATATGCATCAGTCAAAATATGCATGCTTCTATTAATCATGAAAAGTTTGTACCACCTCTTTAGGATTTAATTAAGCAAAATGTTTAGGGCATTTTATTTCCAATCTAATGTTCAAAGAGCTATAGAACATTATTCCATTTTACATTCCAGAAGGAGAAGTTCAGATTAATTACTCTAACATGAAATCAAAATTGTATTTATTTATCATAGTGCAGAGAAGTATGCGATCAAGCATTTCTGGAATGCCTTGCTGAAGTTGTTTGAGAAACTGCCTTATCTGGTGACTTTCAAAAATAAGGATGGCCATTGGTCAGTGGCATTCTAGGGGCACTTGAATTGGCTCTGAACATGCATACCTGCTTACCTGACCAGAACACAAAGAAAGTCAGGAAGGCCTTATACTGGACCCCAAGTGATTAACCTGTAGCTTTACCACCCCTTGTAACTTTCACGGGAGTCTAAGATTGAAGGAAAAATCAAGTGTTTCCTGGTGATGTTTCTCTCCTCTAACAGTTCCTGGAATGCACACATCCAGATAATCATTTCAATATTTGAGTTATATTTGGGACAGGTTGTAAGGCAGTCTGATGTGACTCCTGAGTATTCTCTACAACGTGAAAGGAAAGTATGGCACAGTTGGCCCTCTGTCAATCTGTTTGTCAGAGTAGCTATACAAAGAACACATATAGAGGTGCCTGGGTGGCTCAGCCAGTTAAGCGTCTGACTCTTGGTTTTGGCTCAGGTCATGATCTCATGGGTTCGTGTATTCGAGCCCTATGTCGGGTTCTGTGCTGACAGCTCAGAGCCTGCTTCAGATTCTGTCTCCTTCTCTCTCTGCCCCTCCCCCACTCATGCTGTCTCTGTCTCTCTCAAAAATAAACTTAAATTAAAAAAAAAAAAAAGAACACAGATAAAGACATGGCCTGCAAGGCAGGCAGGCAAGAAACTAGGGTTCAAGTTTGCTTTCTTTGCAGCCCTTCTTGGAACAATTCAACTGCAAAAACTTTGAGGCAGTCCAGTTTAAAAGCTTCTACAGAGTCCTATAGAAGCTTCCGTACAATTCTTTGGATTGTAGAAGTGAACATACAAGGAGACCCAGAAAAATCTAGGAATCATGGCTAGCCATTATTCAGCATTTAATGGTAGCAGGCACAGTACAAAGTTCTTCAAATTCGTCATTTAAACTTAGTCACAACCACTGCTCCCTCAGCAAATACAAACATGATCCCCACTGTACAGATGAGGAAAATGAGGTTTAGAAGGTAAGTAATTTGTTCCAAGTCACAGAGCCAATATACACCGAAGCCTAGATTGAAGACCAGACTGAGTCCAGAGCCCAAGCTCTTGACTACTACGTTTTCGAGACCACAGCCTAAGTGTTGAGATTACGTGCCATCCACACAGACTTCCCTCTGCAAAAAGGGCTAAGCGCTGTCACAGATTCTGCTACATACACAGCACCCTGCTTCATGACACATTCATACACAAAGACAATGAAATCAAAAAGGTCAAAATGCCTTTGAGCAGACAGCTGAAGTGTTACTCAATCAATATTTGTTGATTGATTTAAAAAAATAAAGGCTCACAAGGCAAGCCTTTATTTCTTTATGACTATGAGACTTGGATTTGCTGCAAACATTGTCTCTGCACTTTCACCAGCAAGTACCACTTAAACAAGGAGACAGGGCCAATACTGGATCTGAGGAAGCAGTCATTCCACCCACAGGCAAACAATACTCCTAGCTCTCTCTTTAGAAAGGAGGGAAATCACAGCAAGACATGGAAAAGATTGACTTTCCATGTGGGTGAAACAGGAACCACTTACATCTGTAATTGCAAAGATGCCAAGAAGAATATCCTAGCTTCAAAAATTATGACACAACTGCTCACTAAAATTAAATTCTACCATTAGAGGGTAATATATTTGGCTATATATTTTATATATCCCATTAAAACACAAATTCCCTAAAAGCAATAAAATTCAGTATATATTTGTCAATAATGACTTATGCATTAAAATGAATGATTCTTTAAAAAAAATGAGTGATTCTTTCTGAAGAACAAGTTTTCACAGAGAGTGGAGAGAAGGGCTAAGGACAAGATTCCAGTGAGAGAGGTGGAGGGCAGAAATAGGAGAGGCTATGGTATAAGAAGCCTCTGGTCATTCCCTACTTTGCTAAAGTCTAGCCCTGGGCATATAGGTAGAGTAAGCTGAGGGCAGCAAAAGCAAAGAGTGGACAAAAAAAAAAACCAAAAACATACTGTCTAATCACAGTGTAGCAACCATCTTCAGAGTGCTCTTTAGGTGTGAACTAAAACAGGAGAAGTTGAAGGAGGTGGGAGGAAGAGCACACAGCCAGGGATCTCTGGAAAAGAAAAGCAAGAGCCAGATCCACTTATCACAGTCTTGAGGGGGTGACTTTTGTTTCGAGCGAATGAGTGACAGATTGCACTGCTTTGCAAACCTAAGTCACTATTATTGGAAACACAGTATGGTAGAGTGCCAGGAGTAGAGATAGGACATTGGTGAAAATATTAATACGACCCCTTCCAGCTGTGTGATGTGGGCCAGTCACTCAAGGCCTAGTCATGCCCACCCTAACTATGAGGTGTGGTGAGGACAAAACTATAGAAAGTAGGCACATCCTACATGGAAACGAGCCTTCCTTATAATTACTGACAATCAGAAGCATACGGAAAGGGAGGTGTCTGCTATATGCACCTTGGAGAGGTCCAGATGACCAGGCTCCAGCTTCTTTAATCACATCCCCTCCCACGGATGACATCTGCAGAACCACTACCTTTGAATAAAAAGCACAACCGAGTTAATTGGTTAAATTTCACTAACTCAGACTATTTAAGAAGAAAGCCATTATATTTAATAAAAGCTTCACTTACAGTTATTCTCTTTAAAAATTACTTAACTTGAATTAATAGTGACAAGGTGTTGCCAAATATATCACTGTACTGCCAGATATTCTGTAATTAATAGATGGGAATTCTTTGTAATTATTACATCAGCTATCTACACATGGGTGGATCTTCCTAAGTGCCTAAGAAGTTTGCGCTTTTAAAAAGTATCATAGTAACAACTGAAAATTCCTGCCACCTTGGTAACTGAACTATCAAAAGTTGCAAAATAATAGAGACTGAGTTAGTAAAATTTTATTGCACTTATTTCTCATTAAAAGGATAGACGCAATAAAATGATAGAGTTTCCATACAACTATGATTCTTCATGGTTCCTAAAATTATCCCTGTTTTTTTATGTTTATTTATTTCTGAGACAGACACACAGCATGAGTGGGGGAGGGGCAGAGAGACAGGGAAACACAGACTCCGAAGCAGGTTCCAGGCTCTGAGCTGTCAGCACAGAGCCCAACGAGGGGCTCAAACTCACAAACCGTGAGATCATGACCTGAGCTGAAGTCGGACGCTCAACTGACTGAGCCACCCAGGCGCCCCTAAAATTATTCCTATTTTTTTCTTTTGGAGATAAAATCATTTGAAGTAATTTCAAGAGGGGCATCTGGGTGGCTCAGTCGGTTAATTGTCTGACTTTGGCTCAGGTCATGATCTCACGGTTCGTGGGTTCGAGCGCCGCATCGGGCTCCGTGCTGACAGTTCAGAGCCTGGAGCCTGCTTCGGATTCTGTGTCTCCCTCTCTCTCTGCCCCTCCCCCAAATGAGCTTTGTTTCTCTCTCTCTCTCTCTCTCTCTCTCTCTCTCAAAAATAAACTTTTAAAAAAATTGAAGTGATTTCAAGAATTTATTTATTTATTTATTTATTGGATGAAGTGATTTCAAGAATTTAAATAGTCCATGTCCCTCTAAATAGAGAAGGACTTAACCCCAAAATAAAATCGAAATTTCTATACAAAAACTAAAATTTGGTTCCAGTAAGTAAAAGGAATGAACATGTATTACACAAAATGACAGAAAAATTACAGAATTTAAATTAATTTTTAATTTTCTAATGGAACTTTTCTAGCCAAGTTTTAATTTTTACATGTACATATGATACATATATATGCACACATATATGTGTGTGTGTATTTCTAAAAGATGTGACTCCAGAATGAATTAAACATCTGCATCCAAGCCCCTGCACTAGGTAACTGGTCAAGAATGCTCAGTTGAGTAAGACATGGCCCTGCTTCCAAGAACAGAAAGAAAACTGTGTGATGGGGAGGAGAACTGAAGTTGCCCCATTAACCAAGATTGTAAGAAGAGAAAGCACATTAGGGGCTCTTGGGTGGTTCAGTCAATTAGGCATCAGACTCTGGTTTCAGCTCAGGTCATGGTCTCACAGTTCGTGAGTTCAAGCCCCATGATGGGCTCCACACTGACGGTGCGGGTCCTACTCTTTCTCCCTCCCTCTCTGCCCTTCCCCTGCTCTCTCCCAAAATAAATACATAAACTTAAAAAAAAAAAAAAACAGATAAGATTGGTGCCAGTGGGGCCTGAACAAGGAATCCCTTAAAGGATGTTTGACAAGGGTAAGGAATGGGGGCTCATCCTTATTCCACAGCTAATAAGGAGCCCCTGAATGTTTCTTAGTAGAATATGACAGCATCAGAGACGTGCTGAACAATGTTATTCCAGCAGGGCAGATCAGAATTCAGAAAAACTGGAATCTCATTTCATATCTAGGAGCCTCAGTAAGCAACCAGAGAGCAGACTCCTTGTCTCTTGCCTGTGCGTGTTCAGCGCCTAGCACATAGCAGTGCTTAAACTATAAATAAATGGATGGATGGATGGATGGATGGATGGATGGATGGATGGACGGATGGATGCAGAGGAAAGGAAATGAAGTTCAGAACCTATAGAGTGATGGTAGAAATGAAGACGTAATCAATTCCCAAAAGGTAAGAATGTAACTCATCCAGAAATGATCCAAATTTCAGAGAATTCATCCCCCTGTGTTTCTAGTCAAAGACGACCAGGGAAAAGTCCAAAGAGTTCTTTGAGTAAATTGTGTCCTCAAAGTTAAACAGTGAATTTGCTTCGCTTTCAGTGTCCCTTGCTCACTTATTCTCCCAACATTCAAAGAAAGAAAAAAAAAATGAGAGATCCCATAAAGTCACAAAATAGTAATTCTCTCTTGAATGCCATACTAAACTTGGATTCTTTAACAAGACACCACTAAGCACGTCTGTCTACAGCTCCTTGACATTAACTTGAATATCTCCCCATAATTTCCCTGATTTGCCAGTGAAGGAACTCCTTGTAAGTCTCATGGACAACCTCACTTCCATATCTCAGTACTCACTGTGGAGAGTCTGTCTTTCCTATATACTCACCCTAAGAAAGTGGAATAAGAAAGGAAGAAAGATGAATTCAAGAGTAAAGAAAACCTCCATGTGACATTTCCTAAAGCACATTCCACTGAGTTTATTCCCAGGAGATACTTAAATGGGTGTTATTTTTAAAAAGACTTCCATAGTCAAATATGTATGAAAACACTGGACTAAACAAAGTTAAATAATAGACCCTTTACCTAAGACTTTTTGGTACCGCCAGTGTATAACTAGGAATCTTAAAGAGGGAGATGGAATGTGCTATATTTCACCAATTTGACCACACACAGAGAATCCACAAACCTGGACTTCTAAGGAAGTTTCCCTGGGATGTGTCGTTCTACTGCCCTATATCAGTACTGAAGCACAAGCACTTACATGTGGGTCATTAATTATCAGGCAAGTTTCTCCTCTTTCGCCCAGAATTGGGTCCTCCACTGCCAGGAGCTTTGTCTGCACTGGGCAGAAAGACAAGGCCTGCAGCCATGTGGCCAGTACTAGGTGTGCTGACCAATGCTTACTAGTCTTCAAAAAACTAATCTCCAAAAAACACCACCAGACTGAACAAAGATATCCATGGCCACAAAGTCCTGTGGTGTGTGCTACATGTATTCAATTTAGAGAAGGTAACCCTTTTCCTGTAAGGTCCTATAGAGACAATAGCAGAAATGAGTAATAAGGCAATGGGAGAGTAATACTGCTCTTAACATACTGAATTCATGTTTACCAGGTGGTTGCCATGCACAAGGAGCTCAAGTAAAATCTTGTCCCCCATTCTCGAGCCTTGGGATATGACCCTGTGACCAATCCAGAGGCCCTGGGACAATGATGTTGCAATCATGGGTTTTCTCTCCACTGGACCTCTCTCCTACATGGCTGAAGTCCACTTACTGAGCCCTAGAATCTAGCCAACAAATGTATGTGAATAGGGAGCAAGGTCAAAAAGTGTGCACCAGCAAATCCATCACTGATAGAAAAGAAATTCCAAGCCCCTGCCCTGCATAGAGGGGTATCCTCTTCCAAGAAATACAAATAGCAGCATGTTAGGACTAAAGGGTCAAGCTGCCTTACATAGGACATCAGAGCAAGAAAAGTATTGCCATCACCTACTATTTATCTGAAGGGCTCATTTCCTCTTCTGAAATCTGCCTGTCCCATTAATTACACTTAATGGGCGCCACAGTGGTTGACAAATCTCCCTAGAGGGGAAACTTTAATTGTAGACAAAAGATTCATTTATTTACTCAACTTTGTGCCAGGCACTATACTAGAAGCTGGAAATACACTGGCGAACAAGAAAAGATATGATCCCAGTCCTCACGAAGCTTCCCATGGCTGCTCCCAGTGTAAAATGTCAAGGTGCAATAGACAAGGATCACGAAAAAGCCAAGCCTGCTCCCATGGCTCTATCACCACACAAAAGTCACAGGAGCCAGGTGTTTGTGGTAACCACAGAGAGGGATATAAGCAGCCCCAAAGGAGAGGAGGATAAGCAGCCCCAATATGACTGACTAGCAGGCTAAGTCCCACCTCTCAGCATTTGGGACAGCATACCGGGATGGGACTACCATCTTAGGGGAGGTGAATCAATGTGTTAGAGACTGAGAGGTCAAATAAATTTGTTAAAAGAACCGAGGTGAAGCTGCTGGAACATTGTCAATAATAATTTACTTTTCTCTTCACCTTCCCATCTTGAAATATTCCTTGAGATTTCTTGAATGAGAGTAACCAATGGTTGAGGGACTCTCTAAAGGGATCCCATGACAATCCCTACTCAGGAATGTGATGAGACATCACATGCCAAAACAGCCCAGCTATAGGAAAGGTGGAGGAGGGACACACCAACCAGAAATCTTTCAGTCTTCTCTTCTCTCTACATGCTCCCTTTGGGCTGATCAGCTATGTACTCCTGTGACTTCAGTTACCACCCATAGGTGAAGGTTTCCAAATCAACACAGCTACCTCTCATGAGATGTCATTTCCAACTGCCTCCCAGCATCTAAACCTGTCATGTCCAAAGCTGCACACACACCCCTCTGCATTATCTGCCCTTCCTGTGTTTCCCATCTCAATTCCTGCCTCTACCATCCATGCAGTTACTTGCTAGCAGAAATATGGCATTTTTCCTGCTTCTTCCCTCCTTCCCACCCCCCACATTCTGATTATTCACCAAGTCCTCCTAAACATTTTTACATTATGCCTACATTTGTTCAATTCATTCATGCATGCATTCATTCATTCAATAAATATTTACCAAGTCTAATTATGTACCAGGCACTGTTGTAGGTGCCCATCCTCATGGAGTTTACTGCTGTCCATTCCAGTGAAGCCACCAACGCCTCTTGCCCATTCTGCAGGAGGCCTTCTGTCTCACTTCTGCCTAGTTCATTCCCTCTGCTCTCGATGTGGGAAAATCTTGTGAAACACAAATCTGATCACTGCTCTAACCTGCTCAAAACCCTTCACTGGCATCCACTTTCCTCAAGAAGAAGCTTGAACTCTTCAGCATGACCTCAATGAGCAGGCCAGCCTCAGCAGTTTGTCCACTCTCTGGGCTCTGGCATGTTCTACTTTTCTTGAGGTTCTCTCTCTACTCTGAGTCTTTCCATGTGCTGCTTCCTCACCCACAACCTCAAAATCCTTGGCTGATTCAGTCCTATTTCCCCTTCATATCTAATCGTAAACATCATCCTAGGGAGGGGGCTTTCTTGACCTCAAACCTGGTGAGATCCCACAGCACTCTGGACTTGATCATCACCAGACTTGATTGAGATTTCTTTTTAATGTCTCTTTCCCTCAGCAGACTAAGAGCTAATTAAGACAGGGACTATGTCTGGTTCACTAGAATGAAATGTCTGACTTTGGACCTCAGCCTAAGGAGCAGAAAAAGTAGAATCCTTACCAGGTGCACCCTGGGTGGTTGGATGCCCAGGGTTGGTGGGGGTCAGGTGAGGGGGGAAAGCCAAGTATACCATCTTTGGTAATCACACAGAACAAAGTTGCTTTAGTGGGAAACACCAGTGAAAAGCCCCAGAATAGAATGTGATCATTATTTCCGCTCGCCTTGGCCAAGTCCATGAACTAAGTCTTCTCAATTTAACAGAAACTTTGAGAAGTCAGCATTGGGAATGTCCCTAGAATAACAAGAATTACCAACTTCACCATCACTTCTCTCTTAACCAAACTTTATTTATACTTTCAAATAATTAAGAGCAAACAGTTCAGTTGGGTCTAGGCTAATCCCCAAAACACAACCACCCTCTACAAGCAAGAGAAAATATAGATGACATTTCCTCCTGTTTCCTGTTAGCATCTTGGCTCCTTGGTGACCTAGGGGCAGGGTTTTCTGGAATCCTAACTAGGTCACACCCCTAGTTCCAGTCAGTGTCAGGAATAATAGGGGTGCATGACTTAGAACCCATGTTTAGAGGGTATCCCCACTTCAGAAGTGAGTTCTGGCCCTCGTTCTGCCATTAATGCAACTCAGTGGCTTTGAGAAGGTCATTTAGCCTCTCCAGCCTAATTTTCTCACCTATAAACAGGAATTTAACAAGATCATCTCTGAGTTCCCTTCTAACTAAAATTCTAGGAGTCTAAATCTTTCAAAATAACAAGGCTCATTTAAAGGAGTACAGCCAGAGGATATTCTTTTTCCTTTCCTTTATTTCTTGGAGTCCTGACTTAATTTCTTCCCTTTTTATCCTTCCATATGGCTGCCACTGTTGTCCCCTGCCCTTACCACAAGAGCCTTAGAAAATTCTCTGACTGATGGGATAATTTTAGAAGTAGCCCTTTCTGAGTTCTCCAATATTTGCACCACCATAAATCTGGTACCCTCTTTTTACTCCTTTATTATATATTTATGCTTCACTTTAAAGGAACAAACATTAATGTCCATAAAATTTTAACTTTTCATATTCTTTTCCATTAATGTCTGATCTTTCACTGTGGACCTCCACATATGTGATATTTTATCCTGAGTTTCCCAGAAAACTCTGAGACAAAGATTTGCATGCAGCTGATTTATTGGACATGTGGTTCCAGAAAGGAGGAATGAAGGACACAGAGAAAGAACGTGGGGAGGAAGAAGAGCCAGTATAATGATGTGTTACTAAATTGGCCACCACTAAGGGAAAGTGGTATTCAATCATAAAGAACATTCTTTGGAGTTTGTGACATACTTTTCATAGCTATTCTCTCAGGGGACAAAAGAAGGAAGAATTTATTCATCAACTCTCATGCCCCATTGACCCAGTGTGTTAATTCCCCTACATTTCGGGTTTGCACATGTGTGAATGAGACTGAAAGGATTTACGTGATGCCCACACTGCCATATCAGAGAAGCCCTACAGCCAGAAGCTACAGACATATGCCATAAGTGTGAGCCAAGGCCCTTCCAGAATGTACAGGCCTAAGCTGTCAAAGTACCACAGCAATCACTGGATTAAGAGGTGGGGCCAAGAGGATCTGGAGAGGTCCCATATACATGGCTGTCATCACTGTAGAGTCTGCTTTCTCAACCATGGCACTATTGACATTTTCAGCCAGATAATTCCTTGTTGTGGGGCTGTCCCATGCATTGTAGGATGTTTAGCAGCATGCCTGGCCTCTACTCCCTATATGCCCTCTCCCAGATGTGACAACCAGAATATCCCAATATTGCCAGTGTCCCCTGGAAGGCAAAGTTACTCCTGATTAGAACTACTGGTGCAGACTGTGAATATCGTTAATTTTGTCACTCACCCAGTACCCCTTCATTTCTCTCTACATCATATCAAAAGCAGCTCTCAAGTAGACCACTATGACAGATATTTACGTCTTATGCCTGTGATTTAACTTTTGGGCCTCATCATGATATACTTCATGTAAATAGATGATAATTCCTTAATAATAAAGAATGATGAGATTTTTAAATAGTTGATTTGAGAAACCCATGAACAGACTAGATATAGAGGGAAAATGTTAAAATTGCATTCTAAGGCTTAGTTGCTTAAATCAAAAGGAATGAAAATAAGCAATTTTTTTAAAAAACCTAAGTCTCTAAGTCAAGGACTCATTATTTTTTGAGACAAGGATCTTTTTCCATCATTATGCATGTATGTGATATACATACAATTTCACATTCAACTCCAAGACCCACACTCACCCACCTAAGCCCATCCAAGGAACTCCTAGGAAACCATGTTAACTACTGTTGATGAACATTTGGATTGTTTCTAGTTTTAAGTTATTATGATTAAATGCTTCTATGAAGGTTCTTCTATATGTCTTTGTCTCATGTATACACACATCTGTGCTGAGAATATATCTAGGATGAAATTATTGGATAATAGGATATATATATGCTCAGCATTAGTTGATATTGGCAATCAGCTTTCAAGAGTGGTTATACTGACTTACACTCTCACCAGCAATGCTTGAGAGTTCCGGTTGCTCCACATCCTCCTCAACACTTGGTATTGTCAGACTTTTTCATTTTAGCCATTGTAATGTTTATGTGCTGGTGTTTCACTATGATTTTAAATTTTATTTCCCTAATGACTAATGAGGTTGAACAACTTTTCATGTGTTTATAGATCACTAGATTATTTTCTTTGGTGAAGTTGGTTTATATTTTTTGCCCATTTTTCTATTAGGCAGTTTTCTTTTTTATTTATAGGGGTTCTTTATATATTATGACTATGAGTCTTTTGTGGGACATGCATTACAAACATCATCTCCCACTCAGTAATTTTTCATGCATTCTTTTAAAGATGTCTTTTACTCAACAGAAATTCTTATCTTTAATAGAATCTATTTAAGCAGTCTTTTTCTTTATGGTTAATGCTTTTAGTGTATAGTTTAAGAAATACTAGCCTACCCAAGATAATAAATATGTTCTCCTAGGTGTTCTTTTACATGCTCTATAAGCTCTATTTTTTGGTCACATTTAGATCAACAATCTATCTAGAACTTACTTTTGTGAATGGTGTGAAGTAAATAATCAACATACTTTTTTTTCCATAAGCACATTTATTGACAAGACTATCCTTTCCTCACTGCGCTACATTGTTATCTTTGTTGTTATGCACTGAATGTTTGTCTTTCCAAAATTCATGTTGAAGCCCTAACTCCTAATGTGATGTTATCTGGAGACTGGGCTTTTGAGAGTTAATTAGGGTTCGATGAGGTCATGAGGGTAGGGTCCTGATCTAATGGGACTAGTGACCTTCTGAGAAGAGACAACAGGGATCTTTCTATCTCTCTCTGCCACATCAGAGAAAAGGTGACCATCTGAAACGCACAGAGAGTTCTTATCAGATACTAAGCCTGATGACGCTGATCTTGGACTTGCATTCTCTAGAATTGTGAGAAAATAAATTTTGGTTGATTAAGCCACCCAGGCCACGGTATGTGGTTATAGTAACACAAGCTGATGAATATATTTGTCATAAATCCAAAATCTGTTTATATTTGTTTCTGAATTCCACTGTAATGATTTATTTGTATATCCTTTTATCATTATCTCATTGTCTTTGTTTTAATGCAACAGAAATCATTTATTATTGTTCACGGTTTCTGTGAGTCAGGTATTTGGGAGTAGTTTAGAGAAATTCTGGCTCAGAGTTGCTCATGAGGTTACAGCCAAATGTCTCTTGGGGATGCAGTCATTAGAAGGCTTGAGTTGGGCTGGGGGACCCACTTCTATGGTGGCTCAAGCACTAGGCTGGCAAATTGGTGCTGGCTGCTGATGGGAGGCCCCCATTCCTGTCTGCATGAGCTCTTTCACAGGGCTGCTTGAGTTTCCTCATGCTCCCTCAAGAGTGAATAATCTGGGAGAACTAGGCAAAAACTGCAATTACCTTTTATGACAGCCTCAGAAGTCAGTCACACAAACCAGCCCTGATTCAATGTAGGAAAAAACTACCTGGAGACCAAGATCATTAGGGCCATTTTGGAAGCTGGCTTCCATAATTTCATTTGTCTGAAGTCCAAAAATAGGCAATAATAAACTATATTGCTTGGGGGACGGGGAGTGTACTTAGGCATTAAAACTATAGAAGAAAATAAGGCAATGGTTACCACAAAAGTGGTTACCTCTTAAAGGGAAGAAGTTGTGAGTGGAAAGGATCACTATTTGTCAAAGAATACATTTATATTTTATGCACTTTTCCAAAAGGCAACATGTTTCATAATTGCAAGAAAAGATTTAAAAAAAAAATTAAGCCAAAAGAGAATTGACATGAGAAAAACAAAGTGTTCTTTTCTCTTTTGTGCCTCAAATATAGATCAAAGGATTCCCAAAGACTAATCAGAAGTCTGGTCAAAAGAAGAATAACAACAGTACAATTAACACTAATAGTAATAAAATCAATTAATTAATTAATTAATTATTCTAGCCTTCTAATAATTGTTGAGATCTGGTAGTATAAGTCTTCCTTTTTCTTTTTCTTTTTTTCCAAGATTATCCTGGCTATTCTTGCCCCTTTCCATCTCCATGTAAATATAAGAAGGAGCTTTATAATTTCCATAAAATTTTATGCCAGGATTGTTATCTAAATTGAATACATACACCAATTTAGGAAAAATCTGCCTTTTTAGACTATTTAGTCTCCAGTCCATAAACATGGGATATCCCTCTATTGATTTAGGTCTTCTTTTGTTTCTCTGCAATATTTATAGTTCCCGATATAACAATTTTGCATACATTTTGTTAGGTTTTTTCACCTGGGTATTTGACGGTTTGATGCTATTTTAAATGGTATTTAAAATTTTGTTTTTTAATATATTCTGGCTGGTATATAGAGATATAAGGGATTTGGGGTTATTGACAATGTTTAGAGACCTGATAAATGTATTTGTTAATTACAAATTAACACATTGATGGAGAAGTTTACCAATACATTGGTGGTTTATACACTGTTATAAACAAAATGCCATTTCTTCCTTTAAAACCTTATATTTTTGTTTCTTTTTCTTGCCAGATTACATTACATGAATTCTAGTATAAAATTAAATAGAAGTGGTGATAGTGGTCATCTGTATCTTATTCTTGATTGCAAGAGGAAAGCCTGCAATATTTCACCATTAAATACAATTTTTGTGGGTGCCTGGGTGGCTCAGTCAGTTAAGCATCTGACTTCAGCTCAGGTCATGATCTCACCGTTCTTGAGTTCAAGCCCCGCATGGGGTTGACAGCTCGAAGCCTGAAGCCTGCTTCAGATTCTGTGTCTCCCTCTCTCTCTGCCTGTCCCCTGTTCACGCTCTGTCTCTCTCTTCCCACCCCCTCAAAGATAAATAAACATTAAAAAAAATTAAATATGATTTTTGCTGTAGGTTTTCTTGTGGATACTTTTTGTCATATTAAGGATGTTCCATTTGGTTCCTACTTTGCCAAAAGTTATTATTAGTTGTGTTAAATTTTATCACATTATGTTTCTGCATCTATTGAGAATATTGTATGAGGTTTTATTTTATTCTGTTAAGGTGATTAATTACATTAACCGATTATTTTTTAATGTTTATTTATTTATTTTGAGAGGGAGAGAGAGCGTGGGCAGGGGGGAGCAGAGAGCAAGAGAAACCCAAGCAGGCTCTGCACCATCAGCATAGAGCCCAACTCAGGGCTTGATCTCACGAACCACAAGATCACGACCTGAGCCAAAATCAAAAGTCAGATGCTTAACTGACTGAGCTACCCAGGTGCCCCTTGACTGATATTTTAAACTTAAATCAATCTTGCATTCCTAGAAAAAAAATCCAAATTAGTCATGATGTATTATCCTTTTGCATACATCACTGGATTTGGTTTTCCATGATTTTTTTGAGGATTGAATCAGTGTTCATGATGAACAGAAATTTTCCATTTTAATGTAACTCAATTACATTAAATTATCATTTTATTTACTTCTAATGGCCTGTCATGTCATGGGATCAAAGTCAGGTTTGGATCATAAAATGAGTGAAAGTGTTTCTTTTTTTTTTTTTTTTCCTATTCTCTGGGAGAGTTTCTCTAATTTTGATTTTATTTTTTCCTCAAATTTTTGTTAGATTCTACCACTGAAGCTCTCTGTGTCTGGAATGTTCTTTGTAGAAAGGATGTAATTATTTAATTTCATCAATGGATGTAGGACTACTCAAGGTTTCTATTTCTCCTTATGATGCTTTTTTTGATAAATTAAATTGGACATAATGTGGCTTCTCTTTTGCAGAAATTCTGGGAACTTTTCCATTGATAATTACTTATGTGTAACATCAAAATTATTAGGTGTAATGACATATGGGTGATACAGTCTTTTTGTTTACTCACATTTCACACTCTTTTCTAGCAGTTTTTCTAAAATTTAAATCTACTATTTCAAGTCACTCTTCCAGAGTAAAAAATTAACAATCACTGATAGTTGTCATAAACAGCATACATTTTCCATCAGACTTTTGGCTGCTATAAGTACATATATAGGTGCGTTTTCTTTAAATATGTTCAATCGACTAACAAATACATATTATGGCATATTAAAACAGACCCTCTCAAATCACAAAATCAGGAGGGCAATTCACTATACAAGTCATAAAATCAAGATTTTATAAATATAGACAAGATACAATTACCTACGCTAACTACAGCATCTTTAAGACAAGGAAACTGAGGCACAGAAAGGCAAAGTGACTTATCCAAGATTACAGAGCCAATAAATAGCAGAGCTGGCATTAACAACCCAGGTCTCTCGATTCTTGCTCTGGTAGTCCTTCCACCACATCATGCTGCCATTCAAACCACATATTTGATTTGGCATTAAGAGTGCTCAAACATACACACTGGAATATTACTCAGTCTTAAAAATGAATGAAATCTTGCTATTTGTGACAACATGAGGATATTGTGTTAAGTGAAATAAGTCAGACAGAAGAGAACAATAGATACCAAATGATTTCACTTACATGAGGAGTCTTAAAAAAATGAACAAACAACAACAAAAGAAACGGACTCATAAATACAGAGAACAAACTGGTGGTTGCCAGAAGGGAGGGGAGCAGGGGATGGGAAATAGGTGAAGAGGATTTATAGATACAAAGTTCCAGTTATAAAATAGATAAGTTGTGGGGATGAAAAGTACAGCACTGGAAATAGAGTCAATAATACTGTAATAATTTTATACAGTAACAGATGGTTACTACAAAAAAAAAAGAATGATTGAACATACTGAAATTTGCTTTCCACCTTTTCAAGAGCCCTCAATTTTAGAAGGAAAGATAAAACAGGACCCAAATGATAATAGGTAACATTTTTAGACTTCGTGTTGTATCTTCTGTTAATCACCTTGAATTTCAAATGGCTATCTTCTAGCATACATTATGTTTCAGATGCCATTTCTCCTCAACTGGGTGAACATAACAGTACCTGATTATCTCCCTGTACCCTTTCTGCTACTCCACTTTAACTGTCCTTCTACTGCACCATGCACCCTGAAAATGCTGTTAAAATACCTTTCAAAGTCAAAGTGGAATGATGTTTTTTGTTTTTTGAGGGGTTTTTTTTTTGTTTTTTTTGGTTTTTTTGGTTTTTTTTGTTTTTTTTTTTTTGGAATGATGTTTTGATTATGTACCAAGTTCACTGTAAGTTCCTGGTGGTCAGGGGTGATGATACATATATTGGTATTATCTAGCACAATGTGAAGAACATTCAATAAACATGTAATTGACTGAAAGACTGACATATTTTTTTTTTTGGATAGTCCAGTGGCTATGAATATGGGTTAAGGAGACATCATGCCTAAGTTCAAATGTCAGTTCTGCCACTTATTACCTGTGTGACCTCAGGCAAGTTGCTCTGGGTCTCAGTTTCCTCATCTGTAAAACAAGGTTAATAATAGCATCCACACAGAGTTGTTCTGAAAATTAAATGAGATAATAATCTATTAGCACAATGCCTGGCCCATAGGAAGTGCTCAAAAAATACTAGCCAAGATGAGATTATATCATTACGGTTATTAACTATTCCTATTCTTGCTATTCACCATAATTCCTCCTGTCCTTGTTCTAAGTCATTTGGAAAATTCTCCAAATCTAAGGGTTCAGTGAATATCTTTTCTTTTTGAGAAATGTATCTGGCACGTAAATAGTAAATCACCCAAATCCCATTAACTCTAGGTAATTTTATTTAATAATTATATTTTAAAAGTTGGACAAATAAATAAATGGCAGAGCAATTTTGACTGAATCCTGTTTTCTCAATGGCTATTTGGAATACATCATTCATATGCAAGCCCCAAGAATATTGAATAACAGATAAAATAAATAATGATCATAATGCAAACCACATTCTGATTCCAACTTCCCTGCAAGTACAACTCCATGTACGAATTATAAGAGCCAAAAAGTAACATGCTTATTAACTGTGGGTTGCTCAGCTATATACACAGGGCTTAGCAGATCACGTGAATGTTTCCATATTCTCAGCTAAGCTAATGGTTCCTTAGAGCCCAGTGCTTATAACCCCTTAAGAATTTTAAGATTTGCCTGAAAAAATATATCATATTTCCATGACTATGACTGAACACAAATTTGGAAAGCTCACTGAAAGCAAACCATCCTGGAAGACAGGAAATGGTCATTGTTTTCAAAGAAAGTCAAGATGCTGCTGCACACAGGGAATCGAGCTCTTAGGAGCTTGATCTCATTTCCCTCCACATAAACCTGTGGATGCTGTGTGGATAGACCCTATCTTTCACTTCTCACATGAGTAGTGGGGAATAAGAATAAGGCCACTTACCATCTGAGGTAAAAGACATTTTATTCAAGACTGCCATACACATGCAGAAATATATTTCCTCCTCTTTTTACATTTAATTTCATTTTAAAGTATTCAGGGATTTAGAGGGATTCTGGACTTGTACTAGGCAAGTTGTAAGCCTCTGGGAAAGCCTGTCAAAAGACTCAGATTTAAAATGTCATTTCCTAGATACACAGTGTTTTCTGCAGCAGGGCTCAGTGAGACTTTCACTAGGAAAAGTTGCTGCATTTCATCTTTTCCTCATGAACAAAAACAATTACGCCAATAGTTGCATTGATTTTTTTTTTTTAATTCTTAGGAGCAAAATGTCATGTCTGAGACTAGGAGATAAAAATCCTGGTTCAAGTCCCAACTTGACCTTCAGGTCAAGGACCTTCAAGTCCTTACTTTGACCAGAGGTAGACAAGGGTAGGGGGAACCAAGCCTATCCACCCAATGCAGAGGACCGATGGATGTCTGGTCAGTGGAGCGGAGTGCTATTATGTTTGAAAAGCAGTAAAGAGCAATATAAAGTCTTTATAAAAAATCTGTATTTAAGATCCATTTGAACAGCTGCACTTCAATAGTCAAACTAATGGGGGTGCGGGGCAGGTATACATATTTTGATGGGGACTCACTCCAGCACAGCCTTTGCAATCCGTGCTGTAAGTCCTTTACCGGCACAACCCTCTTTGAATGAAGTCCTGAAGGGTTGAACCCATATTAAAAATCTCTAATGTGAGAAGAATTACAGCAAGGTTACAATATAATTAACCTGAGTTACCTTTCAAAACTCCTGCTGATATATATTCTGCCACTTCAGACTGTGTTCATGCTGTGATTTTTAAAATTAGCAAGGAAGGAGGCTTTCATATTCATTCAAACTAAAAGGATACAGGAATGTTTGCATAAAAAGAAAAAGTTGGTCAGTACTTTCTATTATTTCCTTATTCTCTTAACAGGTTTTTTTAAATGGCAGCTCTGTATAGCAAAGCCTTATTCTGTCCACTTCCTAGTCTGCGGAAAAGTCTGCTAGTCTTATTTAAGGATCATGGTGACTCCTTTCACTGCTTGGAGGAAAAAAAAAAAAGCAAAATCAGGGCTATTATCCTGTGTTTATAACAAGTCTATTACCATAGTAACGACTGTGATGTCACAAACCCTACACCAGGGGCCAAATTCTGTCTCTAATGGGGGAAGGGCAGCTTAGCCTTGGAAATCAGACAAAATTGTGCACAAACATGTGTGGCCAAAGCAGGAACAATGCTTGCGGTAATCACCAAAGCACGGGGAGCTACTCTTCTCTGAAGAAAAGGGGAGCAGGCACAAAAAAGCAATTCCCCAGGACCAGAAATAAGCTACACCCACACTTCTGTCCGCAGCTGTGCAAAAGGAGGGTGGAAATCCAAGCAAGTGTGGTATCACCATGTTCCCAATCACAAGTATTCCACTGGGCCCACCGGCTGCCAAACATGGATGGGATCCAGTGGTGAGCCCGCCCAAGCACATGAAACACACTCTGGAACTGGTGCCCGACCAGATGGAGCCCTCTGGTACCTCGGAGGGGAAGCAACTTGCCCCGTGATGGCAAGCACTTTAAAACCACACTGGGGTTTTACTCCTACTAGGTCAACCCAGTTCACAGAATCACAGATTCTCAGGTTCAGAGAATCTCATCAAGTCTCCCAAAAGATGTGGACTTTAAAAAATGACCTTTTACAGGAACATGTTGTATCCCCTGTCACTGAGGTATCTGAAGTAGCAGAGTAAGAAGTACTCTTATTCTGATACAGTCTAAGGAAGTTTTGTACAAATATGCTGAAAAGGCAACTTTGTATTAAAAAGAATATTGAATCAGGAGCCAGAAGACATTGCTACCAGTCTTGGCTCAAGAATTTAGAAGTCTCCTGATCTTGAGCAAGCCATTTAACCTATCTGACCTTCAGTTCCTTATGTAACCATATCTAGCGTGCTGTTTCTTGGGGTCATTGTAAAGATCAGATTAAGTAAAATAATGAATGTGAATGAGCTTCATAAACTATAAGGGATTTCACCCAAACATAAGGTATTATTATTATTGGCATTTTCACATAGCCAGTTTATAGTAGAACAGGAATAATTTGAATGCTAACCATTATTTTCCTTCCAGAAATCCAAAACATACACATGATCCTCGTCTTCCCTACCCCAAAAGGTGCACAGTTGCATGATACAGTCAATTTTAAATTATTTAGGGGCTTGGGGCGCCTGGGTGGCTCAGTCGGTTAAGCATCTGACTTCAGTTCAGGTCATGATCTCACAGTTCATGAGTTCGAGCCCTGTGTTGGGTTCTGTGCTGACAGCTTAGAGCCTGGAACTTGCTTCAGATTCTCTCTCTCTCTCTCTCTCTCTCTCTTAAAAATAAATAAACGTTAAAAAAAAATAAATTATTCCAGGGTTGATTATAGAGGGACCTCTTACTTCTGGCCATTATGCCATTTATTACTTTCCCTTAGGAATACTATGTTAGCCTAGATACAGCTATAAAATTGACAGGAAATGTGCCTCAACTCAGTTACCTGTGTAACAATTCTGGTAAAAATTTTTAACAAAAGGAGAAACTGAAATGATTCATTAGATGGAAGTTTTGTGATAATCTGTGATAAACATGGATAACTTATCCATGGATAATGACTCACATCACTGTCAGTAAAGCTATGGTCAATTTCGGACAGGTTGGGACTAATCCAGCCAAGATACTAACATTCTCTCAGTGAACAACAAAGTGGCCTGTACCGTCTTATGTATGTGCAATAGGTATTTAAATATCAGTTCAGTTCATTCAGTTTTCAACAAATATTATTAGAGTACTACGATCTGCCAAAGCTCACCACATACCCTGAAAACCCCACTCTCTTCCTGTCCATGTTGCTGTCCCTCATGATATTACACAAAAGACGTTGGCAAAGCTCATGGCCTCACTCTTAGAAACTCTATTCACCTTCCTACTATCATGAGGCTTTTGCCAATCTTACCCTCGTGCAAAAATCAGCAACCTGTTGTCCTGGGGCCAAACCCTCCCTGCTGTCTTTTTTGTAAATGAAGTTTTATTAGAACATAAACACAGCCATTTGTTTATATATTATCTGTGGCTGCTTTCCTGCTACAACAGCAGAGTTCAGTAGCTGTGATACAGCTGTGAGACAGCATAGCCCAAAGCCTAAAATACTATCTGGCCCTTTACAGGAAAAGTTTGTGGACCCCTGTACTATATAATATGACTAAATCAAAATTCATCTCTCCTGTAAGTGTTTCTGTGTAGGGATTAATGGAGAAAACCCCTTGAAAGCAGAGATCCTTTCTGTATTCTCTGTCTTGTCATATAGAACCCAGGAGAAGCACCGAGTCAAGGTTTAGAGCAGATACAGAAAATTAAACACGTCCTCCCCTACATTTTGTTTTCAACAGATGAGTGCTTTGGAGTTGCATGAAGACAGCATAAAACCACTGGTGTTCGGTTACTCTGGCTTCTAATTCCTCCAAGTTCCTATGTCTAAGACTTCCAAGGCTCAATTTTTGGCCTGTATCCTTTTGCATATTTATTTCCTGATCTGATGTGGAATTAGAGTTAAATGGGAGCTGTGTGCTTGAATTCCACGTGGCTGGCTCAGCAGGAAACTCCAGGGCAGGTTTTTTGGCATGCCAAACTCATGTTAGCCTCAGCTATGTTAATTTCTAAAGCTGTTTGCTTTGCTCAAATAAATCTTAGAGGGGAATTTGCATTTGGATGCACACCTTTTTATGCACAAATTATGTGCATGATAATTCTAGGGCAGACTAAGGACTGAAAAAAAAGAGGCATGGTGTTTACTGAATGGCTTTCGTGTGGCAGGTACTATGCTAGGTGCTTTACATATATTTTCTCATCTCATGGCCACAATAATACCGTAGGATGAAACTGTGATCCCCATTTTACAGATGGAGAAACTGAGGAGAAGAGAACTCATTTAATGTGTGCATGTTCACAGAGCTGGTAAGTGACAAAGCCTAGACTTGAGCCCAATCTGTCTAAATCTGAGGCCAGGGTTCTTTCCACTTAGACACACTGCCTTAATGATACTCTTTATCATCACCTCTCACTGAAGCCACTGGGCACACATTCGAATATGAACCCTACATTTACAAAATTAGTCACCCCTCTCCTTTCCAGTAGCCTATGCAAAGTATGTTTTTGGCCCTTGGGAGATACACCTGGGCCCCTCTGCATCAGAAAACAATCAACCAAAGGAGACTAGGGGCACTAAAAAGGTAAATTCTATATGATACACAAATTATGTTAGTAATTAGCAAACACAATTTCAAGTGATTTTGACAGATAAATGGATTTCAAGGACATATCTGAGGGCCTCAATTTGAAAGGACACTTTTACTACTAAAATGTAGTAAGCTAAGGAAGAGAATGTGCCCATACTATGAAGGAAAATGTTAGTAACACTTAGAATATGGTACAAAAATATCTACAACATAAGCCTAGGAATTTATATCTACAAATATCCTCACTGTTTATGAAAACAATTGCACACCTATCTCCCCTAAAAAAAATGCAAACATTCTCTTCTGTAAGTTATGCTAAGTACTGCCATCAAAACTCACTGTTTATCATTGTTCAACTCAATATACAGAAAAATAGTAAGTCTAGCAATTAAGCATTCTAGCATAATTCCAACATTTCACAGCAAGCCAGATACAATGCTACTGAACTTCTTTCTCTGCATGGAACATGGCTGTAACCTAGCTTGCAACATCACACAATGCTCAGCCCTTTGCCATCCAGCTTCATACACTGCCATCTGGTTTTCTGGAAATATTAAAGAACTGATTACATTTTCATGCAAGTAAAATTCAGACATCCATTTTTCTTTAACGCTCTCAAAGAGAGTTTTCCAGGAATTAGAAAGAATCTGTGGCAAAGATGGATAATCTAGGTTGTTTCTGAAGTGAATTTAGAAGGGTGGCCCTCTGAGGAGAGCTTGCCCTCACAACACTACCACCCAGGTCAGCCAGTCAGTATATAAAATTATTTCACCTTTCTTTTTTTATTTTGTAACAGATTATTTCAGAGAAGGAAAATAACTTTTCTGTAGCCAGTGGCAGGAAATATTCATTCAGTTAAAAGTAGATTGGGGGAATTTGCCTAAGTTTGCCTAACAGAGCAATACTCCTGTAAATAATACATGCACTGGTATCTCTTGTCACAAAATTCCTAAAACAGTCTTTTCCAAAGTTAACTTGAGCATTTAATAATGACTTATAAGATAATGACAACTACTTTCTGAGTCGTTCTCCTTGGAAACCCCAGTAGTGACTTACCTGCTGGTGGCTTTATGAAGGGTGGAGGGATTAAAGGTACAATAATGGGCACATTGCCATGATCCTTGGACCCTGCAGGTGAGTCACTGAGTCCATTTCCTGTGGCAAGCCCTGAATAGCCTGTGCTTATATTGTATGGTGAAATAACACTGTCCTCAGGTAATTTTGGTTTTGGCAAAGAATTTTCTGTAAAAGAAAAGAAAATCATGTTCAATGTAACAAAAGGACTTGTTTTCCTTATGACCACATTTTCTCAAGCAAAATGGCTATGTATAACAAAATAAATTTTTCCTTGCAAATCTTTAAACACTTTACCAGAACTGCACAGACCATCCTGGACCTTTTCAGTCTTGTTACCATAAATTTCCAATGGGCTCCTTTATAATTTGCTCCACTATGATAGCTAACATCTCAATTGTATCATGGTGATGAATTTTAGCGCTGTAAAGCCCATAGAAAATTGAGAGGCAATTAACATTTCCCATGTACCAAGTGATATATAGCAGGCCTCACTCTCTGGCTAAAGGGGGGGGGGGCTAAAAATTTGCCCCTCCAGGCCTATAACTAGGTCCCGCTGTATTAAAAAGTTTGGTCATAATATAATCAAAAGAACCAACGAGAAAGAAGCAGATTATTTGAAAGAAAACTGTTTCACAGGGTAAACTCTTTAAATGAACTCATTAATAACCCATTAATTTTGTTAATATTAACAAAAGTGAAAATAAAGAAAACTTACAATGATATGAACTTTGTGAATTTTATCCTTGTATGTGAATCATTAAAAAAAAAAAATTCAACCATGGAAAACAACTTTTTCCCTCTAGTAGCATATCCTGGCATTCTCCATGTTCCCCAGAGGCAAAGATTATTACCTAGACCAAGTATTATACGAGCTATTAGTTTATAGAATATAAACTCATGACTTGCATTTTTCATTTACAGTGAAATTGATGATACTATCTCTGTAACATGATGTGTACAATTTCATAGCGGGCTTAACATGAAATTTGTCATGTACGTTCAATTCCACATGCCTGCAGGACAGCTCATTTACATTTTGTTGCTTGGCATATAAGGAAAAGCCCTGTCGTAGACACTCACAATAAAATGCATGAGCAGGTAGTTTACGCCAATAGATTTTGAATGCAGGGCAAATACTGATCAAATTGCCAATGATGACACACAATGAATTTTGCCCACATTTTATTGAAGTTCCCCACGTGGATTGCTTCTTTATATACTCCTTTTCTTTGACAAACAAACTCTCACTCCAAATTTAGGTTCATAAATTCAGTATCCATATCAACACCCACCAGTGGTTCTAGGCTTCCCTCATGAAGTAGCTGACACTATCTGCTGATAGAATCAGCGTTAATTTTATTCTGCCATGACTCTAATTTCCACTCTTTAGCAGGGCTTTGATGAAAATTCTTATAGAGTAATGTGGGATCCAATCATGTACGACTCTCTTATTCCTCTTACCCTATCCAAGGCTGGGGGCAGGAAGGAATTCAAACACAAAATAGAAATAGGGCTTTACCTTAGAATTCCCACCGAAAAGAGAGGAAGGGGGGATTACCAAAAATTCTCTCTTAAGAGTCTCAAAATCCAAACCTAATATTTCACTTAATAGGAAGCACCAGTCCCCAATAACTAATATATCAAAGGACACAGGGGGAGAACATAGCAGATGTTGTCCCTTTCTATAAATTTGTGGGCAGGACCATAACACTTAAAGCCCATAGCCCTTGCTAGCTAGTTCTCTCATTGCTGGAAGGAGATTAAGCTGTGTCTATTTTTGTTTTATGTTGTGCTCTTATATTCTGTGGAATTCTGCTTATGGGAAAGCACTACTGGGGATGTACATTTAAATCAACCATTGGCATAATCAACAAAATGAGTCCCAAAGCAACTCAATTCTGGCAGGTTGAGATAGTTAATCCTTCTTTGCATGAACAAAGGGACATTAAATGTCATTACCTTTGAGAACAGAAATGTGCTGCCGGCTCTCTCCATCTGTAGGGTAGCTCCTGAATTCAATATCTTCACCATCTTTCAATTCAACCTTATCATAGCCATACCAGCCAAGGAGTTCATTCATAGTGTTTTCTGCAAAGTTCTGAAAGAGAAGCACAGGTTCCTTTTTTATATAATCAATAACTATTTGAAACGAATGCATAAGTCGAATTCTGTTTGCACTACCCGTTTAATGCCAGCCCTGCCCCACCCCCCTAGAGTCATGTTCATTTTTCAAATCACGTTCAAACACTGTAATGCATTTAAATCTCAGGATGACGCATCCAATTATGACAGGCCTTCAGACATTTGCAATTTAAAGATAATAAGAAAAAAGGTATTAGTCTGTTTTGCTTACAAATAGGAAGTCATATTTTAGCATATTCTGCAAAGTTTATACCCCAGACTAACACAAAAGGTAAGGCATGAAAACAGCTAAGAAAATATTTGAAAATGAAAACAATCAAACTTTTGGTGGCTCAGATTAATTTAAATTAGAATTGCTTTCTGATTCAGGTATTGTTCTTTAACATGACTCTTAGATAAAGCAAAATCTCAGCAAAGAAATAATTTCTCAATTGTCAAGGCTACAAGGGTCTCCCTTTTTAATTTTCCCGTTTGCAAATGTATACTTTAAAAATCAATGCATAATTTGCTTTACAAATTTCACTACTGACAGATTTCCTTCTCCATAAAATCAAAGGTCACTATGATTGTCTTCCAACAAGTAACATAATAGTACCAAATAACTTTAAGGTTAATAGCCAGCCCAGATTTTGGATAACACATGAAAATAGTTTATGAACTATAAACCAACATATAAATGTAAGATATCATTATTGTTGTTATTATTGATACTAAACTGTGAAATAATGGGTATAGTTGGACAGCTTTAAAGCTTTAATATCAGGTGGCTATTTTTTTGTGAACTTATCAACTGCTAGATCTGGAAACAAGACGTGAGACTGTATTAATGATCTTAATGCTTGCATGTGCCTTAAAACATCTCTAAGAAATAGAGTAGAGTGGTAGTCACCAGAGCTGGGGGGTGAGGGAAATGGGGAGATATTGGTCTAAGGGTACAAATTTCCAACTATTAGATTAACAGGTTGGGAGATATAATGTACAGCATGATGATGATAGCTAATAGTACTGTATCATATACTCAAATGTTGCTAAGAGAGTAGATCTTCAATGTTCTCACCACAAAAAAGAAATGGCAACTATGGCAGGTTGGAGGCGTAGCTAATGCTACAGTGGTAATGATTTTACAATATATAAATACATCAAATCAACGCATTGTACACCTTAAACTTACACAATGTGTCAATTATATCTCTTATGTTCTTATGTGTCAATTATATCTCAATAAAGCTGGGGGAATTTAAAAATAAAAAGCAGGACACTATGCTACAGAATAAGGGCTTAATAAATGTTGAATGAATTCTTTTTTAAAAAAAAATCTTTATCTGGAAAGGCATCCTGAGCTTCCTAGACTTGCTAGAAAAACTATATATTCTAACCTCTGTGGCCCAAAGAATCTTTTCTCATTCTCCCTAGAAGCTGTCATTTCCAAATTACACTGGGATGTATAATTTATATACCTGAAACAAAGCACCCAGGCTAAACCAAGAGTGTACATAGCCTCAACATGTGAGTTCCATGTTCTCTTGAATTTCACGACTTTAGATTTCAGCAGGGATTGCATAAAAAAGAAAAGATATTACACTAGTGACTCCACAAAAACAAACCTGGCATTTCAAACCTCCCACAGAATGTTAGATTCTTTGCTTTAGTGCCCACTTAAGCTCAGGGCTCCAACTGGGTCTATCTGTGATGGTATAGTGCACCAGCAATTTTTTAAAAAATCTAGCCAGATTGATTCAGTGCTACCATCCACAAGGCCAACAGTCAGCCATATCACGCTTTAGTGAGGCATTTATTCTCTCTGATGGCTGGTCATGTCCACATTAAATAGACATTCTTTTCATGAATGCACAAAGATGATATGATCGATATGTATAATAAGCTCAGCCATCTCTGGAATACCACTGAGGAGGACTCAGCTAAATGCTGCTCTACTCAATCAAAAGAGATCCCTTTAATGAGGCGTCAGTCTCCCCTAACACCCAATTTTTTTCACTAAGCTGAGCGCCTGGTCTGGAGAATGACAGTCCCTAAGCGCACAAATCGAGGTCCTCCATCAGTGGTCTGGCAGCAGAAATCTCCACGGAGAAGGATTACACCTTACATCAAAACACCAATTCCCCACAGTGTTAAAAGCCAAGTTCAAACCATCTTATTGGTCTGTGTGCTATTTGCCCCAATCTCCAAGAGAACTGTGCCAACAAGACAGAAAATCTTTTGCATAGTAACTCTTGGCCACCATATCCAATTTTCTAGACCGTTTGTATCTGGGCGCCTCTCTCTCCAGTTCTGCCTAACCTCTGAAGTGACACAAAGGCTACAGATGCATAATTCATGGAACAACCTCCCAGCCAAGGATATAGATTTGTTTGTTTTAGTCCAGCTGCAAATCCATTCAGCTTTTCAGAACCAATACCAGGGATGGAATCCAGAAGTTTCAGACATGCGGGTAAAAACTAAAACCTCCGCTGGATTATTAACACCAAATTCATAATATTGGGACATCTTAACTGCAACACTTAGTTTATGGTTTGTGCTGAAAACTCAGAGACTTCGTGGAACAATCAATGTGAACTTAGTCTATTCTATGATTTTCAAGTTACTATAAATGTCAATGAAAATAAGCTCTGAAACCTTCCCTTTCTTATCAGTGAAAATAAAAATAAACACCTTGTTGCTTTGATAGATGACTGCAAAAGCAGAATAGGAAAGGTTTATAAACCCTCAAGCTATAAATCTCAAATCTGTCAAGAAAGGAAGACCAAGGTGAAAGAAAGAGAAAGTGACACCAAAGTTTCTTATGGCATAAGAAACAGACTATTACTTCTGTCTTAAACACACTGTATTAAGAAATCAAAGAACCCCAAGGAATAGACAACTTAAGATTTTTAATTTCTAGGTAGAATTTGATGCTAGATATCATACGGGCTCATTATGGTGCGAAACCAAAGGAAATGAAATAGATTTTTGCAGTTATCATCCAAGAAACATAACATTCTAGAAGAAATGAGTTTAATGTTTATGGCCCATAAGGGTTTTCAAATCCTTCTGGTAGAAAATTCCAGCGGTTGGTTTTTCAACATTTTTTAAATTATTATCCTCAAAAAAGGATTTTTCTATTAAAAAAATTACTCCTTTCCTACAGATGTGTCTCATGTATGTTATGGTTTTTAAAAGGTGAAAAAATAAAGGTGATAAAAATTAAACTGCAGAGATGTTTTGCCAGAAAGATGTTCAATAATAAGACAAGTTACTTTACCAAGGGAGGTAGTGAAATTTGTTCCCCCCTGCCCCCCCCCCCCCCCCCCCCCGCAAATCTTCACCTAGCAAATATTCTAGAGACGGGGTGGGAAACTAAAGTCCCCAGGTCCCTCCCAGTAGTAAGATTCTGTGAAATCAAAGAACTTCTACTTAGACAAGAAATTAAATACCTTTTGCAAAGAAATATTACAATTATCATGATCACATGTCATAAATTTTACTGAACATTTACTATTTCAAATATTTTATCACTGCTCCCATAAACCATCAAAATTGTGCCAGAAATTTCAATATTCTGGCATCTGAATCACATTTTGCAGACTGCCTCTCACCCTTGGAAGTGGCACAAAAATCCTCTCTCATACCATGTGGTCCAATTTGGGTTTGGAAAATAGGTCACTATAATTATAATGATAATGTCTAACACTCTTACAGCACTTTATAGTGTTTCCACATCCTTTAACTCTCTGTTCCTTTCAATAACCCAGTAAGTTGGGTATTTGATTTCCACAATAAACTTCTGGTGAACCTAGGTGATACCTTCATTTTACAACCAAACATTAGAGCATCCAGAAAGTAAATGACAGGCATGAGACATCACACAGTAAAATCAGAACAAAAATACAGATCTTCTGATTCTTACACCAGGCCTCTTTCTATGATCAATTCCATATAGTCCGATGTGTCAGCAATTCCAAAGAAACTACCTCCTTGGACCAATCAAAGAGTTGCAAGGAAATCATACCACAGGATGTCAGTGTCACATATAAAGAGCTTTCCAACCAGGGCCTATATCTACCTATGTCGCTTGCTTTCAGACTTAATCATTGGCCTCTACTCTCCTCAATTATTTGTTTCGTTGGATTGTGTTCAAAATTCACTGTTAAATTTAATCTTCTCATTTTATAATCTTTTGCACATTGCATCTGACTCTAGTTGCTTTGTACTTTTAACCTTTATCCCCATGCCTCTTCCTTGCCCTCTCTAATTCCCCTCCCTCGCTTCCAGGGCTCCTAAGGAAAAAAAAGACAATCCTAACATTTAGTCTGAAAGCATGATCTCTTCCTAGAATTAAACAAACAAACAAACAAAAATAGGCCACAGAAAGATGGTGGAAAGGCTGGAAATTTTACTATTTCCCCATTCCTTCTAA
This sequence comes from Prionailurus viverrinus, assembly GCF_022837055.1. Taxonomy (NCBI): domain Eukaryota; kingdom Metazoa; phylum Chordata; class Mammalia; order Carnivora; family Felidae; genus Prionailurus; species Prionailurus viverrinus. The sequence goes on along the minus strand of NC_062565.1, from coordinate 97,210,078 downwards.
ATTCTTTTGATACAAAAATTTATTTTTGTTGAAACCTAATTCCCAGGACCTTCATTAGATTCTCTCCTTATTCACCTGGAAGTACTGCACAAATGTCAAAGTTCAGTCTAAATGATTTTTCACTGACCACTTTACCAGGTAAATAATAAAGACTGGACTTCAAGGCACTTTGAAAACTGCAGTAATTACAAATTCTCACAATACTTCTGAAATGCAACTACTTCAAGGTCTTCAAAAAGGACTAATGATTTTATTTTGAAAACACCAAATAGACTTTAAAATGTAAGTAGGTACCACGGATTTCTTTCTTACCAGGCCTCATAAAACTGAGTATCAGTGTGTTTTTAACTTCGTATAATAACCAAGAGAGCACAAAGTTTTCAAAGAGCTCCCAATTTTTCATTCAAATGAGGGAAGAGCCATGTCCTCTCTCTCCCCACAAACATAATTCCAGTTTTCACTCCAAGTCCCAGGTCTGGTAAAATATGTCACCTATCCCAAATACACTATAAGTTACCTGAGGGCAGAAACCTCTTATTTCATTTTACCCCTCACCTAGGACAATGCCTAGCACTTAGAATGTACTCAGTCAATGTGCTAGTACATTTGAATATATTCACAAAATTTTAGCTTTTTTTTTTAATGTTTATTTACTTTTGAGAAAAAGAGAGAGAGAGAAACAGAGTGTGAGCAGAGGAGGGGCAGAGAGGGAAGGAGACACAGATTTGAAAGAAGGCTCTAGGCTATGAGCTGTCAGCACAGAGCTCGACGTGGGGCTCAAACTCACGAACTGTGAGATCATGACCTGAGTCGAAGTCGGATGCTCAACTGACTGAGCCACCCAGGCGCCCCTCACAAATATTTTTTAAATGTATAAATACAGAAAAACGATCAAACAAAATTCAGTAAAATGGATTCTAAAAATAAATATGTGCAAATTAAAAGAATTGGAATATCCAGTGCTAATGAGCAGTCTCCTACTATTGGAAATTTAAGTTGATACAACTTTTAGAAAAAGGGTAGTTGACTGTATGCAGTGAAAGACTTTAAACACGCACATACCCTTTGATTCAGCAATTGTATTTCTCAGCATTGTAGGAACCATTCAAAGGAAATGCGTGCAAAGATATGCATGTTCAGGAATGTTTATCTCAGGGTTTTTTCTTAGAAACAAACTATATGCCAAACAATAGGAATCTAGTTAAATTACAGCTTAGTCATGGAGTGACTAAAATGGAATACTATTGCGCCATTAAAATATATGCTATAGATAAATTTTTACTGCCATGAAAAGCTATTAACAATATATTAAGTTTTGAAGAAGGTTAGCACACTAGAAGACCTCTTTTGTTTAAAAAAAAAACTATATATCATACATGGAAAAGGGCATTAACAGACATATATCAGAATGTTGATAGTAATTGTGTCTGGGTGGGAAAATTATAGGCTTTGTTTTTCTTTTAGCTTTTGTATTGCTTTTGTATTTTGTATCTTCTGTATTGCTTACTCTTTCTATCGTGTCTGTGTATTAACTTTATAAAAGTAAAAATTACTTTAACTAAAAATTAATTAACACATAGTCTACTCATAGACAATTATGTCAGCCATATTCACAGTCCTGATGACAATAAAAAGGATCTGTCAGTCACATGACTTAACTTCAAAACATTCTGGCACACATTGTCTACAAAAGTGAAGCCTATGAGAAATACTTTCAAAGGAAAGGGAAACCCCAATCCTGAACAATTTATAAGGCAGGGGGGAAAAATGCTAGCATCCCTGCTGGTTAAGATTATGAATGACAGAATGATGGTTATTTTTGGAAAATATTTTATCTCCCCCTTCACCTCCATGTGTTCTGACTTCTGAGGTAGGTTTCTGTTAAGCATCACTGAACTTGCTAATTGAGATCTTTAAAGGGGGTAAGATAGCAATTTGCAGAAGAGAGGCAGTTTCTCTTCTTTCAGAAGTTAAGAACTGAACTTGATTAGAAGTCAGCTTGATTCTATCCCCACATCTGGCCTAAGACTGAGTCTAAGTCATCTCTCTCTCTTTTTTAAGGTTTATTTTTTTCTTGAGAAAGAGAGAGAGAGAGAGAATGAATGCGAGCAGGGAAGAGGCAGAGAGAGAGGGGGACAGAGGATCCAAAGTGGGCTCCAGGCTGACAGCAGAGAGCCTGATAAGGGGCTCAAACTCACGAGCCACGAGATCATGACCTAAGCCAAAGTCTGACACGCAACTGACTGAGCCACCCAGGTGCCCCTAAGTCATCTCTCTTAACACAGATCCAGTGGATCGGATTTATTTTAGAGTTCTGCAAGAGGGTTGGGAGGTAAAATTTAAACAGAGAAAAAGAAATATTGTAAGATCCCTTTACAGATTACAAAGTACATCCACATTCATGATCCCGCTAGATCAGATGGTATCCTAAGGAATCAGATGGTCCTTCTCCCCAGAGAAGACCCGTTAGAGGGCTATCCACATGCATGGAACGATAAGAGCAGTGAGATTTGTACTCTTGGTGCAGACTTTACCCGGTGAGCCCTGCTCTTTTTACCTGAACCACAGTTTTGCAACTTGAAATCCTTTAAAGATGGGAGCGCCTGGGTGGCACAGTCTGTTAAGTGTCAGGCCCTTGATCTCAGCTCAGGTTATGATCTCGTGGTTTGTGAGTTCAAGCCCCGCATTGGGCTCCTCACGGATAGCACAGAGCCCGCTTTGGGATTCTCTCTCTCTCCCTCTCCCTCCCTCTCTCTCTTGCCTGCCCCCACTCATGCTCTCTCTCAAAATAAATAAATAAATATTAAAAAAAAAGAAGAAGAAGAAATCCTTTAAAGATGGTCACTACCCTCCATTTTGCAGCGTTTTCGGCCACAACACAATGATTACAATACAGTTCTAAAGGTAGAAGACACATCATAATATTAAAATACAACCCCAGCCTGGAACAGGCCTGACGAGAAAGTCTTGTTCTCTTATTGATATATTCTAAATTGGATGGCTGTGTAATTGGTATACGAAACCAAAATTGTGTGTTTCCATATATAAAACCTATGTTGCTTTATTGTCTTTTTGTGACACAGAATAGACAATTATGTTCCCACGTTTTCATCCACGGCCAGGACATCAAACGTCCTAAAAAAGGTCAAACAAATGCTGTGAAATTGTGGATTCCAGCCCCGAGGTTAACGTGGCAAACAAGGCAGGTGTGCAGCTGTGTCCGATCACAGCTGTAGAACGGCCCTAAAAATCACCAAGACTTGTTGCATTGTTTTCCTGTCCCTGCCAAAGCCATTGGCCTTAAAACAGGACAGGGTTCCACAGCCCTTTGGTTACGTAAGAGATATTAACACCCATCGGTCTACAGATCCTAAAATATACATTCAGCAAATCACACTCACCACATGCTTTCATGCCTGTTTACATGTTTCAATTGGCACCATCAAAAACAAAGTACTTTATTTCTTTCTCATTTTACCCAGTAATATCCCTTCTCTTTTAGGAAAATATTCAATAATCTTATTAGCTCGAGAGTGCAAGTGTGGCTGACTTCCCATTCCACAAGAGGAAGTTTGAGACTTGAGAGCTTTTTAAATGATCCGCCTTCTACTACTTCTAATAACTTTTTTGAAAAGAAAGAGAAAGCGGTATAAAGACTTAATGAAAAGGACACTTCCCTAGGAGATATAAAAAATATGGTCACTCTAACAAGACACTGTCTTTCCCTAGAACTCTCCTTTTTTCAGACGGTCACTTGTGCTCACTGATATTTGCCCTTTCGGAGGCCCTGTTTTTGACTTTCCTTTAAAAACTGTTACCTCTTGGTTTCTATGAGTCTGTCTCTCACACAAGGAGAGTAAGGCTTGGCTTCTCAGAGCAGTGCTTGGCAAGCACACAGGCAGGAAACGCAGAAGGGAATGAGTCTGTCAGACTCATTTTCTTCTAGTTCAAATGTTTATTTCAGATTCGGGAGGAAGTGGAGTGGTTCCTTTCCATTTCCTCGTCTCTGGAACCTGCGAGTCGTATAAGGCTTAGAGAATCTTGCTCTATCACACTCACAGGTTCATGGACGGAAAAAGAGCCTCTTTTCAGAAAACCCTGGTTTGAACAGAACAGAATTCACAGCTCTCTGTGCCCTCCCAGAAGCATCTCTTAATGGGTTTTGACTGGAGCCTTGAGCAGGACAACTGACAGAAACGTGGAGGACAAGGCTGGTGGGCTCAGGAACATCCTATTCCAGCTCGCAAGAAGTAAGGACCATGTCCCAGCTGACATTAGTCCCCAACCCTACCACGTGGCACACCTGAGGCCAGTGGCTGACAGGTCTTACATAATTTGTGAATGCCGCAGTGAGATCTGTCCCAAGCCCACTTTCTAGGTTCCTGAGACTTACTGTGTCTGACAACAGGATGGAGTTTCAGCAGCAAAACTTAAAATATACCTGTTTTAGTAATGAGCTGATTTCAACTTTGAAACATGCCGACTTTCCCAATCTACACCATGATCTTTCTTTCTTTCCCTCTTTCTTTCTTTCTTTCTTTCTTTCTTTCTTTCTTTCTTTCTTTTCTTAATGGAAACCTATTTATCTCACTGCACTCACCAGCTTAGCTCTGCAAATTGCTTTATTGTCTATGCAGTTGACACAGGTCATTTTTAATGCCAAATGGAGACCATCACAAACCAAATTAGCAAATCTTGTGGTGAGTTTACTACTAAACTTTAACAGATGTTGCTGACTCTAACTGTAGGCATCAGGACTGAAGCATAATTTTAGGTACAAATTATTTACTGGGAATATTTATAGACAGAAAACGTCTTCAGTAAAGGAGACCCCAAGACATTTAATACAGATGATCCTGTAGTTTAACAATTGATAAAGAAGTCAAACACTGCAAATGCATTAATTATGGTTTGTTTAGGAAAGTTTCCAGGGCAGAGTCCTTGATCTAATCACACTGGTTTTGTCAAAGAGTTTTAAAAGATAAAAATCTGACTCATTATCTCTACTCACAGTGTAGTTTTTTTTTTTTTTGAGCTGCATTACTGTTCAGTAGCCACTAGTCATGTTCACTAATATCTATGTGTGCAAAATACTTACCCTTAAGTAGAACTATTACTGTTACTGTTACACTTACACATATATTTACCTATACACGTCCAATAGTATGAACTAGTTTTTATATTAAATCTGTCATGTTATGGATGAACTCCTGAAATGAATTAGCCCTTCTATGTGTTGGGATTCCATCCTAAGATCCATTTATTATGATACATGTGAGCTAACAGTACATTGAAGACATATTACATTAGATACAATCACAATATTCACTCTAGAAAACAAAAATAGTCAAAATGTAAATTGCATCACCATCTAATTTTTTAAAATTGTCTCTACTGGTCATTACTTAAACAAGGCATACTTATGACAAATACAGTAAAGTAACGAGTCTTTTTAACCAAGAAAAACCAGGGTGGAGGGAGAAAGAAGAAAAGGAAAGATAAGGTAACATTGTAAAGGTCATAATGAGACAAGCACTTCTACGTGAAGATATTTTCACTACACTATAAGCATCTATGCCAAGTCATGTACTTTTCACACACAAAATTATATTGTATCAAATTTAAATTTGTTACAACTGCCATGCACATTAGACCAGTGATAACGAAAATGTAACTCAATATCTGATCTAGTGAAACAGCCACCAACATTAGCTCCCAGCCACATGAAGACAACCTCCAATGCCATTACTGGTGTCAGCTAAACCTCAGCCAGTTTGTCTTCTCCAGCCATTTTAAAATAAACATGTAACTATCTCAATTAGGAGATCTTGAAGAAAGCCTCATGATGAGGTGATTTTGTCACTCATTCTGAGTGCCCTGCATTTGCTGTACTTAAAATAGACACTTGTGCCAATGTCCTTTCTATTACCCGAAGCGGGGAAGAAAAATCACATACACACCAGTCTTTTTTCTTTCAGCTCACAGAGAAGCAACTTGATCCAACCAGTGTTGAAACCTGAGTAGGTCACTGTACACCATGATAAAACTCCCTAATCCCTGAGCCAAATCTCCCTGAGGGGGGCCTCCTCCTGACCCTCCACTTCCCAGGCTGACTTTTCCATTCGCTCTCTCCTCTTTCCCCCTTTCATTTCCCCTACCTTCAAGCCTTGATATGTGATCCTCGGTGGGGGCTCAGGTTTCCGTTTTTACAGCTTAGGCCGTGCTAGCTGTATACATTCCTTTCTTTCTGCCGGGCAGTGATTACTTACCAGGGTTTAGTTTACACTGGTCCAGATGAAAGCCGTTCAGATGAAGGCAAACACAGCCAGGCAGCTCCAGCGGCACTGATATGAAGCTGCACAAGGCCACATTGTGTTCTCGGTGACATTTTGTTGCACATATTTTTGTACAGGGCAACCAACTTGTTATGTTACTCTACACTTTAGGTTTGGGGACAAGGAGTAGTAATAATACCATGAGGTTTGAGGAGGGTTATACTGATGTGGTTATTAACATTAAAAACAGAAAAATATTAATGAGTTCAAAATAACCTTTCCACCATTTGGCTTTGAGAAAGCACTTTTCAAATGAGGACTTTGGGTGCCATTATATTAGAGGAATACCTACAAAACAATTCCAGTACAAATGGGAATCCATGCATACTGGCATTGTGTGCGTGGACATGACTGAAGGTTTCTGCCGGGGTCTCTCACACACTGGTCTAAACCAGATAGAAAATACCAATCCTACAGGCAACTGAGTTATTTGCTGTGTAAAACTTCTTATTTAATGCCACTCTACACAGAAATGATGAGGACTAAAGCTTCAAATAGTAGGTGGTGATTTGGAAGAAAAATAACATTTTAAGAAGAGGAAATTCTGTGCACGAAGGTTAATTCCATACTTAGTCCTGCAGCATTGACTAAAAATTGTGTAGTTTTTCCCCTTCACACAATGTTGTTTTTGTTTCTTCCTCACCAGTTCAGACAAACATCTGTTATACTGTAGAAGGACAACTATCTCCCAAACCACGGAGTGCGCCCGCAGCCAAAGTCAACAACGCCAGCCCCAAGCATTGAGCACAGTCAGCCTTTATATCCAGCCGGGATAACATTTCACATGTTTTGATTAAAATTAGCTAATTTGTAATTCTAGAACCTATGAAACTTAAAAGCTGCCATCCATATAGATCACATTAGGTAGTGTTTTAAAGGGCCAGTGCACACTGTGATTTCCTAGTGGCTCACTTCTCTCCTGTTCCTGCACCCCCAATTTAAAATGAAATGGGAAAGTAATCTGGAAATGCAGGACAGAAGAGAAGTGTAAGTGAGGAAGAATGGTTATTGTAGACTGTTTGAATTCCAGCCCTCATCAGAAGACAACAGCTCCTACTGGTCTTTTAAAAAACTATCATTTAAATCAATGGTGGTTTCCATCACAAGGAATGGCACTGGTTTCCAGAGCAAATCTTCCTTAACTCCCCTTGGACTGATGCTGCACCCCATGCTTTCAGGCATTAAGTTCATCACCCAGAAATAACAGCTCAAATTCCGAAATTGAGATTGCTACAGACATTTTCTGGAGGAAAGGAAAGCTATAAGCATATGCACCTAGATACTCATACAGCTTGTATTATCCGTGCGCCCCTTCCTAAACACGGGCTTCACAGAAGGCACTCTCATAGAATGTGCTTGTTCTAATCAAGAAAGCGTCAAAGCGAGATAAATTGTACTTAGTCGCATGCCATTTTCATCCAGTCTGCCTTTTAAATACAAAGTTCACCAACCTGACTAAGTCAGTTGGCAGTGTTAAGGATTCTATCTTGCAGAAGATAGGGAACACCAAGCCGGCTGCAGAATGAACGCTAAAGTCCCCCTGAAAACTGCTACTTGTTTGTAATTCACAAAAAGAAAAAAAAATTAAAAAACATATATATATATATTTTTTCTTTAATCAAGATCGATTCGTCATATCAACACAGAATAAAACCCTCGCCGGGCAAAAGCTTCAACTTCATGGAAAATAAGTGTGTGTCGGGGGTGGGGGGGGGGGAGGTGGGGGTTGGCCGGAGCTGAGCGGTGCTCTGGTGCAATCGCTCCAAAGCGAACAGCTGGAGCGCCAGGCTGCTGCGCTCGCCACCTCTGGCGCACCGCTGGCCTGGCGGGGAGCCCGACCTCGCCGACAGGACTCCGGGCTGGCCTTTCCGAACAATGGGCCGGCGCTCGGGAAGGCCGCCCCCCAGACAGCTATCTTTCGGCGGGGCTTGCCCGGGTCTGATAAACTGGGAAGTGAAGCATGCAAAGACGAGCAAGAGGCGGAGGCAGCCGAGCGAGAGGAGCGGACAGGGGCGGGCGAGGTAAGCCGGCCGTCAAAACGGTACCCAGACTCACGCTGCTGGGGCCGCACTCGCCGGGGCACTGACAGCCTCTCTACACCGTCGCAGCTGGCTACTTGAGGGGAAGCGGGATCGAGGCGCTGGGAGACGGACTGGAGGCAAGGGTGGAATCGAGCGCTCCCGGGGTTCCTCGGCCCGGCAGCGCCTCAACTTTGGAGGGACCCGAGGAACGGTTCCCGAAGAAAGGGAAGAAACTACACACCGCCGACTAGGAAAGCCTCTTCACCACGTCCACCCGCCACTTGGGCCCCCGGTCCCCTCCCTCTGAAACGCGCCTGTGCCAATCTGGGGCTTATAAGGTTAAATAGTATGTGGTTTCCTGGCCGTCCCCCACCCCCATCAAATCGGAGGCAGGCAAATCTCGGGGATGCAGCCCGCGAGTTGGCCTCGGTTTTGCACCTGGAGGAAGAGCTGAGGCGTTCTGGGCGTCCTACAGAAACTGACAAGCGCTCCCCGTACCCCCCAAATCCGTACAACGGCCCAAAGGGAGCGGGCGGAAGAAAGAGCTCAGTCTCTCCAGCCCCGAAGTCCAAAAATACCTTCATTTCCTCATTGATCTCCCTTTTCACTGGGTGAGCCGGTTTCCTGCTCCTTTTATTTTCCGGAGGTCTCCCTTCTTTCTCCATTTCTGCCATGTTTTTGTGTCTGGTTTCTGTGGAGATGAAATGGCTGCTGCCGCCGCCGGCGGTGGTGGTGGTGGTGGTGTCGGTGGTGGTGGTGGAGGTGGTGCTGATGGTGGCAATGCTGGCGGAGGTAGCGGTGCTGGCGGGGCTGGGGCTGGGGCTGGGAGGGGGGAGGGCAGGCGGGCGCCGGAGAAGCGGGGTCTCTTCTAGCGGCGGAGAACGTCAGTGGCTGTCACAGGGAAAGGTAGCTCGAGGAGTCTCAGGGATGCCGCCGCCGCCGCCGCTCCTGCTCCCGCTGCCGCCGCCGCCGCCAACGCCGCCGCCGCCGCCGCTGCCCCTGCCGCCGCCGCTGCTTCTGCCGCTCCCGCCGCCGCCGCCGCCGCCGGGCTGCATCCTCGGTGCCCCGTGGAGTCGTCAGCCATCTTCCGTCGCTCTGTCCGTCTGCATGGGCGAGGGGAACGAGGGCCGGGAGCGGAGAGAGCTGCTCTGGGCGTGCGTGCGTGGATGTGTGTGTGTGCGCCCGGGAGAGCGCGCCAGCACCGGCGCCCAGCGCCTCCCGCGAGCCGAGCCGGGGGCGGGCCGGGGGCCGGCGCGGGGAGGAGGGGGCGGGAGGGAGGGGGAAAGGTGGGGGGGGGGGCTGGGACGGCCCCCAGCTCCGGAGCGGGCGTGGCTTCCACCGTCACTGAATACGCGGATGCTGCGCGGCCCCGGGGGCTGCTCGCGGCCGCTTGCTCATCCGCGGCGGGCACCGGCGGGACGCGGCGCCCCTCGCGGCCGCCACCTCGGCATGACGGCCCCTGGGGCCGCCCCGACCCCAGCTGTTCTCCTTAGCCCCGTGATGTGGGCTCGCGTGGGTTTGGAGTTGGCTTTTGAGCCGGTCTTAGAAGCTGCCGGGGGGGGGGGGGGAATGAATGGGGGTGAAAGGAGGAGGTTGGGCGGTGGGAGGGCACGGGGATTCGAGGTCGAGTTGCAAGAGGGCCGCTTTCTTCACCCCCGGGGAAGGCAGACTGAGCTCGCCGCCTCCGGATTCCAGCGCCAGGGTCTCGGGAGAAAGGAGACCACGGCCCTGACCTCCCCCACAGCTGCCAGGATAGTATCCCCCCCGTCCGGGGGCCACCTCTGGGCGTGTGGAGGCGGGAGGCCCCTTGGAGAGGTCCGTGCGCCCAGCTCCGCCGGTCCCCAACCCGGTGCGAGCTACAACTGCGCTTGCAAGACAGCTTTTGCCTCTCAATGAACCACTTAGAAGTAGGACATCTCGGACCTCAGCCCCCTGTTCTTTCTTTCCCCTCCAGTTCTCTCTCTCTCTCTCTCTCTCTCTCTCTCTCTCTCTCTCACACACACACACACACACACACACACACACTGGTGTCTCACTACAAAGTAACAGTTTTACCCTGTGACCCCGTGCGCACCCTTGTCCCAGTGCCCTGGGTTTAACCTCAGGGCATTGGGTGCTGCTGGGAGCGCGGGGTCCCGTTTATAAGGTTTCGTCCTCCGGGAGCCAGCTGCGTTCGCCCCGCCTGGCAGGACCCTCCCTCCACCGCCGGTGGACACTCTTCCCCGCGACTTCCCTGCGCGCGGCTGTTCTCCATTCGTGCTCGCTCCCCCTGCGCTCGCACGCCTTCGCTTTGGCCCACTAGGTCCGTGCCTGGGGCCAAGCTCGGGTTGCGTTTGTGGCTCTCTGGGCTGAGGCATTGGCGTGAGCGGCTTGATGAGGCTTCCGTGAGACACGCAGCCCCGAATGCTGGTACACGCTGCGGGTGACACATTGACGTTCGCGGCTTGGCTTTCCCGCGCCACTACACTTCGTAATTACCTGACACAATGCGATATGGGGGTGTCCATTGTTCCACTGCTTGTTATTGTGGAGTGTTCATTATAACCGTGGTGGAACTTAAAATTACACAATTTTTTTAAGTACTTAAAGATTGAATGAATCGGCTTGGGGAATATGAGTCAGCTTTCCATTAAAATCTGTTTGGCCTGTCAAACAAGGCTCATTCTGGGTATCGCATTGCCTAATTTGCATTTTAGCATTGTTTTGTTTATTAAACGTCAGGTTGGAGATATTTGGGAGCGTACTCGGGAGGGCTGAGCACCTCTACGGTGGCTGTTTTGCATTTTAGCATTATTTTGTTTCGTAAATGCCAAATTACAAATACTTGGGAGCATATCCAAGAAAGCTGAGCACCTCCTCTCGCCTCTTCTCTTCCCTGTGTGGAGGGAAGGAAGGGAAACCGCACCCCTCTCTGCGTGGCTCGCTGGATCCCGAGCGAGCCAGGACGCCAGAGCGAGCGAAGCCGAATGAGACTCTGCTCCTGCAAGGGGTCCAAGCAAAACATTTGCCCCGGAAAAAAAGTTTAAGATCCTGGGGCGGTTATCTGGGGCAGAAAAAGTCGAGAGAGGAGGATTACAGAGTTTTTATGGAGCGCTCTGCCGTCCAGGCATCCCCTATTCAAGATTTTTCTAGCAGCCTCTGGGAGTGTACCCAGGGATGCACAGGTGTGAGCCCAAGTCCTCTGGCGAAGTTGAAGCCGGGAGTAGCCCACAAGGAACCTACAACGACTCTGGCAGCAAGGGTGAGGAGAGGAGCCCAGAACTGTACTAGCCGTACCCACACCCCACCCCCCACCCTGCCCCGTTTTCCTAGAACAATAACACAACATTCCTGAACGTGTGAAAGTGAGTGTTTTTCCGCAGTGAGGAATAGCATCCTGATGCTGTTGCCAGTAGGGAGAGATGAAGAGGGAATCTTTATGGTTTTTCAACCTGAATTTCGTCCAAAACATCTGATAAATAATATGTGGGTTGGAGGTAGTTTGTTTTCTCTGTTTTGTCCTCTTGGTCTTTAATGAGAAGTAGTGAGAAACTTTTTTTTTTATTTTCGAATATTCTAAAAGTGTGGAAACATATGTCATAAAGTATGCACAAAGGGAAGCTTTTTGTCTTCTGGAAACATATTTAAGTCCTCTCTGTTTCCTTCAGTGCCAAAAGCATTACAATTGATTCACTGTTGTTCACTTGATATCAAATAACAAGTTATATGCCCCAAGTCCTAAGATACAGTTTCACAAGTTAAGAATAAAAAGAAAAGGTGAATTGCAGCCCAGAGTTATATGTAGTGGTAGCTATACTTCCTTTAAAGAAATCTCTTCCTCTGAAATGGCTCATTTAATAAAAATGATGATATTAATCAGCCACCTGTTCTTTCACAGGCGCACGTCTTCCAGCAAATGGAGGTGGCAATGTTGTGTTAGAATCCACGATGCCTGTCTTCAGTGACAGAATGAAACCTCTGATAGTGTATGTGAGGAAACTTTTAGTTCAGAACGAACTTTAGAACTAATGACTGTTACACCTTATTAATGACCAGTTTTAGGTTTCTTCAAATGTATTATAGATGAAGACAATCGTAACAAGAGTTGCTGCTTTATGAATTTAGACATATCATGAGTCTCATAACGTTCCCTAGATAACTTTATACACTTTGTTAGAGTATAACCCTGCGTAGGAAGGAACAATGGCCTACATCTTGAAAGAGCCACTCATTTGCTACTATGACCCTGGACATAGAAAAAGTCTTCACTATTCCCCTTACTGTACCCCTGCCAGTCACCAAAATGAGTATGGGACTGACCTTTCATACATTCCTGGGACGTATTTTTATGACTTTTACTCTTCAAGGCTTCTTTGATATTCATTCTAACCAGATTCACCTAGGAAAACACATCAGAGAGAAGATGAAGGACCTAGGATGGTGTGCCTTGGGCCCTCAGCTTCTAGATCTGCTTCTTTGTTATCTCTAAGAACACCCAACTCACACGCCCAGTCCTCATGCCTGGTAATGAATTAATAAATATTTGCTGATTGATTTGTATGACATAACAACAAACTTACAAAGACACTTTCCTGTATATTGTTTGAAATTAATGCTCACCTTGAACAAATTCTGTGGTCTAACCAAATATGGGGACTAAAACATGTGGAGTAATTACTATGCTAAACACATTGTAAGAATTATATCACTGAATATTTACAAAATCTTATGAGACAGCTTCTACTATTGTTTTTTTATTTTGCTTTTTGTGGGTTTTTTCCCTTTTCAATGTTTTCTTTAAATTCTAGTCAGTTACCATACAGTGCAATATTGGTTTCAGGAGCAGAATTCAGTGATTCATCACTTATGTATAACACCCAGTGCTCATCATAACTGCCCTCCTCAATACCCATAACCTATCTAGCCCATCCCCCACCCACCTCCTCCATCAACCCTTAGTTTGTTCTCTATCTTTAAGAGTCTCTTATGGTTTGTTTCCCTCTCTCTTTGCCCCCCTCCCATATGTTCATCTGTTTTGTTTCTTAAATTCCACATGTGAGTGAAATCATATGGTATTTACCTTTGTCTGACTTATATTGCTTAGCATAATGCACTCTACCTCCATCCGTGTTGTTGCAAATGGCAAGATATCATTCTTTTTTATAGCTCAGTAATATTTATACATACATATATGTGTGTGTGTGTGTGTGTGTGTGTGTGTGTGTGTGTGTGTGTATGTATACCACATCTTCTTTATACATTCATCAGTTGATGGATATTTGGGCTCGCTCCATAGTTTGGCTATTGTTGATAATGCTGTTATAAACATCAGGGTGCATGTATCCCTTCAAATCTGTATTTTTGTATCCTTTTGGTAAATAGCTAGTAGTACAATTGCTGGATGCTAGGGTAGTTCTATTTTTAACCTTTTGAAGCACCTCCATACTGTTTCCCAGAGTGGCTGCCCCAGTTTGCATTCCCACCAACAGTGCATGAGGGTTCCCCTTTCTCTGCATCCTTGCCAATACCTGTTGTTTCTTGTGTTCTTAATTTTAGTCATTCTGACAGGTGTGAGGTGGTATCTCATTGTGGTTTTGATTTGCATTTCCCTGATGATGAGTGATGCTGAGCATATTTTCATGAGTCTGTTGGCCATCTGGATGTCTTCTTTGGAAAAGTGTCTATTCATGTCTTCCACCCACTTGTTAATTGGATTATTTGTTTTTGGGGTGTTGAGTTTGATAAGTTCTTCATAGGTGTTGGATACTAACCCTTTATCAGATATGTCATTTGTAAATATCTTCTCCCATTCCGTAGGTGATGCAGCTTCTACTGTTATCCCCATTTCACAAATGAGGAAAGTAAGGCTTGCACAAATTATTAAGTCACAAGCTAGTAAGTATTGGGATTTGAGTCCATAACTTCCTGTTGAACTCTAGATATGGAGTTCTTGACACCTGATTCATGATAACCTGATTTAATGAGTTCCTTTTAATAATCTATATTTTATCAAATCTAAGACCCTTGGTTTGTTTGTTTTTACATTTTAACACCTCTGACATTGTGATATATCTTACAATGAATTCTTACAATTATAAATGACAGCTTCCCCACCCCACTCAATACTACATAAAATAATAGCATATTCTCCAATCATTGGTGTATTTGACTATGTCAGGTTATGCTGCGATTGGCAAATCAGAAAATCTCAGGACTTAAAGCAACGAACGTTTATGCTCCTTGTTCAGACAAAATCTCCTGAAGATCTGTGTGACTCTCCAGAGCAACTGTCTTCCATGTGATGGCTTGGTGTTGCAGCTCCAAGCCAGCATGTCCACAGTCAGTACTCCAGGAGAAGATGGAGCCCTGGAGGATCTCTCACCAGCAATTAGATGCTCCAGCCTGGCAGTGACATATGTCACTTCTGCCCCAGTCCATTGGCTAGAATTAATCATATGATTCTGCCCAACTGCTAGGGAAGCTGGGAAATTTAAGTCCCCAAAAGGAGAGGAGAACTGGATATAGGTGAGCATTTAACATTTATACCACAAAGGCATCTTCATTCAATCACATCTAGTCATTAGGGTCAATTAATGTAAACATCAGAGATCTTTTTTCGTCAAAACCAATGAGCAGCAATTGGCCTGCTGATATTCCATCTAAAGCACACTTTCAAAGTTCATGGTCATGTTTAATTTCAGAAGATGAGATTCAAAATTAATTTCAAATAGAACATCATGAAACAGCAGAACCATAATGCAAGTGCTTTAACCAGGTGTCTTACAGATGAGCTTCCAGAGCTTTGAAAACTCCTAAGATCATATACAGAACATTCAGTTCATTTTTTTTCCCGGGCATTGGACATATATGTGTCATTATGTTTTCACTTAAGATTCATAACTTATTTATTCAACAGATATTTATATATCCAGGCACTGTTCTGGGTGCTTGGAATCTAACCACAAACACAACAGACAAGTTCCCAAGTTTCAGAAAGCTTATAGACCAGAGAGGGGACAATAAATAGACAAACAAGCAGTAAAGAAGAGAATTTTAGATACAGATAGATGACAAAGAACAATGTGATAAAGTGAAATTGGATTAAGGGGACTGCAAGGGTCAGAGGTCTGCTTTAGCTAAAATGATCATAAAAGATCTTTATGAAAAGAAATTTCACATGAAATGGGAAAGATGTGAAGGAATTGCCTAGGCAGAGATCCTGGAATCCTGGAGAAAAGTATTCTGGTCAGAATTTTATTTACTTATTAAAAAAATTTTTTTTAACGTTTTATTTATTTTTGAGAGAGACAGAGGCAACATGTGAGCAGGGGAGGGTCAGAGAGAGAGGGAGGCACAGAATCTGAAGCAGGCTCCAGGCTCCGAGCTGTCAGCACAGAGCCTGACGCGGGGCTTGAACCCACGAGCTGTGAGATCATGACCTGAGTCGGAGTTGGACATTGAACCGACTAAGCCACCCAGGCACCCATATTCTGGTCAGAATTTGAAGAATTTGAAGAATGTATGCACTGAGCATGTTTGAGAGATGGAAAGGTAGCTGGAGTGTAGAGAACAAGCAAGAAGAGCAGTAGGAGAAGCAGGGCCAGGTCATCTGGCCATCAGTAGCTCTGCCATTAAAGACCAGGTTAACATAGCTATGCACACCTTTGAGTGGGAATCCCCTTACTCCTTGCTGTTCCAAGAACATTCTTGTCCTCTTTGCCATGGTGTCAAAGTGAAGACCATGACCTTCTCAGAAGACTGGGGGCCTTCTTTCAGTCACAGGAATATAAGAAGCTCCTCAGCTATTAGCTTCAAACAGACTCAGTGTTCTTTGCAGGCAAACAAAAGGGCTTCATTCTTCAGTGAGGCCTTGAGCAAGTCATTTTACCTTCGCATTCATTTCCTCATATGTGAAATGAGAATACTAAGCTACATTTTGGAGTATTGTTATGACCACATATTATCTATTAAAGTGAACTAAAAATAAAACTGCACAAGTTTCTATGTACAAATGTGTATTATCTGCTCTTCTGAAAATCATTATTGTTTTATGATAGCCTTAGGTTTATACATACGACTAATAGAAATATGTGACAATTTAAGAAAACCTGACACATAAGGAATAATCACCTATATAATAAGAGTGTTGGGGCACCTGGGTGGCTCAGTCAGTTGAGCATCGGACTTTGGCTTGGGTCTTGATTTCACGGTTTGTGGGTTCGAGCCCTGAGTTGGGCTCTGCTGACAGCTTAGAGACTGGAGCCTGCTTTGGATTCTATGTCTCCCTCTCTCTCTCTGCCCCTCCCCTGCTCATGCTCTCTCTCTCAAAATAAATAAATTAATTAAATAAAAAAATAAAAGTGTTGCTCATTTTCAATATGATGTATATACCAGGGTACCTTTTAATAGTAATTTACTAGAATGTTATAATTTTAATTTATAAAAATGAGATTTTCATATCTGCTTTCAAGAATATTTCAACTGTACCAATTGAGGCAAGCATACCGATACCTATAAATTCAAGGAAAGAATAATATGAGTTATAATTTTTTTAATGTTTTATTTTGAGAGAGAGAAAGAGTGTAAGTGGGAGTGGAGCTGAGAGAAAGGGAGAGAGAAAACCCCAAGGAGGCTCTGCACGGTCGGTGCAGAGCCCGATGCAGGGCTCAGTCTCACCAGCCACGAGATCATGGCTTGAGCCAAAATCAAGAATCAGACGCTTAACCAACTAAGCCACCCAGGCACCCCTGAGTTATAATTTTTTCATTCTTATCCATTGAAGCAGAGATCAAAGCTCAGTGTTTACTTACTTCAAGCATCTCTGTGCTCAAAAAAAAAAAAAAAAAAAAAAAAGCATTAAGCTCCACTATCAATGTGTATGTCTGCATATAAAAGCTTTATTTAAGCCAGTGGAAATAAAAGAAGGCCACCCAAATGAAAACAAAGACTGTTTATATAGGGCAAGAAAGTCAGTCATCATCATCTGTTTTTGGCAGAGACTCAAAGGCAGGTGTGTGAATGGGAGAGCTTCATAGCGAAAAAACAAAACAAAACAAAACAAATAGCTTCAGTTATATTCCGAATGGGGGGGGGGGGGTTGGCATGGAGAAATTGGACTCTAACTAGAAGATGGTCCAACTAAAAGCAGGACATCCTATGTGATTATTTTGGGGAGCGTATTTGGCTTTCTCTAGTTGGTCCTGAGTTGGAAGGGGGAGGTGTAGTAAGGAACTGGAAAGTTGGCAGTCATTGCCCAAGTCCTAACCATTCTGGGTTGTTTGTGGCACAGAAGGTGACTTGGCTTCTCTGGTTTGTTGCTTCTGAAGTAATGGGTCAGAGTTCTATTGTCATGTGGCTTGGCTATTGTACATTTGTATAGTCAGTCTCTCAAGCCATTAACTAGAAAATAATTTAAGCCTGGCAACTAAGAAGGAACTAGCTCAAGGTTTAAGGCAGCTTCCATTTGTGGTGAGATAATATTTTGATGTATTAAGAAGTGTTTTGTTTTCTTCATACTCGCTAATTCCTTTCTATCCTTTCTATCAAGACCCAATGACCTGATGGATTTAGATTAAAAGTTTATGCCGTAAAAAGCAGCTTTAGAAAAAAGTTGACAAGCCAAAGGAAGTTTTTCCAATCCAAAAAGAGATCACAGTTCTGTGTGGTTGGGATAAAGAAGGAACAAAGATGCTTAGATGACAGGAGGAGCCTCACTGTAGATTCCCAACCAGGTCCCAGCGCCCTGGTGAATGGGACAAACAACTGGAAGAGTCGCTCGGTTTGAGGGAATATGAAGGGCCCTTCGAGGTAGAGCCTGAAACAGCAGCAAGCCTTATAGAACAAACCAGCCCAACACGGAGCAGGCAGACACGGTGGGCTAGGCACAGTGCTATGAAGGAGCCTGTGCAGAAAGTCCCGGGGTAGCCATTCATAATGTGTGTGATGCATGTATAGCTGAGAATGGAGCAGGTGTGGCCCTGAGAGACTGCAGAATCAGGGTAGTCCTGCCCCCAAAATGTTTGATTAGAGACTCCATGAACACTTCTGAGGATGTCAGCTGGAGAGGTGACTATATCTAAAGAGTAAATGCCACCCACCCACCCGCCTGCCATGTAGATGCCAACCCAGTGAGAAAAGTACAAGAGACGACCATACCAACTTAGATTATCTGGAGGTTTCATTTCTGCCTCCTGATATAGCATTGTATAAAACAGAGATTGATTTCAGGTATATGGAAGTGAAGAAGTTTACAAGTAGCAAATACCTGAGGTTTTTACATTATTACTTATAACTCACATAGATATGTATTCTATAACTCAAATTTGCTTTTAAGCAATTTTTCAAAATGGAGTTTTCTCATTCCTGGAGTAAATTTGGGGCACTATCTGCCTAATTATTTAACATATAAGTAGTATCACCCACACAAAATAGTTTCTTTGGGGTTATGGCCTTAATATCATAATAAGACCAACTTAAACATAAACGTTTTCAATAATTAGTCAAAACTATGGTACATATAAAACTTAACTTAGTATCTGAGTTATCTTGAACTGTCATTGCCTTCCTCAATGATATCCATTGATGAAATTAGAACTCTTGTCTTTATTTGATTTATATAGATGCTAATATAGACTTATAATAATATATTTCCTTTACATAAGTAATCAAATGTCATTAAACTTACTAGGCTTCTGACAATCCTGTTGAGTGGTATCATCAACTATTGTGATTCCTGCTGCGAGCCAAGTATTTTGCGAACAATACGTCATTTCTCTCTCACAACCACGTTTGAGAGTATAATTGTCCCTGTCTCACATCTTAGGACAGTGAAGGTGAGCACAGGTCACACTAGGAAGTGGCCGATTGAGGATAAAAGTCCAGTCTGCGGAAGCCCAGTCAAGCGAGGTATGCTTTCACATAGACTACACTCTGTTCCTCTCTGCTCAGCCCTTTTATCACCTTTTCTTGGGAAAATAGAGCATGCAGCTAGGTCAGTAATTTTCATTTCTTCTTTATTTTAATTTATGCATGGCTGTTACAAAAATTAAAACAGCTATAACAAAACCCTCAACCTTCCAGAAATAACATACCACATTTTAATATTCTCAAACCAAATATGGTATTCAGTAAATGGTTAAAGAGGATTGATATCTATGTTTTGACCCACCTCCTTTGAGAAACATTACATGTAGTAAAAAACATTTTTCTTTCACAGAAAATTTGTCTCCAATGTGCTGTTAGGCCATAAGTTGTCTCTTTATTACATCCCAGAGGGAGGAAGTTGAGTGGAAAAGATTCTGCAGTTTAACTATGAGAGGACATTATACATTTCAGTGGAAGAAAAAAACCATTCATCAAAAGATAAGTAGATAAATTAAGGATTCCATAATCAGTCTTGGGACATAAGCTGTGCATTTGTTTTTTTAAAAGACAAGTCCACTAAAGCTACAAAAGTTGTTTACCACATGCTGAAGAAGGGCTGCTTCAACTCACTTGTGTCCTTTCCTTCTGAAGTCAGTGGGTCTTTAGTGCAGCTGCTCTCCTTGTGAAGGCCTGGAAGTGAGGGAATGCTGGCAGGGACAGACAGAAGACAGAAGATCCAGGTACGGTGACTGCAAGCTGTACTCCCCAAGAAATCCCCAGGATATGCGCTGTGGGAAGGCACTGAAGTCCAACACTGGAAAACAAACCAAACCAAAACAAAAATCCAGCATGGGAAAAAATGAAGTGCAATATCGAACACAGAGCGTGCACTGGCACGCTCTTTTTATGTGGTGAGCAGTAGAGTTTTGTGGCCTGAGCACATGGACAATTGCTTAGAATTTAGTAATACAAAAGCTACTATTTATTGAATGCTACTTTATTCCCCAGGGACTGTGCAAAATACTTTACAGAGATTATTTTATTCGATCCTTCTACAGCTGACCCAGTATTTGGTTTGGGTCCTGTTGTAGAGGTGAGGAAGTGGACGGCTAAAGGGACTGAGTGGGCCATCTGTCTGACTCCAGAGTCTAAAACTCTCTTTAGTGCCTAGCAGCAGCAATGGTACTGGTGAGGATTCTTGCTTTCAAGGAACAAAAGTGAACTCTGTCTAAAGAAAAAAGGAGTATTAGAGGAAAGTGGACTCATAGAGCTCAAGAGGCTGGGAGAACAGGCTTGGAAACAAGGAGGGGCCCAGGGCCTTAGGAGGCCAGGTCATAGGAAGATTATCAAGATGCCACTGTCTCTGCTTCTGTTACACAACACCTTCTAGAAACCACCACTGGGGGCGCCTGGGTGGCTCAGTTGGTTAAGCGGCCGGCTTCGGCTCAGGTCATGATCTCGCGGTGTGTGAGTTCGAGCCCCGCTTCGGGCTCTGTGCTGACAGCTCAGAGCCTGGAGCCTGTTTCAGATTCTGTGTCTCACTCTCTCTGCCCCTCCCCCGTTCATGTTCTGTCTCTCTCTGTCTCAAAAATAAATAAACGTTAAAAAATTTTTTTTTTAGAAACCACCACTGGACATCACGATGCCCCCACTAACTGCACCCAAGGTTCTTTCTTCATCTGGGGTGCACAGGCCTGGGTGGGGGGTCCATTACCAGGTATCAGGGCCCCTGTTTCACATTCCAGGGTGTGGGGAGACTGAGATTCAAACTCTTCATCTTCCACAGAGAGGTAAGGTCCTATATCCCAACATCACACTCGTGAATTTCCCCAACCATAAGGACAGATGGATTTTGACAGCCCAAGGGATGTTATAGTGTCCTTCCAGACAACCCACCATAGCCACTTTGTAGCAAATCATTTCATTAGGAAAGTAAATGTAGGTCTGTTAAAAATAATTTTGAAAGGTCAGGCATAGGTGAAATTGTGCAGACATTAAATATTGCAAATCAAAACCCGACTGACCTAGAAATTCATTCTAATAGATTTATTTGCAATCTCTAAATGTAAACTTTAAAAAGACAAATTTGGTAACCCATATGCTAAACATCAATTAATTAGAATGTTTAGGGAATGGAATGTTCTTGTTAATTTAAATTTCTAACTAAATGTGATTAAGCCTCTAAAAAGACCCACAAACCTTTATATTTCAGACGCCGCCACTGGAATTCTTAATAAAATATTTGGATTGTGGAGATTTTGCAATGCCTCAGAATTATTAATGCCATCATGTGTAAGTTGTAAAGTGCAGTGGGTATAGGCTGTGCTAAATGTGTGCAGATCCCAGGGTTGATGTTCCATGTATATTTCATTAACCAAACTTCTAATGTGAGTTTGCCTTTTGTTTTCTCCATTGCATAAGTTGGGTAAAGAGGAGGAAATAAATTCTGTCCACGTAAATGTTTTCTTTGGAGCCCACTAAGGGCATGCACACTACTAGGCGCTGGGAACACAAACATAAATGATAAAGGTGTTTTAAAAGTGAGACAGGAATTAAGAAAAGGGGATGACTGATTCTGAGCGAGGCAGATAGAAATGGCAACCATCTGAGTTGGGCTTTGACAATGACGAGTTGGATGTTGTCAGGTGAGGGTGGAGGAAGAGGAGCATGCTAGACAGAAAAAAACAATATGAAGCAAGACATCAAGACACCAAAGTACAAGTAGAGATAAGGGAAGAGTGAATGATTTGGTGTGCTTAGGATGAGTGTGTTAAAGGGAGCTATGAGGTCAGTCCAAAGGTAGGATAGGAGCAGATTGTCGATGGCCTCAAATACCGTCCTAAAGGAGTATGGACTTCTTTTTGAGAATCCTAGGAAGCCACTGAATCTTTTTTAAATATGGAGGTGATAGGATCGTAAGTGTGGGATAGGAAGATCATCTGGATGACAGATGAAAGGCAGAAGGAGAGACCAGAGGTAGGAGATTGCATAAGAGATGTTTGCAATAGTCCAAGATGAAACAAATGATTATTTAGGTTAGTGTGGTAGTGATTGGGAGGAATTCTTTCTAAGAGTTACCTCAGACACAGAATCCATAAGAATTGGTATCTGACTCAACAGGAGAGTGTGTTTGTGTGAAGAAATGAGTGTTTGGATAACAGAGCCCATTGCATAATAACTATCTCTGTTGCAAAACAGCAAAATAATAATGATTACACTCCTAATTAGCTCAGTGAATAAGTGGGGAAGTAGATCCCTGTTTTGATTTCTCTTCTCCCCATCCCTAAACCTGTTAAAGTAGATTGTCTGGATGCAAAGATCAGTAACTCATATTTTTAAAGCCCTTTAAGGATTCAGATGATCAGCCAGTCTGTAGCTGAAGATGTGAAAAGGAAGTAACACACAATAACATTAGATCCAGCGATATCTTATCACATCCTGTCCCCATGCCCTCTGAAACATTCTGAATCTCAACACTTCTTTCTAACTCCACTGCACCCATCTTAATCTCAGGCCCATTTGTCAACTGCAAAAACTAAGATTGCCACCTACTTGAGCTCCTTCCACTCTTGTCCCTGTGTAATCCATCCTCCACATAGCAACCAGACCAATTCTTTAAAAATGTAAAACAGATTTTGCTTAAAATGTTCCAGCGATTTCCTATCATACTGTGATGGTTTAAAATATGTCCATAAATTCTTTGATGCTTCTCCCTTGAAAAATAAAGCCAGATTCTCCTTCCCTTGATTATGTGCTATACTTAGTGACTTGCTTCGAAGAAATAGAATGTGGCAAAATGATGGTGTATGATATGTCCAAGATTAGAACATAAAAGGCATTGTGGTTTCCTTCTTGCTCTCTTTTCTTGGATCACTTGCTTGGGGGAAGCCAACTCCTATGTCATGATGACATTCTAGCAATCCTGTGGAGAGGTCCATATGGAAAGGAACCGAAGCCCCCTGCCAACAGCCAGCAAGGAACTAAGGCTTTCTGCCAATACCCATGTGAATGAGCCATCTTGGGAATAGATCCTCCAGCTTCAGTCAAACCTTCAGATGACTGTAGCCCCAGTCAATGTCCTGACTCCAATGACCTGAGACACCCTGAGCCAGAACCACACAGCTATGTGGCATCCAAATTCCTGACCCAAAGAAACTATGATGTAATAAATGTTGGTTTGAAACTTCTACATTTGGGGGGAAATCTGGAAAGCAACAATAGATACCTACCACACATACTTATAATATAATAAAAATTCCTTTCTATGCCCAGGAAGGCCCTACATACTCAGGATTCTGCCTATATTACTAAAATTAGCTACCACTGACTTTGTGGAAAACTATCAGTGGTCGATTAACAACTACAGTAAAACCTTGGATTGTGAGTAACTTGTTCTGCCACTGTTCCAGAAGACAAGCAAACATTTCTGATAAATTTTAACTTGATAAACAAGCGTTGTCTTCCAATACAAGTGGTACATGATGCCAGATGTCACATGATCACAACTGAGCCAATGGTTCTTGAAATTTGTTTTGTTATACAAGTGTTCTTGGTTGCAAGCATGTTTCCAGAATGAATTATGCTCACAAACGAAGGTTTTACTGTTTTTGTCTCTTTTTTTGTTAAGAAATAGAGTCACCAAAGTGTATTCAGTTACACGAATTCAAGCTAATGACCACATTTCCTAGCCTTCCTTAAGCTGGCTTGGTCACGTGGCAAATCCTAGCCAATGAGATGTGAGCAGATTTGGTGTGTGGAGCTTCCAGGTTGTGGCTTTAAGTGGGAGGGATATGCCTTCTGTTTCCGTTTCCCTCATTCCTGCTGACTAGACGTGAGTATGATGGTAAAAGGGTAGAAGCTGGACTAGCCATCTCAAGCAACAAGGCTGAAGTCACACGGTGAGCATGGCAAAGCAACAAGACAGAAAAGACCTAGATCCCCAACACCATCAAGCCAGAGATGTCTGTCTGGTCTTTTACATGAGCAACACATAAGGCTGTATCTTGTTTTTAAGCGATTGCATTTTTTTATCTCTTTATTACAACAGCCTAATCTGTATCTTAACTGATACTCTTTGTTTACCACCTTCTAGCCACATTGGTCCTCTTTCATCTTTTCTGCTACTCTGAGGTCTTTACACTTGCTATTTCTTCTGTTTGGAATGGTTTTCCACCAGGAGTACTCATGACTGCCTCCTTGCTATCAGGCTTCACTGTTTCATCTAAAATACCTTCCTCTCAGGGTGCTTGGGTGGCTCAGTCGGTTAAGTGACTGACTTTAGCTGTGGTCATGATCTCACAGTTTGTGAGTTTGAGTCCCACATCAGGCTCCACACTGCCAGTGCAGAGCCTGCTTGGGATTCTCACTGTCTCCTCTTTCTGTCCCTTCCCCCCCCAACTCCGCCTTTCTCTCTCAAAATAGATTAAAAAGAAATTCTCCTTTAATTTGTTCTATACTACATAGTCATGAACTTTGTTCCTCTTGGCACTCATCAACACCTGAAATTTCCTCATCTATCTGTTTCCCGTCTGTCACTCTCCACTGGAATACAATCTCCCTAAGGTCAAGAACCTTGACTGCCTTATTTCCTGCTGAATCTCCAGTGTCAAGAAAGTGCCTGTACATAGTAGGCACTCTTTTGTATTTACAAAAGTAAATATCTTTTGTATGATAGATAAACAAATGAATTAATAGTAAATGATGCTAAGAACCTAGTCCTTAGATCACTTTTTTATAATTTAGCCTTCTCTACCCACTGAATTTAGGGTAAATTAAGTAACAATAATGGCTACTCAGGATTACCAAAAGAATGTCAACAAGTCTCTTTACCTTATGAAGTGTGACTTAATGAGGAAAAATAAAGATAGAAACAGTAAATGAATCTCTGCTTTTGGCATTTGAAAACAGAAAAAAAATAAATAAAAAGAAGCTCATAAAAATATGCCTAAAGGACAGATTCTCCTAAGTCCTAATATAGATGGTTGTATTACATTAACTCTAAGATGCCAGCTATTGTGAGACAAACCATTGTTTCATGTACCATGAAAAAAGGAAAAATGCTGTTGCAATAGATTGTGTTATTGTTCCCAGTTTCTGTCCCCACTGTCCCTTCCCAGACTCTTGGTGGGTGGAATACTCTTTCCTACTCCATTACCAGCTTTGGCCATGTGGCTTGCTTTGGCCAATTAAATGTGAGTAGACATGACAAAGGCCATATCCAGGCAGCTTTAAATGTGCTTGTGAAATTAGATTTCACTTTTGCTCCTTCCTCAACCATAGGCTAATGGTAGAATAATCCCAGATAGTGGCTAGTCCTTCCACCTGGATTCTTGAACAACATATGTAGCCCTGCACAGGTAAGGCCAGTGGAGCCAAAGCCAAGCCATATCCCTACATAATGTGAACAAGAAATAGTTATCATTGTAAGCCACTGCGATGTTGATAATCATAACAAAAGCTAAGACAATAAATCTGCTACATGACACCAATTGTAAGCTGCATCTTTATTTCAGACATGTTAAAATGTGAACAAATACAAATGTTAGAATCAATAAAATAGGGTATGTATTATATATATTATCATATATTAGCACAAGATACACATCAGTTGTCCAATAAATATTTGTTGACTTGATGTTATGTACATGATGAGAAGTTCATGTTTTTAGTGAGAATTTTCTTGATAAATACACTTTCTTTCTAGCATATTGTAGGTAACAGTATAACCTCAGGTATTTCCTGTAATGGAGACTAGAATTTATATAGTAAGCAAAGTTCAAACCTAAGAAAAAGGTAAGTTATGACTTATCATTACCTCTCACCTGACCCTACTCCCCTACTACTTCATATAATTTTTTGACTTAGATTCCAAAGGACTTTCTCCTCTATCTGTCCTTCTCCATAGACCATACTGCTAGATATTAGTCTTCTATTATTTGGGGAGTAGCCAGAGAACAAAGGTAGCAAAAATGGAGTTTAGTAACCACTGGCATAAATATAAGACAAAATATTTGAATACGTACTTGTGAAACAAGTTTTTCACACACAACCCTAAACTAGATAAGAGGCTGAATTAGCTGAAGGAGGGAAGAGGGACAGGCACCTGAGGCACAAACAGAGTTAGAGAGATGTCAGCATTTTCCAGATATTTTCCAGATAAAACACCATCTATGGTAAATATCAGGAGCTGTGCAGAAGCCAGCTCAAAGCATTGCTCACGTACATGGGCTAACACTGATATAAATTAATCACAATATATAACTTGGATATCTCTACCCCCAAAAAACACAAAATAATGATAATAGTTATGACAACGATTATAATAATAACAGTAAACATTAATTGAGCCTAGCACTGACCATATGCCTAGCACTAGACTAAATGACTTATATAAATGATCTCATTTGCTCTTCATAATAGTCTTATGTATTAGTCAGCTATTGCTGCAATAATACTTTGTAACAAGCCACCCTGAAACCCAGTAACTTATAGCAAGAGGCATTCATTATCTTTTTCATCAGTCCGTAGGCCAACTGTTAGTTTGGGTGATGCAGGCTGAGATCTGCTGCCTAGCTCTGCTTCAGTCTATGGACAAGGGAGACTTGGTTCCAGGGTGTGTGTTAGGTTCAGATCTGCTCCACATGCCTCTTGTCATTCTGGGAAGAACTTCTACCTGAGGCATGTTCTTCTCACAGTGATGGGAGGAGTGCAAGGGGGCAAGTGAAAACACGTGACAACCAGGTTTGGAACCGACACACTGTCACTCCTACCCATATTCCATGACCAAGACCAGCATTAATCGGGAGGAAAAAATACTCTACCCCAAGAGAGATGGGAGTGAACATTTCTCAATTATAATCAAATACATTATATAAAAAGGTGGGTATATAAGTATTTTACACCCATTTACAGATGAATGAACCAAAGCACAGAAAGGTTAAATGACTTACCCAAAGCCATACAGCTAGGAAATGAAGAAGCCAAGATTTGAAACCAGCCTAATTCCAGAACCTAGAATGTTAACTATCACTCTATATGGTTTTAACAAACCAGACTCCAGAAGGTATTACAAAGGGAAATATAGAAGCCGTGGTAATTTTACAATAATAAATGGGGCCTGAGGAAAAAAAGTGTGCAAGATCAAAGACTCTGACTATTTTGAGATCCTAATCAATAAAGATGATTTTCTCATTAGCTTTCATAGCTGCAGGAGGTTACATCATAGGAATCCACAGAAGGATGTGGGTTCATTTATTTTTAGAACCCCTCACCATAGAAGTATGTTAAAATTTTATCCACCTAAATACTACCTTGTTACTTATTCCTATCCACCTACTTTGAAAGGGAAATCTCATTTATTCTGATAATTATGAGTAACCTATAAAGTGATTATAAAGTATCTCCTTGTAAAAACAATTAGGACTTCAGTGGCAGTCACATTAAATCAATATTTAAAAGAATTAAGCTCAATAAAAACATTAGATTCAAGCGTTAAGGCATTCAAATACTCTGTATAGAAAGAAAGAAAAAACTGAGGCATGATTACAAAATATGAGAACTAAGGTACAAATATTGAAGACAAATTCCTTGGAAATATTTGTTAGGATAAAAGAGAGAGTCTGGGCTAGATGAGAAGCAAGAGGGAGTTCTATGGGGCACCTGGGTGGCTTGGTCTCTTGAGCGTCTGACACTTGATTTCTGCTCAGGTCATGATTTCATGGTTCATGGAATCAGGCCCCGCGCTGGGCTCTGTCCTGACAGTACAGAGCCTGCTTGGGATTCTCTCTTTCTCCCTCTCTCTCCCACCCCTCTCTCAAAATAAATAAATAAACATTTAAAAAAGAGGGAGTTCTTCATCCAGTGAACTTCAAAGATTGGGATGTTGACCAGTTCATGCAGCTTCAGCATCTTGCAATGCCCATGGTTTTTGAACTTCACATGCTTCCTATAAAACAAGTACTTTAAAGGATTATTTTTCTTCTTTCTATAGTAGCAAAAGAATCTAAGGTCATGAAATAGGACCCTAGGTCACTATTATAAGTAAAACCCAAACGTGCTGTATGAGTCCCATTTCTTGCTCTAGCTTTCTCTACTGTTAGGGTGATTTCAATTTCAAGTTGCAGCTGTGGTGATTCATTGCCTTTTAGAATAAGTAGAAAGCTGAAGCGCCTGCTAAAATATAAAACCAGGGGCACCTGGGTGACTCAGTGAGTTCGAGGCCTACATCGGGCTCTGTGCTGACAGCTCAGAGCCTAGAGCCTGCTTCAGACTCTGTGTCTCCCTTTCTCTCTGCCACTCTCCCACTCATGCTCTGTCTCTCTCTGTTATAAAAATAAATAAACGTTTAAAAAGCTTTTAAAAACAACAAAATATAAAACCAAATAATTACAACTTAAGCAATGCATTTCACCTTTTTGGATCTTGATATAAACAAGTCAACTGTACATAAACATTTTTGAGACAATTTGAATATTAAGAATTTTGGTGGGGCACCTGGGTGGCTCAGTTGGTTGAGCGTCCGACTTTGGCTCAGGTCATGATCTTGCGGTTTGTGAGTTTGAGCCCCGCGTTGAGCTCTGTGCTGACAGCTCAGAGTCTGGAGCCTGCTTCAGATTCTGTGTCTCCCTTGCTCTCTGCCCCTCCTCTGCTCACGCTCCGTCTCTTTCTCTCAAAAATAAATAACCATTAAAAAAATTTTTTTAATAAAAAAAAGAATTTTGGTAATTTTGTTAGGTGCAAATTGCATTATGGTTACTTTTTTTTAAAAAAAGGGAAGTTTTTATTCATATAAATAAATTTTGAAATATTTACGAACAAAATATTATGGTATCTGAGATTTGCTTCAAAATATTTTAGCATTGTTGCAAAGGGGAGTACAAAATGTTGATAACTTCCAAAACTGGATAATACATATATAGGAGTTCATTATCCTATTTTTTCTACTTTTGTGTCAAGTTTAAACACTATAATAAAAAAGAAAAGAAAATACCCATTTAAAAACACCACAAAAAAGACCACTGTAAAAGAAGTCTAACCTGGAGTATGTCTTCAACAGTGAATAGATTTCTAAAACAAAATGGTAAGTTGTGAGCTATATAACTTGGAACATCCTTAAAACAGCATCCCCAGTAGTATAAGCAAACAACACAGCATTTCAGTTGTCTTTTGTATGTATGTACATGCTTACCCTAAGTAGGTAAATAGTAGGTAAATAGTATAATTTATTCTGGAATTTAAAACAGTTGTTCTCCCAGAAGTAGAAGAAGCACAAGGACTCTATATCTGTATTTTTTATTGATTTGAAGTTAAGAGGACCGACAGGTGAACAGTGGAGAATAACAGGTGTTCATGTTGTAAGCCATGTGTCAGGCACTGATCTAAGTACTTAATTTTATAAACTCATGCTAATGTTAAAAATTACCCACTGATATAGGTATTATTGTTCTTCCCATTTTACACACAAGAAAGCCAAGTACTGAGACTAAATTACATAATTTGCCCAATGTTGCACTACTAGTTAATAGCAAAGCTAGGATACATATTCAGGGCATCTGGCCCCTGTGTCTGATCCCTTAATCACCAAGTTTTGTCATCCTCCATGGAAAAAATATCTTGTAGAGTTGTTCTTTGTTTAGACTTTGGGGACCGAGACTCTTTTATTCTTAGCAAAATACAAGAATTCTTGCTCCCTTTGACATCAGCACGTTCCTTTTATTTTGTCATGCACTTCAAACCTATTACTCCCAACA
Organism: Prionailurus viverrinus; assembly: GCF_022837055.1. Classification (NCBI taxonomy): domain Eukaryota; kingdom Metazoa; phylum Chordata; class Mammalia; order Carnivora; family Felidae; genus Prionailurus; species Prionailurus viverrinus. The sequence goes on along the minus strand of NC_062565.1, from coordinate 97,180,132 downwards.
TAGTCAGAACAGCCCTATAATATTCAAGCATATTTATTACAGATGGTAATGGCATGATTTCAAAGAACAGAAAACATCACAACAAGCTCTTCGGATTGATTTAGACCAGGATAATTTTGAGAAACCACTCTGACACTGTAGTAGTTGACAATGTCATCTTTCTTATGTGGGTGTCAGCTTCTAAGTTATATGGCTTACAACTTACCATTTTGTTTTAGAAATCTATTCACTGTTGAAAACATCTTCTGAGTTAGACTTCTCTTACAGTGATCTTTTTGTGGTGTTTTTAAATGGGTATTTTCTTTTCTTTTTCTTTTTTATTATAGTGTTAAACTTGACACAAAAGTAGAAAATGTAATGACCTTACATGATTTATCCTAATCACCTGATCTTCTCAGATGGTATTTTGCAAATTCTTTTCAGCTCAGCAAGTTGATATCTCAGCTTCCATATTGCCAGGGTTAATAATGGAATGGTCTCTCTGTCTCTCAATCTGTCTCTTCCTCTTGAGATTCATTGTCTTTATTTGGCAAAAAAGTAATTTATGAAAGTCAATATACCTATGGGCAACATCATAATAGCCTTTGAATATGGTGACTTTAATTTTAAGGACTTTTAGTAGCTATTTCCAGAAAGGAATTAGTGTGAGTCTACATAGGGCTTTAAATTGACTCATTTAACTGAACTGGTCATTGAACTTATGAAAAGAATGGCTTGACTGAGTTTTATCAGTAAATTTGTGTAAAGTGATTTCTTAGAATTAACTGACATGCTGACTTGATTGTTTGCCCTTAGATACATCCATCTCTGAATGAAATATTTTCTAATTTTAGGGGGAAAAAACCTGTATTTTAAGATAGAAGAAATATTTTCATGTAGTTTAGGGTTGTACTTATTACAATGGGGCAGCAGTCACTGAGAAAATGCTTTGCCAACTCTATAGTCTGAGGTGGTCAATCTTAATATATAATAAATGCAGTATGTCCTAACTCCCTTTCACCTGATGTTACCTGTATATGCATTATATGCAACAAAATGAGGGGGTTTCTGTACATACAATTCTATCAGAATTTCTCTAACCCTAGGGAATGGAGTCTGACTTATGTATTTCCTCTAAAGAGAAAGAAATTATATATTTCCTCTAAAGAGAAAGAAAGAAAGAAAGAAAGAAAGAAAGAAAGAAAGAAAGAAAGAAAGTAGGGGAAGAGAAGAAAGAAAAGGGGAATAAAAGAGAGACAGAGAACCAACAAGAAATAACAGAAAAAAGACTAGATTATAATTTTTCTAGAAAAGTAATTCTCAACCCCTGGCTGCATATTAGAATACCCCAAGGAGTATTTGAGAAAGGAATTAGTGTGACTACATAGTACATGTACATACTACATACAAGGAGTATTGATGCCTGGTCCTCAAGCCCAGAGATTTTGATTCAGTTAGTTGTGGTAATTTTTCGTCATCAGGAGAAATGCTTAAATCACAATGGAGAGCTAGCTGAACTTGCAGTGATGGAGACATTCTTTACCCTGGGCTTCTTGATCTTATCACAAATCAAATGCAACTCAAATAACTTCTGAACTTGAGTGTGATAGTGGATTAAAGATGGGAATGAAGAATAAAGATCTAGCACATTCATTCATATTCATTCAACTGACCAACAAATATCTATGCGGTGCCTATTCAGCACTCTATTAAGAGTGGGGTTGCAGTGGCAAAGAAAACAATTAAAGAAGAATAATAGAGCCCTCTCTGAAATCTTCCTTGTGGGCCTCAAGTTTCAATCTATGTTAATGCCAAGATCAATTGGGTTGGTTGGATGAAAGAGACAGAGAGAATGAAATGACCATAAGGACCAGATTAGTCTACTAGTTAAATTCATTCATGGAATAAAAACATTTCGGTTCTTAATGGAACCCAAAAGATCATCTACTTTTGTTTTACAGATGAGTAATTTTAACCTTATAAGGGTTAATGACTACCCAATGATCATACAGTTTTTCAGGACAGAGCTGAAGAACCCAGATTGTTGACCTTATACAATGCTGTCTATGGTCAAGAAAAAACCTTCTCAGCAGATTTTTTTTTGATTCCCAGTTCCTAAAAGAAAACAGTCTCTTAGACAGAGCCTTTGAAAAAGAAAAAGACCAAGTTCTTCCCCTGTTGAGCTAATCCTAGTGTGAAATTAACTAGCAGCATTGCTAGTCAATTCCACATTGCTGCCCTGTTGGGAGAGAAACTAGGGAAAATGGAGAGTAGGTCTTGGTCTATTTCCTCCCTAACTGCAGTTGTTCTAAGGCCAAACACTGGGAATATTAGAAGGAGATAGCAAGGAAGGACTACTGTGTACATGGGGAGTGAGGATCTAAGAAAGGAAGAAGTAAAAATTAAGCCCAAAAGAAAAATTACAATGAAGAATTACATACTTTCCCACATCACCTTTGAGGGCTAATCTGTAAGATGGAAAGGGCATTCAGCAATCTTCCTGGTGATGAGGGAAATGCTGATCCACACTGTAAAAGAGAGTCCATTTTACACCTGTTTGTTGGAAATTTTAAGGAGGCTGACAATATCAAGTGTTGAAAGAGTGTGATCAACGGGATCTCTCATAAACAGCTGGTAGAAATGTGAGTTGATAAAGCCACTTCAGAAAGCTATTTGGCATTATCTATTAAAGTTGAATATCCACATACCCTATGACCTAGTAATTCCAATGCTAGATATAAACTCTCAACATGTGAACCTGGAGGCATTTGTAAATCTGTTCACGACAAAATTGTTGTAATAGAAAAAAGTCTGGAAGCAATCCAAATGTCTATTGACAGGAGAATGGATACAGTGTGATATATTGACTAAGTGGATATTACACTGCAGTCAAAACAAATAAACTGCCACTATACACACCAGTATGGGTGGATCTCAATAAAATCATGTTGGGTAAATTAAAAAGGTCACAGGAAATTACGTTTAGCATGGAGCCTCTTTTCAAAATAAAAATAACAAATATATAGGCGCACCTGAGTGGCTCAGTTAGTTGAGCGTTTGACTCTTGGTTTCGGCTCAGGTCATAATCTCACCATTCGTAGGATTGAGCACTGTGTGGGGCTCTGTGCTGGTGGCTCAGAGCTTGCTTGGGATTCTCTCTCTCCCTCTCTCTCTGCCCCTCCCCCCACTTGGGCTCATTTTCTCTCTCTCTCTGCCTCAAAATAAAGAAATAAAACTTTACAAAATAACATGTATAAATAATATGCTTTTTAGAAATGCATGTACTATTAAATCGTATTTTTAAAAAATCATGAGAATGGTAAGTACAAGATTCTAGATAAAGATAACTTTGGGTTGAGGACGGGCCATGGGATAGAAAAGTCCATACATACAGGAGTCTTTTGTCAATATTCTAGTTCGTGTGTTGGTGGTGGGTTCCCTGTATGTATTGCATTACATGAAGATCAACAGATCATTGGATTAATTATTTATCACAGTATAACAAATTATCCCATAACTGAGCAACTTAACACAATTAACATTTGTTATTTGACAAAGTTTTGAGAGTCAGGAATCTGCACGCATCTCAGTTGGGTGCTTTTGGTTCAGGGCCTCTCATGAGGTTAGAGTTAAGCTGTGAGTCACAGCTGCAGTAGGGAAACGTTGAAAAAAAAATTTTTTTTTAAATTAATATTAGAAGTGACACAACATCACTTCTGCTGGATACTGTTACCACACTGACCAACCCTAAGGCAATGTGCAAGAGGACCACAACAGGTGTGACCACCAGGAGGCAGGGACCACTGGGCACCATCTGGAGGCCGTCTACTGCCACAATACAATAAAAAGGTGCAACGCATGGACGAACGATAAAAGTGTGTCAAGGAGCAAGTATGTGCACTTGAGCTTGGAAAATAAATGAATAAATAAGTAAGTACATTCAGTTCTTTTTTTTTTTTTAATTTTTTTTTTTCAACGTTTATTTATCCTTGGGACAGAGAGAGACAGAGCATGAACGGGGGAGGGGCAGAGAGAGAGGGAGACACAGAATCGGAAACAGGCTCCAGGCTCCGAGCCATCAGCCCAGAGCCCGACGCGGGGCTCGAACTCACGGACCGCGAGATCGTGACCTGGCTGAAGTCGGACGCTTAACCGACTGCGCCACCCAGGCGCCCCAGTACATTCAGTTCTGAAGACAACAAGATACAGGGCAAAGAGTGAGATGAGTTGGAGCTTTAATTCTACCTCTGTCACTTTCTAGCTTTATGACTTTGGGCAAGTCATTTGACTTGCTTCCGTTAAATTTTTTTTTTTTTTTGGGGGGGGGGCGCCTGGGTGGCGCAGTCGGTTAAGCGTCCGACTTCAGCCAGGTCACGATCTCGCGGTCCGTGAGTTCGAGCCCCGCGTCGGGCTCTGGGCTGATGGCTCGGAGCCTGGAGCCTGTTTCCGATTCTGTGTCTCCCTCTCTCTCTGCCCCTCCCCCGTTCATGCTCTGCCTCTCTCTGTCCCAAAGATAAATAAACGTTGAAAAAAAAAAATTTTTTTTTAAAAAAAACTTTTTTTTTTTTTTACATTTACTTATTTTTGAGAGACAGAGACAGAGAGTGAGTGGGGGAGGGGCAGAGAGAGAGAGAGAGAGACAGAATCCGAAGCAGGCTCCAGGCTCCGAGCTGTCAGCACAGAGCCCGAGGAGGGGCTCAAAATCACAAACTGTGAGATCATGACCTGAGCTGAAGTCGGATGCTGAACCAACTGAGCCACCCAGGCGCTCCTGACTTGCTTCCATTTTTAAAAAGGAATAAGGATATTCGGTTGAGTCGGTTGAGCATCTGGCTCTTGATTTTGGTACAGGTCATAATTCCAGGGTTGTAGAACTGAGCACCACATCAGGCTCCCTGCTGAGTGTGGAGGGTGCTTAAGATCCTCTCTCTCTCTCCCTCTGCTCCTCTCCCCTGCTCACACTCTCTCTCTCCAAAATAAATAAATAAATTAATTAAAAAATTAATGAGGATATTTACTTTCTTTTAAAAATATTTTATTACAAAAATATTCATACATATACAAAATAGTGTAATAAATGCCATATACTCATTATCCAGAATCAACAACTTTGTAGATTTTAGCATACTTGCTTTTATCTATTTGTTTCCCTCCAGAAGTGTCTTAAAGAGAATTCTTGAGACTGTATTATTTCATTCCTATATACTTTAGCATACATTACTTTAAAATATAGAAATTTTCTAACAGACACACACATAAGGTCAATAATTCCTTTGTAATATCTAATATACCAGAACTATAATTCAAATTTCTTTAGTTGTTTCCTAATTTACTTTGTACACTTGGTTTGTTAGAATCAAGATCCAGGGGCGCCTGGGTGGCGCAGTCGGTTAAGCGTCCGACTTCAGCCAGGTCATGATCTCGCGGTCCGTGAGTTCGAGCCCCGCGTCAGGCTCTGGGCTGATGGCTCAGAGCCTGGAGCCTGCTTCCGATTCTGTGTCTCCCTCTCTCTCTGCCCCTCCCCTGTTCATGCTCTGTCTCTCTCTGTCCCAAAAATAAATAAACGTTGAAAAAAAAATTAAAAAAAAAAAAAAAAAAAAGAATCAAGATCCAAATCAGGTCCACACATTTCACTTGGTTTGTTATGCCTCTCAAAATCTCAGTCTACAGGAGTCCTTTCCCGCATCTCATCTTAGCCCCTTCTCTTGTTGAAGGAACCCAGTCAGCTGGCTGTAGAATATCTGACATGCTAGATTGGTCTGTTTGTTTCCTTGTGAAGCTCTTTAACTTGTTCCACTCCCTCTGATGTTTCTAGAAAACTGGAAGTTAGACCTACAGGCTTGATGAGATTTAGATTCCACCTTTTGGGCAAAAATATTTCCTAGATGGTGCTGTATACTTCACAATGCCTGCCCAGTTGTGCAGAAGCCCACGTCTAGCCATGTTGATTGGTGAGTGGTTGCCAGTGGGGTCTCCGTGCACCACCATTGTTTCTCATCAACCTTGCGTTTTTAGTGATTGTTGCCTGAATAGGTTATTTCATAAGCAATCACAATATGGTGATTTCTTTTTTTTTTTTTATGTTTATTTTTGAAAGAGAGAGAGACAAAATGAGAGCAGGGGAGGGGCAGAGAGAGACAGGGGGCAGAGGATCTGAAGCAGGCTCCAGGCTCTGAGCTGTCAGCACAGAGCCCCATGTGGGCCCCAAACCCATGAACTGCAAGATCATGACCTGAGCCGAAGTCGGGTGCTTAAGGGACTGAGCCACTCGGGCGCCCCTATATGGTGATTTCTTAAATCTATCCTTTCTTCCTCTCTTATCAGATGGAATTAGGTTATAAAGAACTTTCCCTCATCAGCCTGGACTATTCCTGGTTTCTTCCCTGTGTCACATCAGTCCACCTCTCGCTGCAGCCATTGCCAAAGCAACCAGCTTCCTGCAGGTGTAACCTGCCAGCACTTCTCCACATACGCATGCATGTCACATTCTGTCCCCCAGGTCCTCTAACTCCATGAGGGTGGGATATCTGCCTGGCAGCCACATGACAGCCTAGAAATGTGAGGGGAATAATGCCCCAAGGGGGAAATTTGGACCAATAGGAGTTGGGAGCTGGTCAACTGCTCCTCTCTTGCATCAGGCTAACAATTATGAAGTATATTCTACATGACAACTCAGAGTCCCAGAAGGCTCAAAGCCTCATCGCCCACAGTGGTGACTAACTCGAAGACATCCTTGTATTGACCTCCTCTGATTCACTCTCCCTGGTCATCCACTGCTGCTTCCTGAGATTGCTATCCAAAATAAACCACCTAAAAGTAAGCTCTTGTTTCAGGTTCAGCTTTCAAGGGGGCTAAACCAGATTAAAACACCACTAAATATAATTCATAAAGGAAGGCAGGATAAGTGTTCAATTCTTTCATGATATTGATAATATTCAGAGTATTGCCCTAATTACGTCTAATAATGAACTCAAGGATTTATATGTCATCAATGAATTACAATCAGTTGTAGTTCTTACCTGATTTTGATGCTCAGATTGACCCCTTTTCAGCTAGCGGGAGCTCCTTTATGCTGATCCCTTTGTTCCATTGACCTGACCCATTAGACTTTATAATAGATTCCCTGATTTCTGGCACAACAGGGTGTCCCAAGCTCATCATGCACATTTCTTGCCCCAGACCTGAAATCTGCCATTCTTCTAAAGGACTCAGCCCTTTTAAAAGGGAATGCTGTTTTGGAAGTATGATATGAATGCTAAAGGTACTCGTTGCTATAGGATTATCGTTATTTCCTGGTCTTTTCAAGGGACAAAACAAATAAATGATTCTCCTCCCCACCCTTTCCCCCCATAAATGTAAAAACTTCTTTTTCTTTTTAAAAAAATTTTTTAGTCTTTATTTATTTTTGAGAGAGAGAGAGAGAGAGAGAGAAGGAGAGAGGTGGGGAGGGGGGACGAACAGAGAGAGAGGGAGACACAGAATCTGAAGCAGGTTCCAGGCTCCAAGTTGTCATCACAGAGAACTCAAGAACTGCGAGTTCATGACTTGAGCTGAAGTCAGATGCTCAACCGACTGAACCACCCAGGCGCCTGTATAAACTTTTCTTATTGGCCCATAAGAAATATTTTTGAAAAGGACAAGTTTTAAGTTCTTGCTACTTCCAATTTAACTTTAATTTTACATGGATTCTACTTACTCATCATTCCTAACAACTCTAACATTTGCTTCTACCTATAACATATAAGAATAGTTTGAAGGAAATAATATCTATATTTCTATTAGCAATAAGACTACTGATTGAAGTTTAAGATTTCTTTGTAGGTTTATTTATCCTGAGAACATATTCCACTATAAGTGCACTATAAAAACACTACTTTCTAAAATCATTTAATTATTTACTTGATGTGGTTATGTCACCAACTTAATATACATTTAGATCATTTGCTTCAGTTTGTTTTCAAATTTTAGGAATTACATTTTTCTTTAAAATTTAAAATTATTTTGTATATGTCAAATATATACAGGATTAAAATTTTTTTAATGTTTATTTTTGAGAGAGAATGAGAGAGAGAGAGAGCCTTGGAGCAGGGGAGGGGCAGAGAGAGAGGGAGACACAGAATCTGAAGCAGGCTCCAGGCTCCGCACTGTCAACAGTGCCTGATATGGGGCTCAAACTCACAAACTGTGAGATCACTACCTGAGCCAAAGTCAGAAGCTTAACCAACTGAGCCACCCAGGCACCCCTATATATGATTTTAAATTCAAAACTATACAGTCAAGGTATGTAAAGAGTAGTCTGTTTCATGCCTGTCCCTTCTGTTTCTTCCCAGCCCAAATACATATGCAAATGTACATTCATCTCGCGCACCTATCTTACAGAAAAAAGAACACTATGTTGTTCTGCATCTTGGTTTGTTTTTTGTTGCTATTGTTGTTTTAAAGCTAACCCATATTCTGGAGCTCATGTTACATCAGTGTAGAGATGGCCTTCGTTCTTTTTCAGAGTTACACAGTGTATTTCATTACATGGATTTATTCCAGTTTATTCAACCACTCCCCTACTTGTGGTTGTTTGGTTTGTTTCCAATCTTGCTATTGCAAATAATACTGCAATAAAATTGTGCATGTTATTTTGTATTTTGGAAAGGGTTCCTAGAACTGGGATTTCTGGGTCAAAGGATAAATGCATATGTAATTTTTCTAGGGATTATCAAATTCCCTTCCATAGATGCTGTGAAACTATTTTATAACCTCACTGGCGATATGTGCTGTCTCTACAGCCTGCAGCCCACTAGATAGTCAAATTTTGGGGTTGCTGCTAGTCTGATTACTCGCCTCCTTTTATCATCCTGCCCCATAATACACCACAATGCTTTTCAACTGCTTTGGAAAGCACTCTCTTGGCATAAACAATAAGTGACTGTGTTGAGGGTGGTAGAAGAAGGGTGACTGCAGTGTCCCTATCTATTCCCACTCACCTAATCATAGAAATGGCCAAAGCCCAAAGCATACACCATCCTTGCTAAGACCTTGTACTTTCAAAGGCTGGTTTAGGTTTCCAGCCAAAGAAAAGGACATCAAATATAATTTCACTTGTTTCTAAGGTCAGCAGAAGGCAGAGAGGACTGGTACTTTACCAATTTCAGGATTCTGAGAAAGGTGTAGGAGGAACCATGACCATCTTTTGCCACCTTGCTAAACAACCCCCAAGTTCCAAGGAGTTGGAGAAGTCCCTGTGTATGGCAGGAAGTTTCCACAGATTGTGGAGTGACCACTTTAACTTGCAGGACTACTCATACCTGGGACTTCTTTTTTGCTGCTTTGTAGGAGTAAATGTCATCAATGGCCCTTGTTTGTTTTGGTTTGGTTTTTTGTTTTTTTTCCAGCATCTCCCATTTTCCTATATTCTCATGGCTGATTCTGCCCCCAAGGGACAATGTCCAGAGACACATCGGGTTGTCACAACTTCGAGAGGGGTACTGCGGGCTTATAGTGAGTAGAGACCAGGGATGATGCTAAACATCCTACCATGCACAGAAGAGCCCTCCTCCCCATAACAGAGAATCCCATGCCCCCAAATGTCAATAGTACCAAAGTTGAGAAATCTGCAAAATGAGTATTACCAGTGGCAGAGGAAGGTCAGAATCACAGATATTTCTTCCTCTGCTCCTCCAAAAGCCAGTAGCAATTCAGAAATCTCTTTAGTCAGAAAGACTCAAAGGAGTTATATATTTATCTGGAAGATTAAAGAATAAATACCACTTTAACCTTCTAAAAACTGATTATCATTAGGTATAGTGCAACCTTTTAACTATAAGTATAAAGGAAAGTGCTGATTATTTAAAGTAAATGGGACCAAGAGTCCCATGAATAATCAAAAACTTGGTTAATAGAGTATGACCAGAGAATAATGCATTTGGCTTCTGTGGAAAAATTAAAGTACATGCTGTGAATTGGTATTAAGGAAATTGCATGAAAAGTTAGTCTTAAGGTTCTATGATTCGGAAGAAACAGCCTCAGGTGCACAATCTATTGCATTCAGTCTTTATCTCTCTTCATTTTTTCGTGACTTCTTTCACCTTGGATAACCCAGAAGCTCAGGCCTTGGAACTTTTTGAAACGGTAAGGTATCTCACTCTCCACATTTATTTTCATCTAGAACAGAGCTGAATTTTATTGCCAGGAGTTTGTTATCTCTTCCACAGGAATTATTTTGAACTTCAGCTTGCCTTACTTATTTTGCGGGTGTAGACTGTGTTTAACACTTACAAGCACAATTCACTTGATCTAAAATGTATCCCTGAAAAGTTATGCCTAAATTGAATTTTTGGAAATAAAATCAGATTTTTAAATCACAAAGAATAATTGCTACTTAAAGGGAGTCTGAAGCTAATTTGTAGAGAAAAGCATCTTTTTGCAAAGTGAATAATTACTTTAGTTTGCCTTTTTTAAAATCTGAATTTTTACATGTAGCCAGAATCTAGTCCAGTACTGTGCAAGATACTAATTTTAAAAATATCGATCATGAATTTGAAAGGATTTTGAAAGTTGGAGGTTTTACAAGTTTTTTTAAAGATTTATTTAGTTTTAGAGAGAGAGAGACAGAGCAAGAGGGGTAAGGGTAGAGAGAGAGAGGGAGAGAGAGAATCCCAAGCAGGCTTTGTGCCGTTAGCACAGGGCCGGATGTGGGGCTCTAACCCGTGGATAGTGAGATCATGACCTGAGCCAAAACCCAAGTCGTATGCTTAACCAGCTGAGCCATACAGGCATCCCTAAAAGCATTTTTTAAGAGAGTAAAACTGGGTAATATATTCTTCATTATTAGCAGGAGTTTTGTAACACTTGTTTTGGGTGATGTGACAAGGGGCAGGACGCTAGACATACCTGAACAAAGAAAAGGTAGCATTACCTAAAGGATAACCACATCGACTGCCTCCCCTCAGCAATGAAGAGAGAAGCATGGTTGGTAGTTTGTTACTTTGTGTAATGCTGTGGTTAAGAGCATGGATTCAGAAACCTGACTGGCTGAGATAACATCCCTGTCTAGTGTGGCCTTAGACAATTCACAGAGTCTGGATGTGCCTGTTTTCTCACCGAAACGTGGAGAATACGAACACTACTTAATAGAGTTGTTTTGAGCATTCAATGAGCGAATACGTGAGCTGTAAGTGAAAAGCACTAGGGCCAGTAATAGTTTTGAATCCTGGATGGTGAACGTTGCTTCCTTCGGGTGAGAAAGGCGAGAGGCTGGGCGTGGGCCTCTGCACCCTTGTGGAGGCATGGCTGCTTCTGCCTGGGTCATACACAGGGGGAAACCGAGGCTCAGCGAGGAGGCTGGTGATTAGGCAAGGATCGAGGACATTCCTTGGGAAAAAGAACCCTTTCTGCCAGGCCACGCCACCTTCTGTCTGGTTGGGAACTGAGGGCGAAAAGGGCTCAGCCGCGCGCCTTCACTTTGCGCCTCGCGGCGGGTAGCTCCAAAAGCCCCGCCGGCCTAGGGGCCCTCCCTCCTGCCCTTCCACTACCACTGCCAGGGGCTGGGGGCGGACAGCTGCGAGAGGCTTCCGAGAGGGGCCGGCACCCCCGCCCGAGGCCCCTCCTTCCGGGAGGGCTGGGAGCCGCGAAAAGAGACTTGGTAGACACCGACCCTCGCTCATAACACAAATATTCACGTGTGCCCTCTCTGTGCTGGGAATTGGGCACGCCCTGGTGAATCAGACTCCGCCCCCGCTCCGGGCGTTGGAGCACCACACAGCAGCCCCCCACGCCCCACCCCAATCCAGGACAACCTAAATCCTTCAACCTTGGGTGAGGAAGGGTGTGGGAGGAGCCTAAACTTTCGCCCTACCCCTCTTCTTCCGCGTTTCACTACCAAGGCCCCCTCCCTTCTGGGGGCGTTCACGACTGTGTCGTAAAGTAGGGACCATTCTTTGCTCCCGAACAGCCCGCCTCGCTGTCTTTACGACAGGCCGTATTCCACGCCTCCAACATGGCGTCCCCCATTTAAGAAGCGGCAGTAGTTTCTACTCAGGTGGCCAGGGGCAGTGCTGAGCTTGGGCTGTTGTGTGTGTAGCCTGAAGTGCTGAAAGCTGTAGTTAAAAGTTCGTTTCTAGTCACGGTTCCAGGAACTCTCCCTTCTTTCAGGGTCAGGAGTTGCCGGTTCCTTCTAGTTCCTGCAAGTTCTTCCTCTGCCCCTGGTTTGTTCCCTGCGCCACCTCCGGACACCCCCCAAATCCCTGACACTCCCAGACTCAAACTATGAGCTTTCGGCGGCTGCTGTTGCGCTTACCCCGTTATCTCGGGGTCTCGGGTTCCCCGCGACGCTTGTGGTGGTCCCCGTTCCTCGATACCATCTCTTCGGTGGGCTCCTGGCGTGGTCAGTCCTCCAGGTCCCCGGCCCACTGGAACCAAGTAGTGTCAGAGGCGGAGAAGATCGTGGGCTATCCCACGTCCTTCATGAGCCTCCGCTGCCTGCTCAGCGACGAACTCAGCAACATCGCTATGCAGGTGCGGAAGTTGGTGGGGACTCAACACCCTCTGCTTACCACGGCCAGGTGAGCTACTCCCTCTCCTCCTGACGCACTCCCACCCACTGGAGTTCTTTTTCCTGGCCGATGCACCCTTCCTGCCTCGCTCAGCCTGGCTCTCTGCTCATTTCTTTTTACCCCTTCCTTTCCTCAGACCTGTTAAGGCATTTGGTGTTTTATCTCCTCTAGTCCACTCATCGTAACTTTCTTCCTCCTTTTGCTCATATGAGCGGATAAGTGGTTTTCTTACTTTTTTAGTGTTTTTGCTTCTTAATTATTCAGGGTAAAGATGCCTCAGTGAATTATGGAGAAATCGAGTAAGGATGTGGGTTTGAGTCACTTTTCTAGGAATGGTCTTTTAAAAGCGGGATAGGTTGATTCTCGGTTCCGCGCTGTTCAAGAGGTCGCCTCCAGAAAGAATGGGGAGGAGGAGATATGCTGAAGGTAGAGAGTTCTTTCTAGGGAATGTCCCAGACTTAAGGTAGGATTTTATTCACTCAGGAGTCACGATCCTCTTGGGATTTTTATCAGTTATGCTGGACTACTACTGTGAAACTTGCTATTAGGATGTTAAGACCACAACTTTTGCCTCCAGTAGAAACAAACAAAAACCTTTTTTTATTTGTAAATAATTTCAAACATACTGAAAAGTTGCAAGAATAAAAATAGTACGAAGAACACATCTGTATACCTTTTAATCAAATTCATCTATACATATATACACAATATTTACATGTATATGTAAAACACATATATGTCTAGTGAATCATTTGAGAGTAGATTGCATTCATCATGATCCTTTACACCTAAATACTTAACCGTGTATTTCCTAAGCATTGGAATATTCTTTACATTATTTAAACACATTTCATATTGATACAATACTTTTATTTAATCTACCATTGATATTCCAGTTTTGCTAATTGACCCAGTAATGTCCTTTATAGCTTTTTTCTCTAGTACAGGAACTAGCCTAGCCTCACATATTACAGTTAGTTGTCATGTCTCTTGAGACTCCTTCTGTTGAGAACATTTCCACAGTTCTTTGCTTTTGTGAGTAAAGCAGTAGTTCTTAAATGGGGCAGTTTTGCCTGCTAGAGAACATTTGGCAATATATGGAGATGTCGTAACTGGGGCATGCTACTGACATTTAGTGGGTAGAAGTCAGAGATGCTGTTGAACACCCTGCAATTCCCAGAACAGTCCCCACCATGAAGAATTATGTGTCCCCCAGTGTCAATAGTACCAAAGTGGAGAAGCCTTAGACAAAAATATCTTTTCCTATTTTCTTTTATTAAATTAAAGTTTTATTTTGAGGTAATTATAGATTCACCTGCTGTTGGGAGAAATAATACAGAGAGATCCAATGTATGTTTTACCCAGTTTTCCCAATAGTAACATCTTGTACAACTGTAGTACAATATCAGAAGTAGATTAATGGCATTGATATAGTCAAGATGGAGAACATTTCTGTCACTAGAAGGATCCCTTACGTTGCCCTTTTATAACTACTCCCACTTCCCTTGCCTTCCCCCTTGCTATAATTTTTTATGAGACACCTGTCATTTCTTTGTCACTACAAAAGTTACTGAATAGCTGTAATAAAGTGATTTTATTTGTTGGCATTATCTCCAGTGCTCAGGAATGTCATTTTATGTCTGCGCTAAACTTGTCCTATAGATGGAATATTAATTTTGCAGAGATTTTAGATGCTATACACTCAAAACACACACGCACACTTACATGTTTTACAGCTTAATAATTAAAGTATTGAGCTTTCCATCCAGTTTTAAAACTGTACTTATGAATCCTTTTGAAACTGTACTTCCCAGTCCATGCCCTGAGCCCCAGGGTACTGGATTTTGTGTTTATTTTCCTTGTTAAAAATTGTATCAGTGCTCCTCTAAATAATACCATGTTAAATTTTGCTCACTTTTGAAATTTATAAATATGATAGTTTGTTGCATGGAGTCTGCTATGTGTAGTTTTTTATTCATAATTGTTCCTAAGATTCATCCATTTCATGTTTAATTGTACTTCATTAGTTTTTCACTGGTGTATGAAATCCTATCATGTGAATATGCCACAGTCTTCTTTCAATCAGCATTTGGGTGGTTTGCATTTTTGTTATGAAAAATGCTGCTGTGAATGTATTTGCACATGTCTCCTGGTGTGCTTGCCTTGAAAGAATAGATGCAGGAATGTATGCACGTGTTCAGCTTTAGTAAATAATACCAAATTGTTTTCCAAAGTGATTGTGCTAGCTGACACTCTTATGCGCAATGTCTGAGTTCAGATTATTCCATGTTCTTGCAGTACTACAACTATGAAATTTCTTATTTTTGTCATCAAATAGTGGGTTTCACTGTGTGTGGTGGGGGTTGGAGTAGTACATTGCATTGTGCATATTATAGTCGTTGTAATAAAACATTGAAGTGAAAAGGGCAAAGCTAGAAAAAGTGTAATTAATGTGTATATTCTGAGAATTATAATTCATATACTTAGTTGCTAGAGTATCACATGGGGTGTTGGAGAAGATCCCTCCTGAAGCCACCAGAGACACACTAGATGAAAGCTTGTAAGACTAGTGGCTCTAAAAATTTCCTGGTAACAGCTTGCCCTGCCTGCCCCGTACCATACTACCGCAAGAAAAAATGGGGAGAAACAAAATAATTAAGTTTTGGCAAAGGTGTTGTGGTGACATACATGGATTGCTTTATTTTGTAAGAAAAGAGCTAATGTGTGTGTAGTTTTATTATATTTACTTTGATAGTGTATTGTAAATTATTTATTTAAACAGTCTGAACTCACAGGCAGTCAGTGAACAAACAACTTTTAGGGAGGGAGTCCTGTATTTATTTGTTTTAGCTGTGGAGCAGGCATTTGATCATAGAGTAGGCAGACTGTGATTTTTTTTTTTTTTTTTTTTTTTTTTTTTTTTTAGTTTATTCATTTATTTTGAGAGAGAGAACATGAGCAGGGGAGGGGAAGAAAGAGAGGGAGAGAGAGGATGCTAAGTGAACTCCATGACATCAGTGCAGAGCTGGTTGTGGGGCTTGAACTCATGAACTGTGAGATCATGACCTGAGCCAGAATCAAGAGTCGGACGCTTAACCAACTAAGCCACCCAGGCACCTCCAGACCGTATGATTATTGTTGAAAACATGGATTAAGCAACTATATTTTTTCAATTGATGTACACCTTACTTTGTTGAAATCTTATCAGCAAAGTATTGATAATTAAGAGGAGAATGCTCTCAGTATGTTAGCCAAGAACACAAATACCCCTTGTAGTTGATTTAGGTAGGACTATAGGAAACTGGACTTGGTAAATTCTTTTACAGTTTCATTTTAAATTTTGAGTTTCTGTGATTTACTTAAATCGATATTCCAGCCCCTTGGACCATTTTCCTTTTTGTTTAAATCCTCATGGAATGTTAGAGATGAATCATGTCTAATAACCTTAAAATTTGGGTGAAGGGTGGCATTTTGGGCAAACAGCAGGAGAAAAAAAGCAAATCACCATAATTTATTATTCACTGCCTTCTCTTTCTTTACCTAAGCCATCTCATCAAGAAAATGAAAAAGAGCCTAGAGGTAAACTCTAACAGATTCAGAAGTGAGATTAAATTTAAAATCTTGAGACTTGGTGAAATAATGACTTTATTACTAGGAACAGTGTAGCAATTAGCTGATTTTTACCCTTGTTCTTCTAGATATCCTAGGATCTTTATATTGTAAGTTCCAGTTAGACAAAAGAAATCCTCAATTAATTAGCTCAATGTTTACTGAAGCTTATGGAGGAAAATAAAGAAGTCTAAAACATGGACCGTGTTCCCTGATGAACAGGCATTGTGTTGGACACAGTATATTTACAACTATCTACGAGAAGGAAGTAAATGACTTGTGGCTAATGAGTAGTGGCGATATATTAGCTATTTCATTTAGAGATACTGAAGTGTCCTGGAATAGTAGAGAATCTCTCATGAAGAAATTGGGATGTCATTAGGATCGGTGGACAGAAATTACATAGGTAATATTTTAGGGTGGTGGTAGTATATTACATATTGTTTCCTTTGTGATTCTTTTTTCTCCTTTCTTCCCCAAGCTTTCATACCCATAGTAGGTATAGGGTAGACCTTAAAAGCAAGAATAAGCAGTGTAGTAAAGTAAAATCAGCAGCAAGAAAGGAGCTAGAATAGCTAAAACAATGTTAGGGAAGAAAAGGTGGGAGGAATCATTCTATATAATGTTAAGTCTTAGATATAATTTCATTGATCAAGACAGTATGGCATTGGCAGAGTAGTAGACAGATCAATGGAACAGAATAGAGAACCCAGAAGTAGATCAACACAAATATGCCCAATTGATTTTTGACAAAGGTACAAAAGCAATTCAGTAGGAGAATAGTCTTTTCAACAAACGGTGCTGGAATGATTGGACATCATTGACAAAAAAATGAACCCTGACCTAAACCTCACACCTTAAAAAAAAAAAAAAAAAAAAAAAGTAAAATGGATACCTGTGAGATCAATGTAAAATGAATTTAAATGTGAAATGTAAAACTATATAACTTTTATAAAAAAACACGAGAACATCTCCAGGATCTAGGGCTAGGGAAACAGTTACTAGACATAACACCAAAACCCCATTTCATAAGAGAAAAAAAATCTTCATTTAATGGACTTCATTAAAATTAAAGTCTGTGCTCTGTAAAAGACCTGGTTAATAAGATGAAAAGATTAGCCACAGATTAGGAGAAAATATTTGCAAATCAAATATCTGAAGGACTTGTATCCAGAATATGTAAAGAACTCTCCAAACTCAGTGGTGAGAAAGTAAACAGTACAATTAGAAAATGAACAAAAAGAGCCTGTAAAGATAAGTAAGCTTGTATAACATTAGCCATTAGAAAAATGTAAAACCATGATGAGATAACTACATACCAAATAGACTGGCTAAAACTTAAAATACTGACAATATGAAAGACTAGTGAAGATGCAGAGAAACTGGGTTTCTTTTATATTGCTGATGGGAATATAAAAATAGTACAGCCACACTGAAAAACAGCTTGGCAGTTTCTTATAAAATTAAATATACATTTACCATATAACCCAACAATCACACTCCAGAGAATTTATTCCAGAGAAGTAAAAACTTATGTCAAAACCTATACACAAATGTTTATAGCAACTTTATATGTAATAGCTAACAACTGGAAATAACCCAAATGTCATTCACTGGTGACTTGTTGAACAAATGGTGATACATCCATGCAATGAAATGCTGCTCAACAATGAAAAGAACTGAACTATTTATTCATACAACAATTTGAATGAATCTGGAAAGAATTATGCTGAATGAAATAAGTCATTCCACACTACTGGTAGGAATGTAAAAAGCCACTACAGAATACAATATGGTGGTTCCTCAGAAAATTAAAAATAGAGTTACCATATGATCCAGTAATTCCACTTCTGGGTATATATCCCAAAGAATTTAAAGCAGGGTCTCAAAGAGATACTTGTTCACTCATGTTCATAGCATCATTATTTGCAATAGCCTAGAGGTGGAAGCTACCCAGATGTCCATCAATAAGTGAATGGATAAACAAAATGCCATATACATTTAATGGAATATTATTCAGCCCTAAAAAGGAAATTCTGGGGGCGCCTGGGTGGCGCAGTCGGTTAAGCATCTGACTTCAGCCAGGTCACGATCTCGCGGTCCGGGAGTTCGAGCCCCGCGTCGGGCTCTGGGCTGATGGCTCAGAGCCTGGAGCCTGTTTCCGATTCTGTGTCTCCCTCTCTCTCTCTGCCTCTCCCCCGTTCATGCTCTGTCTCTCTCTGTCCCAAAAATAAATAAACGTTGAAAAAAAAAATTTAGGGGCGCCTGGGTGGCGCAGTCGGTTAAGCGTCCGACTTCAGCCAGGTCACGATCTCGCGGTCCGTGAGTTCGAGCCCCACGTCAGGCTCTGGGCTGATGGCTCGGAGCCTGGAGCCTGTTTCCGATTCTGTGTCTCCCTCTCTCTCTGCCCCTCCCCCGTTCATGCTCTGTCTCTCTCTGTCCCAAAAAATAAATAAAAAACGTTGAAAAAAAAATTAAAAAAAAAAATTAAAAAAAAAAAAAAAGGAAATTCTGGTACATAACAACATGATGAACCTTGAGGACATTATGCTGAGTGAAATAAGCCAGTCACCAAAAGACAAATACTGTATTATTCCATTGATATGAGGTATCTAGAGTAGTCTCATTAAGAGAAACTAATATGGTGGTTACCAGGGGCTGGAAGGAGGGAGTAATGGGAAGTTGTCATTTAATGGGTGTAGAGTTTCAGTTTTGCAAGATGAAAATGTTCTGGAGATTGGTCACATGACAATGTGAATATACTGAACTGTACACTTAAAAATGGTTAAGATGGGGGGGGGGGTGCCTGGGTGGCTTAGTTGATTGAGCATCCAACTCTTGATTTTGGCTCAGATCCTGATCTCATGGTTGTGAGATTGAGCCCATGTCAGGCTCTGCGCTAAGCATGGACCCTGCTTAAGATTCTCTCTCTCTGTCTCTCTCTCTGCCCCTTTCCCCCAGTTGTGCTCCCTCTCTCTTTCCCTCAAAAAAAAAAGAAAAAAAAAAAGGTTAAGATGGTAAATTTTACCACAATTAAAGAAAACATCAATCTCAGAAGTTTATATGCTGTTGGAAAGGAAGAATTTGCTCTGCCCTACAAGATCCTTCTAGCTGGACTAAGAATCAAAAGGACATGAGGCAGATTAATGGGAGAAAATAAAACTTAATAGCATATGTATGGGGAATCCACATAGACATGAAATTCCAAAGACAATGAGGCAAGGAGATGGTTATATGAGCTGAGAGGGGTTGGGGTCTAGAGATTACAAAGGGGAGAAAGACCATTAGCAGGAAGGTTAAAGGAGATGTTTGGAAAACAAATCTTGCCCTGTTATGCAGGTAAGTTTCTTAGGTAAAGAGGAATCTCTGTTAATAGCTTTCTTCCTGGTTTGAGCGTGCAGTTGAGGTCAAGGTGAAGAGCTTTTCCTTGATCTGCTGGGTTTCTTTTCCTTTTAACTTTTAAAGCTCATGCCAAAGTAGCCCATTTTGGGATAGGCTGGCCTTGGTCCCTACAGTACTGTATGATTTATTTATTTGTTTGTTTGTTTGTTTGTTTTTGAGAGAGAGAGAGACAGACAGAGCATGAGCCGGTGAGGGTTATAGAGAGGGAGACACAGAATCTGAAGCAGGCTCCAGGTTCTGAGCTGTCAGCACAGAGCCTGACGCGGGGCTCGAACTCACGGACGACTGTGAGATCTTGACCTGAGCAGAAGTCAGATGCTAAACCTACTGAGCCACCCAGGTGCCCTTGTATGATTCCTTTTATACAACATTCTCAAAATGACAAAACTATGGAGATGGAGAACAGATTAGTGCTTGTTAGAGTCAGCACTTATGCTGACAGTGTGGGAAGCAGGGAGGGTGTAAATACAAAGAGGTATTTTGTGGTGATGGAACATTTCAGTATCTTGATTCTGATAGTGGTTACGTGAATCTGTACATGGGATAAAGGTGCTTAGAACTATACACACCTATACACACAAATGAATACAGGTTAAGAAAAGTGCTGAGAATAGAATAAGATCTGTAGTTTTGTTAACACTAATGTACCAGTGTTCATTTTTAGTTTTCATATTGTACCACAGCTATGTACTGAAGGAAGCCAGTTGAAGGGTACATAGGACACTATACTATTTTTGCAAGTCTCTGCGAGCCTATAATTATTTGAAAAAACTGAAAAGAATCACTTTGAATTGAGAGAGAGAACGAATGATTGAATGAACGAACGAACAAATGAACCAACAAACAAGCAGTCAGCCTGGGAGATAGGAGACCTGCATGTTCTAGTTTCCACTCTGTCAGTAGGTATGACCCTACACAAGTTATTCCATCTTTTCTGGGCTTTAGTTTCCTAAGCAATGAAATAAGGAGTTTGAATAAATGATCTCCAAAGATGCTGCCATTTCTAGACTAGTATAGAAATTAGTGTTGTAATTGAATATGGCAGATAAGGGAGCAATTGTCATTTCTCAGGCGGGAGTGAGCAGATTGGATGCAATGTGGTAACACAAATCTATAGTCCTTTTCCTACTATTTAAAAATCCTAAAAGCTCAGAAAAGAGGATGTTTTTTCAGGCCTATAAATCTGACCTGAACTGATGTGAGATTATTTATAGTCTTTCTTTATTCCACTTAATGTGAATATTCATGCATTTTGCTGCAGAAATATTCATGTGTTTGATTACAGGGTGCAGCCCCAGATCCTGCTGGAGGGCTGGGTAAAATGCACCTTCCTAAAATCAGAAAAATTTTGAATTGGTTTCAGGGACTTTGGATGAGGGACTGTGGACCTGTCCAACCAAGCTGGACGGTGCCATGTAGGCTGGAGTAGAAGCCCAGATACACGGTGTAGATTGGTAATGTGGTAGAGGCTGAAAGTAGCAACGGTGCATCAACCCCCACTTCCCCTCAGTACATCTCGCCCCCTGTGGTTCATTACTATCTTGCTGATGAAATGTAATTATCCACTTGTGCACAATATATATATTTTTGTTTTTAATCATTTAAATTTGTGTGTAAATTTTTACAGCTCTCCCCTGCTATCTGGAAGAAGAGCGTCTGCTATGAAACCTTCCATAAGCCAAAATGGCGTAAAGCAAAGAAGCAGTTACCATTAATTTGCATGGGAAAATTTTTAAGCATTCTCAGACCCAAAGAATAATCTCCCTCAGGCTTTTTTGACACTTTAGGACACATCTTGCTAACGAATGCACAAAATAAGTGAAGATAAAGCACAGATGCTCACAGACACGGTTCAAAGCTGCGGCAGCTTGATGTTGAGTGTGGCTCCTAGGGAAGGAGCTCAGCCATAGCCCCAGTGCACACTGCCTCTGTAAGGGCTCACTGCAGAACAAACACTGGATGCTAAGTTTGCTTTTCGCTTTTTTTCATAGAAGAGAAAATCCTCTTTGTATTTCTTTTGCTTGGTGAAAATGTGTGAATGCATGTCTTTTGTAAAGCAAAGTGGCTTAACTTGAACTTTTGAAAGGCAGGAGATGCCTGTATTACTTTTTTAAAAGTACTTTTAGTTTTATATACTACTTACTCCCAAGAACTTAAATGCTTTTAATAATCATATGATAGACACTTAATTGTTTCCAAGGTAATGACTCATACTCTTTTCATACAGAATTAGTTAAATTTTTGTTGTTTATACATAGTTAACTTCATTGAGCAGTGTGGCTTTGTTTGTTTTCATTGATTACTGTTGACACATTTGGCTTTTAGGATTAAATTTTTGTTTAAATACCCTGTCTTTTTACTTTTGCCTCCATCTCTATTGCACATTTAGATAGATGGGATTAATTTAGTATGCATTTAGTGGAGACAAATTATGGCATTTCATCTCTCTCTTAGGGGGTGTTGATTCCTTAGCAGAGACTTTTTGTTTCTGAGTTCACTACATTAACTTGGCTACCTAAAAAACCTTCTTAGTCTTTTCTGCATGTTAAAATTCTTCAGAGATCTTTAAACATATTATTAGAAAAGGAATTTTAGTCTCCTCCATGTTTATAAAAGACCCTTTCTAGATTCAGTTCTGTAATTACTGACTACAAACCTGCATTACTTATGAAGGACTTTTTTTTTTTTTGTATGACTAGGAGAAAATTAAAATTTTTAATTCATTCCACAAATGTTTGAGGTGCTCTTGGCATGGGATGTACAAACAAGAATAAGACACAGTTGCTGCCCTTCAGGAATTCATCAGAAACAGTATAATGAGCATGAGCTCTAGAATCAGACTCTTTAGATTTATATTCTGGCTCTACCACTGCCAAGCTATGTGATCTCAGGCGATTTCCTTAACCTCTTTGTGCTTTAGTTTCATTTGTAAAATGAGGATGATAACAGTACGTATATGTTAGGGTTTTATGGAGATTAAATGGGTAAATATAGGTAAAGTGCTTAGAACAATATCTGGCACATAGAAAATATCCAAACGTTAGCAATTTCCATTATTATTAGAAAGTTCATTTTAGTGGGGGAGATGTGCAAATAGTGAGAGTACCTTGGGATAAATGCTATAGTATGTGTGACCAATATGCTGTGGAGACAGGGAGGAAAAAATCTCTGTAGAAAATTGAAGATTTTCAAAGGCGAGGTGACCTAAGTGTTGGGTCATGGTGGATGAGAAGGAAATGACCAAGGCAGGAAGCTAAATTAAAACGCAAGAAACTGCTTAGCGAGGTGTAGGGAAGTAGCCGTTTGGTGTGGGCTGAACGTGGGGGATGGGATGCGACAAAAAGGGTAGGTTGAACATGTATGTCTGCTTCTGCCAAGATAGAGTAACCTGTGCTGGACTTTACCTTCCACTGTAAACAAATAGAAAACTGGATTAAAAAAAAAAATGAAACAATTGTATTCTTGGAGTACAAGGCAGTACAGGATTGTGATTCCTGTGAGAGGTAAACAGATGAGGTGAGAACTATCACTCTGGCTTCCTGCTGGGGGGTATTTTCCAAATAGCAACACAGAAAGGGTGAACTCCAGTGGAGGATGGTGGCATTGCTGAGTTTGAGGAGACAGATTAGATTTTGGGGAAGTGGAGGCAGCTGGAAATTGCAGAGCAGAATCTGGAAGAGGAGGGAGTACACAGGAAAGGCTCCAGAAATCTAAGGTGCACACTTGAGTGTATTGTTGAAATATAGGCAACACATGACTAGGATGAAACTCCATGAGGCTGGGGAGCTATAAGCTGTACAATTTTCAGAGTTCTCACAAAACTGGCAGACATTTGATTTCTAACTGGACAGTATTGAAAGACTTTGTTGAACAGCAAGTCTCAAAAGGATCGTGCTGATCTAAAAGTAATAGAAGTGCCAGCGAAAGCATATCAAATCTCTTAAAAGGAAGACTATAAAATCCAGACACTCAACAACACAATATCACAATAACCAACATCCAGTTACAAATTATAGTACATTTCAAGAAGCAGGAAGATATAACCCGTACCCAGGAGAAAAATCAGTCAGTAGAAACAGATCCATAAGACACAGAGATAATGGAATCAGCAAAGACTTATTATAAATATGTTCTTTTTTTTTTTTTAATTTTTTTTTCAACGTTTATTTATTTTGGGGACAGAGAGAGACAGAGCATGAACGGGGGAGGGGCAGAGAGAGAGGGAGACACAGAATCGGAAACAGGCTCCAGGCTCTGAGCCATCAGCCCAGAGCCTGACGCGGGGCTCGAACTCACGGACCGAGAGATTGTGACCTGGCTGAAGTCGGACGCTTAACCGACTGCGCCACCCAGGCGCCCCAATATGTTCAAGTGTTTAAAAGAAAACATGACTAATGATAAAAATGAAGGAAAAAATACATGTCAAATGTAACAACTGTAACTGAAAGTTTAATGTGTAAAAGGAAAACTTACTCTGAATTGACTCAATAGCAGAGTTGATGCTAAAGAAGAAAAGATAAGTGAATTAAAGACATAGCAATAGGTGCCCTTTTCATCCTAATATAAAAGGATCCATGAAAAATTATAGCTAATATTCTTAATAGTGAAATACTGAATGCTTTCTCCCTAGGATAGGATGTTCTTCCTCACCCTTCTGTTCAAAATTTTGCCAGAAGTTCTAGCCAGTCAAGAAAAAGAAATTAAAGGCATATTGGATTAGAAAATAAAAGCTAGTCTTTATATCTAAATAACGTCCCATGCTAAGAAATCCCTAAGAATTTACAGAAAAGCTGCTAGAACTGATAAGCAATTTTGGCAAGTATAAGGCATATAATGTCAAAATATATAAATCAATTGTACTTCCTTATATTAGCAATGAACAGTTGGAAAATGGATTTGCAAAATGTTTACAATATTAGCAAAAACATGAAGTGAGAAGGGATAAATTTAACAAAATATATACAAAGTCTGTACATTGAGAACTATAAAACATAAATGAGGAAATCAAAGATGACCTAAACATACCATGTTCATGGATTGGAAGGGTTAATATTGTTAAAATGTCAGTTCTTCCCAAATTCATCTGTAGATTTAGCATAATCTCAGTCACAATTTCTTCAGGTAATTTTTTTGGTCAAAATTGATAAGTTGATCCTAAAATTAATCAGTGATTGCAAAGATCCAGAATAACCAAAACAGTTTTGAAAACTAACCCTGTAATGCTAACATCACATGATTTCAGAACTTCCTAGAAAGCTACAATAAGCAAGACTATGAGGGATTGGTATACAGGTAGGCATATACATCACTATGATGAAATACAGTTCAGAAATGGACTCACATGTATATGGTAATCAATTTTTGACAGAGGTTGCAAGACAGGTCAATGGGAAAAATACAGTATTTTCAACAAATGGTACTGGGGGAGAAAAGGAACTTTAATCGTTACCTCATACTGTAAAGGACAATAACCTTGAAATGGATCTTACACTTAAACATGAAAACTAAACTGAAAATTCTAAAAGAAAACATAGGAAAAAATTTTGTGACTTTGAAGTAAGCAAAGATTTCTTAGAAAGCATGAAGTGTAGAAGAAAAAAGAAAAACTAGAGTTCATCAAAATTTAAAACTGCTCTTTGGAAAATGTTAAAACAAAATGGCAAGCCACAGACTGGAAGAAAATATACACATGTCTGACAAATGACTAGAACATATAAAGAAGTCTTACCTCTCAGTAAGAAGACAACCAGTTCAAAAACTGGAAAAGATTTGGATGTTTTATAGAAGTTATCTAGCCAGTAAGTACGTGAAACATGCTCAACGTCATTAGTTGTCTGGAAATGCAAAGTCAAACCAGAAAGAGAAATCCCTATATAGAAATGAGAATGGGTAACTTTAGGAAGTCTGACCATAGTAAATGTTGGCGAGGGCGTGTAGCAGCTGGAGCTGTCCTACATTGCTAGTGGGAATGTAAAATGGTACAACCACTTCAAAGAACTATTTGGTCATTTTTTAAAAAGTTAAGCATATCCTTGTATCTTAAAACACGGCAATCCCACTCCTGGGTATTGAAATGATAGAGAATGCAAACAAATGTGCATTCAGAGATTTTAACAGTTATTCAGAGCATATTTCCTGTAGCCATAAACTAGAAACTATCCAAATGTCTAAGGTGAATGGAATATTTTTCAGAAAGAAAAATGAGTTGATCAATGATTCACTCAAACATGGATGGATCTCAAGAACATTATGCTGAGTGAAGTCAGATACAAAGTATGATTTCATTTACATGAAAAATCTAAAATAGGTAAAATGGTAGTAAAACATCCACTTCGGTTGTTTGCTTGGGGCCGTAAAGGGGAACAAGGGAAATGTTAGGGTACTAGAAATGTATTATATCTTTATTATGGTGGTGGTTACAGAGATATATACATTTGACAAAACATTATACTGTATACTTAAGATGGGTACATTTTATTGTTAGTAAATGTTACTGAGTTTGTCATTTTATTGCTCAAGAGTGTTCCTTTGCATGGTTATAAAGCAGTTTGTTCACCTTAAATGAACATTTTGACTGTTTCTAGCTTTTGGCTACTGTGAGTAAAGCTGCTACAAAATAAATAAAGCTGATTTAAAAAATAAAGGAAAAGTTGTAGCTACATTTTGAGGAGCTTTGTATATAGTATTAAGATCTAATTTTATTTTGGGGTCAGTGGAGACTACAAAGGTTAAGTAGTAGAGAAACTTGAATAGATATGTCTTTTGAAAGCTGACTTTTGGCAGCTGTGAAGGTTGAGGGTTGCAGAAAAGAAAAACTGGAGGCAGGAAGGCCTGGCAGGAGATTGCTATAATCTATTCATTTCTCCCCCTGCCCAGCTTTATTGAGGTGAATTGTCAAGTAAAATTATATATATTGAAAGTGTACAACATGATTGTTTGATACAACATAACTTACCTTTGTGTGCGTATGTGTTGTGTGCACACGTGTGTGGTGAGAATGCTTAAGATCTACTCTCTTAGTAAATTTCAAGTGTAAAATAAAGTGTTATTAAGTATAGTCACCATACTGTACATTAAATCCTCAGTAGTTATTCTCTTGTGACTAAAAGCTTTTACCCTTTGACAAGCATCTCCCCATTTTTCCTACCCCCTGGTACCTGGTAACCATCATTCTGCCGTCTCTTTGTATAGGTTGAGTTTGACCCCCTTATTCCCTTTTTTTTTTTTTTCCAGATTCCATATATAAGTGAGATCATACGGTATTTGTCTTTCTCTTTCTGGCTTATTTTACTTAGCATAATGTCCTGTGGTTTCCATCCATGTTTTTCCAAATGGCAGGATTTCCTTCTTTCTCTTGGCTGAATAATATTCCTGTGTGTGTGTGTGTGTGTGTGTGTGTGTGTGTGTGTGTGTGTGTGTGTGTATCAGATATTCTTCATCATTTATCACTCAATGAACACTTAAATTGTTTCCATATCTTGGCTATTGTGAATAATGCTGAACATGGGAGTGCAGACATCACTTTAAGATAGTTTTCATTTCCTTCAGATAGATACCTAGAAGTGGGATTTCTGGATCATGTGATAGTTCCATTTTTAATTTTTTGAGGACCCTCCATACTGTTTTCCATAATGGCTGTACCAATTTATAGTCCTACCAGCAGTGCACAAGAGTTCCCTTTTCTCCATATCCTCACCAACACTTATCTCTTGTCTTTCAATAAAAGTCATCCTTAGCCCTAGCAAGAGCCATTCAAGTGGTTAGTAATGATTGTGGTGTGCCCTTTACCACTCCTACTCATGTGTCAAGAGTGAAGGGAGAATCTTCTGGGCCCAATTCAGAGACACAATAAGAGCAGTATCTTACATGAATAGAAGTTTATAGTTTGAATAGAGAAAAGTGAGAGAATAACATCTTTACCTTAGGCTTCCTTTTTTCCAAAGAACCTACTAGGACAGTTAAAACCATTTTCATATTGGGAATTGCAACTTAGTTCTGGTCAAGTACCATCATCTGTCATAGTAAATTAATGACAACTTGAATAACTTTTGTATTCAATTTGTAATTCTTATTTATTTATTAAAAAATTTTTTTTGATGTTTATTATTGACAGACAGCATGAGCATTGGAGGGGCAAAGAGAGGGAGAGGCACAGAATCTGAAGCAGACTCCAGGCTCTGATCTGAGCTGTCAGCACAGAGCCTGATGTGGGGCCCAAACCCACAAACTGTGAGATCATGACCCGAGCTGAAGTCGGACGCTTTACCCACTGAGCCACCCAGGCGCCCCAATTTTATTTATTTTAGTTGTATAAGAACTGTAACAATACAATGTTTATAATTTTTATATTCATACATATTTAAATAATATTTTAACAATCATTTAAGGAAATAATGGATGACTGATGGGGCACCTGGGTGGTTCAGTCGGTTAAGTGTCTGACTCTTGATTTTGGCTCAGGTCATGATCTCACAGTCCTGAGATCAAGCCCCGCATTGGGCTCCGTGCTGGATGTAGAGCCTGTTTGATTCTCTCTCTCCCTCTGCCCCTCCTCTGTGTACTCTCTTTCTCTCTCTCTCTCTCTCAAAAAAAGGGGGGGGGGGATGACTGAGTTTTTACCCTTAAAAATGTTCCCTCAAGGATGAGGGATACTCACAATTCTGTGTTCTTATTTCTGGGCCCAGTTAGTAAGGATAAGTTGATCATAGGTTTTGAAGTGCTATAATATTTAATTCTTGGTGCTTAGATTCTAATGAGTTAGGATTCAGATGCCCACATCTCTCCCTTGTGTTGCTCATTACTACTGTATGGCCAACTGCTTTTCATTAATACTATTGTATTCTATAATTGTCCCTTCTTTATTCTTCTTTTTTTTTTTTTTCAACGTTTATTTATTTTTGGGACATAGAGACACAGAGCATGAATGGGGGAGGGGCAGAGAGAGAGGGAGACACAGAATCGGAAACAGGCTCCAGGCTCTGAGCCATCAGCCCAGAGCCTGACGCGGGGCTCGAACTCACGGACTGTGAGATCGTGACCTGGCTGAAGTCGGACGCTTAACTGACTGCGCCACCCAGGCGCCCCCCTTCTTTATTCTTCTACAGGAGTCAGAATTTTCATGGGTTACGTGTGTGTGTTTAACACCATAGAGGCCCTTTAGTTACCAGAACATATTCATCTGTGCTTGTGGTTTGAAGACTATAATGACTGTTTTTCTAAAAATAGATACCTTGGAGTAGATTTTTTAAATGGGCACTAGATGTTAACCATTCAGATAGTCGTTTCTGATTTAATACTTATTTCTGATTTAATACTTATTTGAAGTTCTAGATACAAATTTTTAGTTTATGGAGTGCAGCTGCATTTCTTTTCTTCCTATGACTCACCAAAGCCTACGCAAAGCCTTTCATTTTTTTCTATTTTTGTATACTGAAGCTTCATTTTAACAAATATTTAAAAATAGCTTTAAAAATTACCATTCTTTTGGAGTCTCCTTGGAAGTTTATTTCATTTGCTTCAAAGATTTTTTTTTTTTTAAGTAATCTGAATTGGTTTTATATCCAGAGTTGTGAGGTTAGTGCTAGGTCTAGTAAATACTATACTGTAGTCTAAAAACTTAACAGTAGTGTTTGGAATTTTTCAAACATTGATAATTTGCATGAATGTATTCTTTATAGCATTTAATAATTACAAGGGGCTTTCTATATATCTTAGTGTTCAGTATCAACAAGTAAGTGAAATTTATTTTATCCTCAAAATAGAAATAGCTTCATAAAGCTACTTCCTCACCATTTCTCCCTAACTTTAGGTTATTTCTTCTATGTTGCTGTATATTTATAAGGGATGTCATTTAGTTTCACAGGACTAATAGTATATACAAAGCTTTTATTAAAAGATTTTTATGTAGTACTATTATTTTTAAATATTATGTATTGTCTCACGTACTTTTTCTGTAGTTCCCTTGATCAAAAACAAGAGTGACAGGGCGCTGGGTGGTTTAGTCAGTTAAGCATCCAGCTCTTGATTTCAGCTCAGATCATGATTTCACCATACAGGAGATTGAGCCCCATGTTGGGCTTTGCTCTGAGAGCACAGAGCCTGCTTTGAATTCTCTCTCTGTCTCTCCCTCTCCCTCTCCCTCTCCCTCTCCCTCTCCCTCCCCCTCCCTCTCCCTCCCTCTCTCTCTCTCTCTCTGCTCCCCTCCTGCTCACACTTTCACTCTCTCCAAATAAATAAGTAAACTTAAAAAATAAATAAAAACAGTAGTGACAATAGAGTGTGCATGATATAATTTTGTGAGTACATAGAAAGGATCTCCAGAAATGAACATCTAGAAGTTGGAAGTCCTGGCCTTAGAATTTTTTTTTTAAGTTTATTTATTTATTTTGAGAGAGAAAGCATGAGTGAAGAGGGGCAGAGAGAGGAAAAGAGAGAAAATCCCAAACAGCCTCCACGCTGTCAGTGCAGCGCTTGATGCAGGGCTCGAACTCACAAACCATGAGATCATGACCTACGCCAAAGTCAGGAAGTCAGACGCTTACCAACTGAGCCACCCAGGCGCCTCTTACAATTTTAATCTAAGTTTAAAAGTACTCCAGATTCTTGATTTCCAGCATAGGTCATGTTCCTAGGGTCATGGGATCAAGCCCTGCGTATGGCTCTGTGCTGGGCGTGGAGCCTGCTTAAGATTCTCTGTCTCCCTCTACCCAGCTCATGCTCTCTGTTTCTCTTAAAAAGAAAAGGAAAAGGAAAGGAAAAAAAAAGTACTCCTGCGTTTACCTGGCCAACTGAGGACAAAACTGGAGTGGAGTTTGAAGGATACGCTGCACTGTACAAATATAAGGTGGAAGTGGAGTATTATGACTGTTATCATGAGAAATATTAGCAGTTGAAGCTGTGTGGTATAGTGGAAAGAACAGAGTTTTGCAAGATGACTGACCTGGGTTCAGTCCTGGCTTATGTCATTTACTAGCTGCTGTTTGGGCAAGTTAACTACTCAGACCTGTTTTCTCATCAGCAAAAATGGGAATAATAATACCTATCTTGTGAATCGTGAATGAAAGGTCTAGGTGACAACATAGTTTTATTTCTCCTTCCCTAACTAGAGAATAGGAAATGTCCTTGGCAAAAGTAAACACCTTTCTGAAGCAAAGTAAAAAATTATATTTTCATTAATGAATTGCAAGTAAAATAGGATTGACTAATGGTTTAGGAGGATGAAGAAAGTAGTGGTTGCTGGTTAACATGTGGTCCTGAATTAGATTTTAGAACTCTTGAAGTTGGTTTAGTATAAAGGAGTTCAAAATATGAATACAGTTGGCTGCTACCGATGTGTTACAAACCCAGAGTTGAAAGTAGGGAGCCCAGGGTCTCTTAAATGGGTGAGAATAATATATGTCAAGAGGCTTTGTAATCTTTAAGTTATTTTAGCAATGAATAAGGTACTGTCACTTTTTACCCTTGGCAGAAGTAAAGGGAAAACATCTGGGGGTGGTAGATCTCCCCAAATTCTCTGGTATACTCTTCTCCGTGGGTAAACTGCTATTGCATCGCTGCCACTGGAACCATGTGGGCTCTTAGATGTCCCTGTAGTTAGGAGCCTAAGACACATGTTTAGATATGGTGATGCCCGGTCTAGTTTTATGGATTGTAAGCAAGGTGCATGGCTCTTTGTATGCCTAGCAAGTCTTGAAATCTCACTGAATGGCAGTTTAGTAAGTTTCCTGCAGATAGATAAGTTCTATCCTTCTGTGATGTGGAGTCACAGACTCTTGATAAATATTCCTTGATTTCTCCAGTTTGAATTGCTCATTCTTCCAGCTGTCTGTCTCTTCAAAAAATCGGAAGATTGGACATACCATTGAGCTTTCATTCTGCATCGTCTAGATCAGCTGGGGTCAAGTGGTGGCTGATTCCTTTAGACTTGGGCATATGTTGACACTTTAAATATATACATTTATATTTGTCAATTATTCCTCAGTAAAGCTGGGAGAAAAAAGGATTGGGCGTATGTTCTTCAGTTTACCTTTTGAGATGCATCAGTTATAGCTAACCACTTCATGAATCAATTGGCCTATCTGTGTCCTTTATTTTGGACCTCTGATTTCAGTAGAAGTGTATCTAACACTGTGATCTTTTTGAAAGAAATGATTTTGTCTTTCTATTCCTATTGCCCAGCATATACTTGACACACAGAAAACCTTCAGTAAGTACTCACAGAATTTAACTGAATGGAGTAAAACCTTTCCTAACCTGAGGACTTTGCCTTTCTCCTGACCTTTGCTTTAGTCATTACTTTAATTAGATCATGGTATTTATCTTACATATTATTCTTCATAGTATAGGGCATCATGGCTGGAGATAGTGATCAACTCTTCCCAAAGACTGAGAAAGAAAAAAATGCACTTAAATTGTAGCAGGATTGATTAAAATTAGTGGGGGGTGGGGGGGTGGGGGGGTGGGGAACTTTTCCTAGCTGTAACATTTGTTAGGGATGGATTGCAGAGACACTTTTGCATTCTTTTACTTTGAAATCTTCCATGGGCTTGGCATACACCTTCTTAAAAACACCAAGAAGAGTAACATAACATTCTTTCTTCCTTCACTGAGAAGAGTAACATAACATCCTTGCTTCATGCCACTTGCTGTGCCAGCCACAAGCTCCCCTGTGCCCCTCGTAGCCATGCCTCACAAAGTTGAAGAAATCAAGGGCTTTCCGCTCATAGCCAGGTGAAAGGATGCCAGATCTGTCAAGATCAAGAAAAATAAGTATAATGTGAAGTTTAAAGTTCGATGCAGCAGATACCCTTTGACCTTGGTCATCACAGGCAAAGAGAAGGCAGAGAAACTGAAGTAGCCCCTGCCCCCAGGTCTGGCAGTCAAGAGGCTGAAATGAACCTGGCACACGGATTTGAACTATATAAAAATTTAAAAAATTAAGTATATATATATATATATATATATATATATATATATATATATTTAATTTTTATTAGCTTCCAGATATTGCAGATTAAGAATTTGAGAACAAATTGTGATCAACAGGTGTACAACTTCTGCAAAAAATGTAGAATTTGTTATTCCATAATATATTCCTCTATCAAAAACAGCTGTCTCCAAGTAGTGCTTTGTACTGTTGGCAAATTCATTACAAATGCAGGAAGCAATTCCTGTTTCATATGATTGTGATTTGTAAAAATAATTTAGGTGTAAGCTATCCACAAATCTTTTTTTTTTTTTTTTTTGTAGCAGTCCTATCTTAAATCCTCATATTTTGGCATTACACATGAGTGTCATGAGTTTAAATTCTGGAACATCCAAGCAGAAATATAAGAAAGGGCTCATTTAGGCTGGAATGGTAAACATTCTAATTGGGAGGGTCCTCATTTTGATTTCTGCTCTCCTGCCCACCCCCTTAACCAAAAACCAAAGGAAAACATCTGGAGTCATTTAGGCAGTATAAATATTCTTAAAAGAATGGACCCCTAATCATAAAGCCTTTCTGGCACTGAAAGATTTGTTTGGATAGATAGAGTTCACATGATGGGTAAAAATATTTTTGAATTCATAAAGACTCCCACAAGTCATGAGTGGAGAGTTTGGGAGTATGGCAGACTGAGACTGATGGAGTTCATAATAGGTTTTAAGAGGAAAATAATCCATTAGTGCATAGGGGATACTCTCTCATCTTTTCCCTTAGAAAGGTAGCTGATTTCCTGTTAAATGATGGTTGTTTCACTTAGAAGGCAATGTGCTGAAGGTATAAATTTAGTTTTATTCTCTTTTCACAGTTTAAACAAATTTTCTTACAGGGAAACAAAGAGAAAACAATGCCCTTCAAAGCCTATGTCTTCAGCCTCTGGTTTGTAGTTCTCTCCCTGTAAGACATAAAGTAGGGAGGAGGCATAATAGCAAAGCCTTGAAAACACACACACACACACACACACACACACACACACACGTATCAATTAAGGAAGGGAATTGAAAGGTATAGCTGTGTTGCAATTAGTCAACCAATATTTATTGACCGTCAACTGTGTATTAAAACACAGTGACAGATAATTGAGGTAAAAAGGGTTTCTATACTCCAAAGACATAGAGTATTCTTGAGGAAACTAGATGTAAACATACGAAGTTACAGTGGTAATGTAAGATAAAAAAAATTTAATTGTGTTTGTCAGTAATTGCCAAATGGGAGATTTAGTTAAGTCTTCCAGGAGTTCAGGTCAGAGATAGACTACTCTGAGTGAAGGGCTTTGTGGAAGAATTTTGAGCAGCTGCTTGAAGAATCGGTAGAATTTTGGATTGATGGAAAATAGGAAGAAGATATTTCTGCCCTTCCTTTTCACTGGAATACCATATGGGGAATTCAGGAAGAGCAGAGTTAGGATCATGTTAATTTTGGGACAAAATTAGCAGTTAACCATGTTGGAGAACTTTAACTTAATGAACCTGAAAAAACCTCTTGATGATTTCACCATCTTTGTAAGTTCCCTTAATTCAGGCCTATAAAACAGAAACAAAACGTTTTTAAAGCTCTGGAAGGCGTAGAGAAAGTGATGCCATCCAGGATATTCACTGTGAAAGAAGCAGTGTTGTATTATTAAATTTGGACATTTTAAGCAGTTTGAGGAAAAGAACACACACAAAGGAGTCATGTGTCTCTACTTCAGAAACCTTGACTTCCAACTGCTCAGAAAGCTCTGGTAACTACAGAGCATCAAATAAGCTTTCAGAGATTCTGATCTTCATACAAATTACCAATATAAAGAGGAAGAGATTTTTTATATGCCTTCTTTCTCTCTTATCCTCAAAACTAAAGTGATTGTATTTTTCTCAAGACCAAGTTAAGGAAGATGATATTATCATTCTTGTCATTGTATTGTCTTTTCTCTTTTTCCTGTCTCTCTTTCCTTTATTGTAGAGTACACTTGTTGAGTACATTTTAATAAATTATCTATTTAAAAATATCTAAATCTGTACTCATGGCTATTTATAGGTAGATATGATAGAAATGTAGAGATTATCAAATTTATGGTGAATGGGCATACACAGTCCTTGGATTGCATGGATTGTTTTTTCAAGCAAATCTGGTCAAGTTTTGTTTTCAGACTAGAAATGAACAATATCTTTTCAGGAACCTGGAGGAATCAGAGAGAAAAAGCAAATGTTGCTATATCAGAGAGAGTAGTTTTATTTTTTCCTGGGAGACTAAATCATCAAGTAGGTTTTATTGTATATAAAAATCTCTAGTTGAAAAGAGCCTTCTTTGGTGTGTGTTACTCGATTTTAAAAATTTAATCTCATTTTTACATAAAACATGTCCCTGTTAGATAGCACAGAAATTCATTTAAAAATTTTTTTT
This sequence comes from Prionailurus viverrinus, assembly GCF_022837055.1. Lineage (NCBI taxonomy): Eukaryota > Metazoa > Chordata > Mammalia > Carnivora > Felidae > Prionailurus > Prionailurus viverrinus. The sequence continues at coordinate 97,145,233 of NC_062565.1, read as the reverse complement.
TTAACGTTTATTTTTTTTTTGAGACAGAGAGAGACAGAGCATGAACGGGGGAGGGTCAAGGAGAGGGAGACACAGAATCTGAAACAGGTTCCAGGCTCTGAGCTGTCAGCACAGAGCCCGATGTGGGGCTCGAACTCACGGACCGCGAGATCATGACCTGAGCTGAAGTCGGCCGCTTAACCGACTGAGCCACCCAGGCGCCCCAGAAATTCATTTTAAAAGTACCCATAATCTTACCACTCAGAGATAGCTAGTATTACTATTTTGGTGTACAGCCTTCAAGACTATAAAAGTGAAGGGGCACCTGGGTGGCTCAGTTGGTTAAGCTTCTGACTCTTGATTTTGGCTCTCACGGTTCTTGAGTTCAAGCCTCACATCGGGTTCTGCGCTGACAGTGTGGACCCTGCTTAGGATTGTCTCTCTTCCCTCTTTCTCTGCCCCTCCCCTGCTCTCTCTCTCTCTCTCTCAAAAAAATAAACTAATAAAAAATTTTTTTTAAAGACTATAAAAGTGAGTTTGCCCATGTGTGTATTTTTGTTTATATAGCAGTATATAGAGAATTGCTTTTAAATTTTAACAATTACATGGTATTCCATTGTGTGGATATACCATAATATGATTCATTATTCTGTTTGGTTCGATGTTTGTCCTCCTAAATTTGATGTGATGTCTTTCCCTAGCCCTAGGTCCCACAGATGTCCTCCTATATTTTCTTCTAAAAGTTTTATAGTTTCATGTTATTTATTTATTTATTTAATTTTAAAACTAGAATTGTTTATTTTTTTTTGTACTCAGAGTACTTTATTTTTTATTTTTTTTATTTTTTTTCAGTATATGAAATTTATTGTAAAATTGGTTTCCATACAACACCCAGTGCTCATCCCAAAAGGTGTCATGTTTTTTATTTAAATCCATGATTGATTTTGCATTGATTTTGTGCATATAGCATATTTTAAGTCAAGGTTCTTATTTTCTTTTTCCTGTCTGTGAATGTCTAGTTATTCCAGCACAATTTGTTGAAAAGACTACCCTTCCTCCATTGAACTGCTGTTGCACCTCTGTCAAAGTTCACTGGGTGTATTTGTGTTGATCCATTTCTGGATTCTCTATTTCACTGATGTATACCTTTCTCTTCTGCCAATACCGCACTGTCTTGATTTCAATGGCTATGTAGTAGGACTTAACATCAGATAAAGTGGCTCCTCCTACTTTATTCTTCTTTTTCATGATTATTTTAGAATAAACTGGTTTGTATCTGTCATAGTTGTTGTGGTGGTGGCAGCAGAACCTTGCACCTCTTCTGCACCCCAACTGAGCACAGGGTGGGAGAAAGGATTTTTTTTTAGGGAATAGGAAATAGTTCCTAATGTTAAACACCATTTCTGCACCCCAGCTGAGCACAGGGTGGGAGAAAGGATTTTTTAGGGAATAGGAAATAGTTCCTAATGTTAAGCAGAAACATGACATCATTAAACATTATTTTTGTAGAAAATATTCCTTTCGTGATATCAGTAAGACTATTGTACAGTGTTTAAAGTGGCACTATCCTGTTTGAAAGCAAAGGAGTAGATGGCTAAGTACTCAAGGACCCTTCTGTTGTTGTTTTCATTTTATCCACTGTTGTCAGGGACTTGGGTTTAGGTTTCTACAGCAACCACAGTCTGGACTACATAATTCCAACACATAGTGTGCATGTGGTGTTAACTCTGATGCCTTATACACTACATGTGGCAGAGTTGCAGTTGCTATGGAGATCAGTCTTTGGACACACTTGGTTGATAACGATGTCTCTCATATGTGGATTTTGCTGCTAAAAGAATATGAAGTGGTGCTATTAGTTGACCGAGAGACGTAGAAGACTTTATCAATAATTTCTCTATAGCTGAGAACCTCACATTTGAAAACTTTAAGTTAGACATTTGCTCACAAACATACTAAACTGTCTGTGTGTGTGTGTTTGTGTTTAATAACATATGGCTTGCTTGATACCTGGAAGTGGAGGGAAAATATGACATCAGAGAACACATTGTCAGAGGAATTTGACAGACTCCTCTTGGCCAGTCAACCTCATTTAAACAGTATACTGTAAAAAAAAAAATTCAAAGACTAAATAACTTACATTATTTTAGTGGGCTTATAATAAAGTCAGTTGTCAGTAAAAAAGGGAAGGAAGCAATTCTTCTTGTGAACTATTCTCATTTGAATATGGGGCCTTGGGTAACAGCTAGGAAGAACCTTTTTCTTGGAGCACTTTACCTCTGAAGAGTCCTTTGAACTCCAGAAATGAGAAACAATTGAGGAAGAGGAAGTGATTTTTTTTTTCCTTTGATAGTGTTACTTAAACTAGGATACAGGTTCTAGACCTAAGAGAGACTGTTGCTGAGTGTCGTCATTTGCAGAATTCTTGAAAGAAATGTAGTTGTAGGCTGATAAACATCTTTGCTTTGGGTTAGAGAAACTTGTCAGCCAAGAGTTGATATACCAGACTAGTAGTTCTCAACCCCGGCTGCACGTTAGCATGTGGGGCTTTAACATAGTACTGATGTTTGAGCCTAACAAAAGCTAAATCAGAATCTCTGGGAATGATGAAAAACTGTGGCATTGGTATTCTTTTCTTCTTCTTCTTCTTCTTGAAAAGTGAATACTTGGGGCACCTGGGTGGCTCAGTCAGTTAAGCGGCCGACTTTGGCTCAGGTCATGATCTCGCGGTCAGTGAGTTCAAGCCCCGCATCGGGCTCTGTGCTGACAGCTCAGAGCCTGGAGCCTGTTTCAGATTCTGTGTCTCTCTCTCTCTGACCCTCCCCTGTTCATGCTCTGTCTCTCTCTGTCTCAAAAATAAATAAACGTTAAAAAAAAAAATTAAAAAAAGAAAAGTGAATACTTGATACTAATATGCAACCAGGATTGAGAACCTCTGCAACAGAGTAAGTTTTCATCTAGAATCTTACATTTTAGCTGAATTTGTATATTAGAATGCAGTAAGAAAAGTAATGGGAACTTTGCAGAGAGTTTAGAAAGGGCAGTCTTACCATCTATGTTAGTTTCCTGTTGCTGTTGTAACAAATTACCACAGATTTACTGGCTTTAAACAACACAAGTTTATTATCTTACTTTCCTGGAGATCAGAAGTCCTAAATGGGCCTTAGGGGGCTGAAATCAGGATGTCAACAGAGCTGAATTCCTTCTGGATACTCGAGAGAGAATCCATTCCTTGCCTTTTGCTACTTCTAGAGGCTGCCCACCTTTTTTGAAAGGCTTGTGGCCACATCACTCCAACCTCTCTGCCTCTGTTGTCACATCTCCTTTTCTGACTCTGACCCTCCTGACTCCCTTATGAGGATCCTTGTGATTATATTGAGCCCATCCAGGTAATCCAGGATAATCCCCTGATTTCACTTAATCATTAACTTAATCACATCAGTAACGTCCCTTTGCCAAGTAAAGTAACATTCACAGCTTCCAGGGATTAGGACCTGGACATCTTTTGGGACAGGAGGGCATTCATTTATTAGGCCTACCATACGAGCTTAACACAAAGATCGTCACTTTGGTCTTTTCCTTACTAGTCTTTAATGTGCATATTTTTATTAGAATGTGATCACCTTGCATATACAGTTTTTATTCTTTCCTGCTTAGTCCTCATAACCATCATTTTGAATAGCTGCATAATAGTCCATTCATGATTATGCCATATTTTACATTGTCTTCACCCTGTTGTTGGATTTTTATGTTATTTCAGACTCCTATTGATAGATCAAGTGTGATAAGTGTTTTTATTTATTAGATAGATCCCATGATGTGGGTGGAAGTACTTAAATATTATAAACCTTTTTATAGTGTTTAACTCAAACTCCAAAGTTGTATTTTTGAAGAGTTCTAATTGATTTGCAACACTATCAGCAATGTAAGAGAACAGTATGGGTGCCTTTATATCTTTGCCAATATTGGTCATTATCATTAGAAAAAGACTTTTTACTAAAAAGATAGGTGAAAAAGTGTTGTCCTGATTTAAATTTAATCTACTTGCCAATTTTCCCCATATTTCTGTTTATTTCTCTTTGCATGTTTTGTTCATTTATTTCTTATAGTATGATTTATTTATTAATCTTTAAGATATCTTTTGTAAGTGATGAATCATAAATTCTACTCCTGAAACCAACATTATACTGCATGTTAACTAACTAGAATTTAAATAAAGATTTGAAACCAACAAAAAATCTGTAAGACAACTTTATATGGTGGAACTACTGACTTACATGCTACAAATCTTTTTTATTATTTTTTTAATTAAAAAATTTTTTTTAATGTTTATTTAGTTTTGACAGAGAGAGAGAGACAGAGCATGAGCGGGGGAGGGGCAGAGAGAGAGGGAGACACAGAATCCGAAGCAGGCTCCAGGCTCTGAGCTGTTGGCACAGAGCCCGATGTGGGGCTCGAACTCACAGACCGTGAGATCATGACCTGAGCCGAAGTCAGATGCTCAACCGACTGAGCCACCCAGGTGCCCCGCTACAAATCTTTTTTAAAACACACATTTAAAAATTTTAAATTGTTCTGATCTGTTTTTCCCTTTGTGATTCTTTTATTTTGCTATGTTTACGTTTTCACCTGACAAAGGTTTGTGGTATTCAGTTGTTTTCTTTTACTTATTTCATGATTTAGTCACTGCCCTTAGCAAATTGCTAGCAAGCTAAGAGGTTCAGGGACTTAACGAGTCCAGACTTACCATATGACTTACGGTACCAAGCAAGTACCAAATTAATTTGATTCTGTTTGTATAATTTGTCAAAATTAGGAACAAATTTTTAAAAGGACTGGAGAAGAAATCTAACAATTGTAGTACAGTCCTTAGATGTTTATTGCCCTTTGCTAGGTTTATTCACCATGCTGTCATGTTGTGTGTTCATGCAGATAATTGAGAATTATAGTAAGCTATCCTAGTCTATGATAAACAGACAGAATGCACTTTAATTACATTCTAATTTATTATCTAGTGAAAGTACCTTGCTAACAAATCAACCCAGATATGACTTATTGGATAGCCTTTGCACTTAGAGGAATAATCAGTCTGTAATCATAAACAACATGAACCGTTCATCTTCTAGATTGCTATTATATTTATTACGCTCAAATGCCTGCACTGGGCTTCTTTTCTGTTTGCCTCCCGTTTCGTGGCTTATATGCCCCTACCCTGCCTGGTGTAAGTTGGTGGCATCCTGTGCTTACCAATTCTTTCTCTTGAAATATGTGTTAGGTTCATGCCTGGGAACAGAGTTCTGTTACTTTACCATAGGAGTAAAATGTATTTTTCTTCAGTTACAGTAAATAGAATAAACTGTCACTGTAACATACTAATATGTGATTTATTTCCTGCTACCCCGATAAGAACTAGCACAATTCTAATTCTATAAAGAAAGAGTTTGCCCCACAGAATAGCCACCACATCCTTTAATATCCTGTATTACTTCCCCCTGGTTCCAAAATGGAGTATGCAAATTAAGATGAAACAACAGCTAGCCCCTGTTATTTTGTTTGGAGACAACCTTGTGCAGAGAATCTTATCTGGGCGTGGGTTTTCTGGTGCAGTACCTTCTTTAATTCTACTACTTAAGAATGAGCATCCTCTGGCACTGTTTCCACAGAATAATTTAGAAGTTTGTAGCAGTAGCTGTTAACAGTAGATGATAATAATTCCTATCTGAGAGTATCCCCTTTTTTATGAACAAGGATCTTACACCTAGAAGACCCCTCACTAGTGCTTTTAGTATAATGCTCACAACCAATGTGTCCATAATTGTACAGCTGATAAGTGGTAGAAGGGACCTGGAATTTCTGCATTTCAGTGCTGTGATTTTTTGTTTCCATTCTTGGACCAAATTTGAATTAAAAAGGAAGGTAAAAAGATTTTACTTACCCTCTTTTTCCACATTGGGAATTTGTTTTGGCATGCAAATCAACTTAGGGGGCTTGGAAGTTCTTGACATTCTGAAGATTTCTGCAGAAAATATAACTAAAAAATTTTTTTTACCTGGAAATTGCTTAATCACTTCCATTTGAGAGTTTTCGTTTTATTTGGCTTCAATATGAGTGGTAAAATCACCTTTCTTCTTTACTTTTTGTTTAAGTATTCTCTCTGAGCCAGGTGATGTTTAAGGTCTACTCTTAAGATTCTGTGATTATGTCCCTTAAATGTCTTGCTTTTTTTCCCTGTATGTTCTCCACCCTCACACAGACCCAGGTTTCTGGAGTTTCCCATAGGATATTCTCCTTAGGGCCTGTTCAACCCCACTTTGGATCTGACCAAGGCATTGTTACTATTTTATGGGGTCCTCTGTTCCTGGAACCCTCTTGCTTGTCTCCTCAAAGCTAGATTCTGTGTGCTGTTTTGTCTGAATATTAGGAGGGAATTAGTAATAATTTTTACTCTTTTCTACCAGGGAAGCCTTAGATGCTTCTGTTGGAACTAACCCAAAAGAGACCATATTTAGTGTTTTGAGATCAGATTGAGGGGAGGGAGAGAGTGGGATCTTGACAAGGTGCAGAAGGAAGTATGTAGTTCTGAGCAGCCAGGGGCTTGTTTTGTGCATCCTATTCAGGCCGCTACCTATTTCATGTGGTTCTCCGGCTGTGCTTGAGAATATTAGCAGGGCTCACTCCAAGCCAAATCCTTCTCTGAAGCTGTGGCCTAGTTTGTTTTGGAGAAAATTTACTTCATGTTTGCCATCCTCTTCGCTCTGTAGCAGTTACTATATGAATTATTCAAGAACCCCTTTTTATGATTATGTTTGAACTCCATTTTAGGAATAATAACTATTCAGTTATATTCTGAATTTCATGGCGTTTTGACTTTCAGCAAGACCCTTTTAGGATCAAATCAGAGCAAAATAGTTGCTTATATTTGACCATGCTGGAATGTAAGTCCCACTTTGGCTTCCAGCCTATAAGTTATGAAATACTCCCCCAAATAGATCTTACCAAGATCACTAATGACCCCCATATCACTAAATCTAATGAATTTCTTTTAGTGTTTGTGCTATTTGTATTGTTGACAGTTTCTTTTTTGTTGAAAAATGCTTTTTACTTGATTTTCTTCTTTTTGGCCATTCCTTCCCTGCCTCCATGGCAGGCTTTACCAGCTGATTAAATGTTGCTGTGCCGTACTATTACTCTGTTCTGTCCCTAGTTTATTCCTTCTGTTTCTTTCAGTTACCAGAAACAATTTGCATCAGTCTAACCTCACCCACCTGGCCTCCTTCTAGTCTTCCCTTCCCCCCATATTCCCAAAGAACATAAAAGTGGATGTGATCATACTGAAAAACATGCTGTGTTCTTGAATAGGAGGTCTCAGCATCATAAAGTGCTAATTTTCCCGTACTTAGTTTGTAAACTAAAGTGATCTCAATGAAAATACTAGAGAAACTAATTATAAGATGCATATTGGACCCTGAAAAACCTTGAAAAATAAGAACAATGAGGAGGGACTAGCTCTTCCAGATGTTAAAATATGCCATAAATTCTTAATTAAAGCAATGTTGTACTGGTGCATGAATTGACAGACTAATAGAGTAGAATTGAAAATTCAGAAATAGACTAGAAAATATAGCAACTTAGGATATGTATGGTAAAAACAGTATCTTATATCAGTGGAAGGATGGATTCTAATAAATGGTATTGTTTTAACTGTAGCCATCTAGAAAGAGATTGTGAAGTCCCTACTTAATGTTGTGCACTGGATAAACTCGAGATTGGTCAGAGATCTAAACATAAAACATGAAACCATGGGAGAATTTAATGATAACATTAGAGTTATAAAGCCTTTCTAAAATTCTGACTCAAAATCACAAAGTTAAAAGATTGGTTAATTTGTCTTTTTATTATTTATTTTTAAAGATTAAAAAAAATTTTTTTTTGTTTATTTATTTTGAGAGAGAGAAGTGAGTGTATGTGAGGGAGGGGCAGAGAGAGAATCCATGGGGCTCCATCTTATGAGCTGCAAGATTATGACCTGAGCCAAAATCAAGAGTTGGATGCTTAATGGAGCCACCAGGCACCCCCTTATTTTTAAAGATTTTATTTTTAAGTACTCTCTACACCCAGCGTGGGGCTTGAACTCACAACCCTGAGATCAAGAGTTGCATGCTCTACCAGCTGAGCCAGCCAGGTGCCCCTAATTTTCCTGTTAAAGATCAGTATGGCCAAAATTCACCATAAGCAAAGTCAGAAGAAAAATACAAGATTCATTGCAATCTCTATCAAAATTCCAATAGAATTTTTACAGAAATTTAAAAACAATCCTAAAATTTGTATGGAACCACCAAAGACTCCAAATAGCTAAGCAGTCTTAAGAAGAACAAAGCTGGGGCGCCTGGGTGGCGCAGTCGGTTAAGCGTCCGACTTCAGCCAGGTCACGATCTCGCGGTCCGTGAGTTCGAGCCCCGCGTCGGGCTCTGGGCTGATGGCTCAGAGCCTGGAGCCTGTTTCTGATTCTGTGTCTTCCTCTCTCTCTGCCCCTCCCCCGTTCATGCTCTGTCTCTCTCTGTCCCAAAAATAAATAAACGTTGAAAAAAAAAATTAAAAAAAAAAAAAAGAAGAACAAAGCTAGGGGCACCTGGGTGGCTGAGTCAATTGAGCATCCGACTCTTGATTTTAGCTTAGGTCATGATCTCATTCATGGTTTGTGAGTTTGAGCCCTGTATCAGGCTTGCTGCTGTCACTGCAGAGCATGCTTTGGATCCTCTGTCTCCCTCCCTCTTTGTGCCTCCCCTGCTCATGCTCTCTCTCTCAAAAATAAAAATAAACATTAAAAGAAGAACAAAGCTAGAGGCATCACCATTCCTGATTTCAAACTACATTTCAGAATTACTGTAATCAAAACAGTGTGGTAAAAATAGACATTGATCAGTGGAACAGAATAGAGAGCCCGGAAATAAACCCATACAAGGCCCAGAAAACCATACAAGGTCAATTAATTTACAACAAAGGAGCCAAGAATATACAATGGGGAAAGGATAGTCTCTTTAATAAATGGTGCTGGAAAAATGAACAGTCATCTTACACCACTACACAAAAATTAACTCAAAATAAAGACTTGAACATAAAACCTGAAACCATAAAACTCCTAGAAGAAAACATAGGAGAAGCTTAGCTCTTGACATTGGTCTTGGCATTAGTTTTTTGGATTTGACACCAAAAGCAAAGGCAACAAAAACAATAAATAAACAAGTGGAACTACATCAAACTAAAAAGCTTTTGTACAACAAAGGAAACTATCAACACAATGAAAAGGGAATGGGAGAAAATATTTGCAAAATCATGTATCTGATAAGGGATTGATATTTAAAATGTATAAAGAAATTACACAACTCAATAGAAAAAAAATATGATTTAACAATGGATAGAGGACCTGATGAGACATTCTTCCAAGGAAGACATACAGGTGGCCATCAGGTACATGAAAAGGTGCTCCATATTACTAATCATCAGGGAAAAGTAAATCAAAACCACAAAAAGATATCATCTCATACCTGTTAGAATAGCTATTATAAAAAATACAGGAAAGGGGCGCCTGGGTGGCGCAGTCGGTTAAGCGTCCGACTTCAGCCAGGTCACGATCTCGCGGTCCGGGAGTTCGAGCCCCCCGTCGGGCTCTGGGCTGATGGCTCAGAGCCTGGAGCCTGTTTCCGATTCTGTGTCTCCCTCTCTCTCTGCCCCTCCCCCGTTCATGCTCTGTCTCTCTCTGTCCCAAAAATAAATAAACGTTGGAAAAAAAAAATAAAAAATACAGGGAATAACAAGTGTTGGTCAGGATGTGGAGAAAATGGAATCCTTGTGCACTGTTGGAAATGTAAATTTGTGTATCCCACTATGGAAAACAATATAGAGGTTTCTTAGAAGATTAAAAATATAATTACCATATGATTCAGCAATTCCACTGCTGGGTATTTATCTCAAGTAAATGAAATCGCTATCTCAGAAAGATATCCGTACCCTCATGTTTGTTGCGGCATTATTTACAATAGCCAAGACATGGAAACAACCTAAGTGCCCATCAAAGGATGAATGGGCAAAGAATATGTGGTGTATAGATAATGGAATATTATTCAGCCATAAAAAAGGAATCCTATTTGTGATGATATGAGTGGACCTTGAGGGCATTATGCTAAGTGAAATATGACTGTGAAAGACAAATCCTGTGTAATCTCATTTCTCTCATTTATATCTCATTTATATATGAAATCTATATATGAAATGAATATGAAATATATATGAAATCTCATTTATATATGAAAAAACCAAAGCCAAAACCAAACCAGCTCATGGGAACAAAGAACAGATGGGTGGTTTCCAGAGAGGTAGGGGGTGGGCAGAGTGGATGAAGGTGGTCCAAATGTATGTACTTCTAATTATAAAATAATTAAGTTCTAGGAATGTAGTATATAGCATGATGACATGTTAACAATACTGTATATTTGAAAGTTGCTAAGAGAGTAGATCTTCAAAGCTCCCATCAAAGAAAAACTAATTGTAACAGTGTGTGGTAATGAATGTTAACTAGTCTCATTGTGGTAATTATTTTGCAATATACACACATATCAAATTGTTAATTTGATATAAAACTAATACAATGTTTTATATTAGTTATATCAAAACTTTTTAATAAAGAGAATTAGAAATTGAAAAAAATTTGCCACTAATATTACAGTCCTATATATGTATTAGGAGCTCATAGGGGCATCTGGATGGCTTAGTCGGTTAAACAACTGACTCTTGGTCTCAGCTCAGGTCATGATCTCATGGTTTGTGAGTTCTAGCTCCACATCATGCTCCGTGCTGTCAGTGTGGAGCCTGCTTAGGATTCTTTCTCTTTCCCTCTTTCTCTGGCCTCCCTCCCTCGTACTTTCTCTCTTGTACTCTCTCTCAAGATAAATAAACTTAAAAAATTTTTTTTTTCAAGAGTTCATAGAAACATAATAGAAAAATGGGCTAAGGACATGAACAGATAGTATAGATGGCTTTTAAACATATGGAAGAATGCGCAAACTTACCTAAAAAAGAGAAATGGAAATTAAAATGTCAATAAAATACAGTTTCTTACCTAACACATTGGTAAAAATCTGAGTTTGATAAATCAATCAGTTGTCCAGGCATTTTCATACATTTTGATAGGAGTGCACAATTTAACAATGTTTTCCAAATTACGAATGCATTTATCCTATAACCCAGCAATCCTACTTATAAGGTTGTAATAGCAAAATCCAATAGTAGCTGTTGGGCTTTTTCTTCTCATCCACAGGGGACTGGTTAAATAAATCATAGTACATCCTAACAGTGGAATGCTATGAGTTGCAAAAAAGAAATGGATATATTAGGGGCACCTGAGTAGCTCTGTTGGTTGAGCTTCTGACTTCGGCTCAGGTCATGATCTTGCAGTTTGTGGGTTTGAGCCCCATGTCGGGCTCTGTGCTGACAGCTCAGAGCCTGGGGCCTGTTTTGGATTCTGTGTCCCCCTGCTCTCTCCACCCCACTCCTGCTTGTGCTCTGTCTCTCAAAAATGAATAAGCATTTTTTAAAAAAGTTTTTTTTTTTTTAAATTTTTTTTTTCAACGTTTATTTATTTTTGGGACAGAGAGAGACAGAGCATGAACGGGGGAGGGGCAGAGAGAGAGGGAGACACAGAATCGGAAACAGGCTCCAGGCTCTGAGCCATCAGCCCAGAGCCCGACGCGGGGCTCGAACTCACGGACCGCGAGATCGTGACCTGGCTGAAGTCGGACGCTTAACCGACTGCGCCACCCAGGCGCCCCTAAAAAAGTTTTTTTTTAAGAAATGAATATATTAAACAAAAAAACTCAAGGTACAGAACAATATGTATACCTACTGTCTTTTGTGTAAGAAAGGAGGGAAGAGTGTGTGTGTGTGTGTGTACTGATATCAGTATGTACGCAACACATAAGAAAGACTAAGACTGATTACCTATGGGGGTGGAGAAAGGTAAATAGTGTGACAGGTTGGGAGTGTCAGTATACCTTTTTATTTTATATTCTTTTGATTTAAAAATACAAATCTGATCATCCTTTTGCCCCGTCGTAACTTTAGCAGTTTCTGTTGCTCTGAGGATTGAAACTTCTAATGTGAATAGCAAGGCCCTAGATAGCTTGTTTCTTCAGCCTTACCACACAGCATGCTTCCCCTTGTTCTCTCTGCTTTGGCCACTTTGACTTTTTTTTTCCTATCTCAAATTCATTGTTTCCTTCTCTTACAAGGCCTTTACTCATGCTATTCCTCTAGCTGGGAGACTTTACCTAGTTAAAATGTGCTTATCATTTGATCTTGACAGTATGTTACTTCTGCAGAGAAGTCTCCTTGACAAAGGTCAAGTTTTCCATTCATTAGTAGCACCTTGTTCATCTCCTTTCTAATTCTGGTTATAAATGCAGTTGTGCATTCTTTGTTAGGATTGTTTCTAGTCTTTCCCACTAGAAAGTAAGCCTCTTGAGAGCAGGGACCACGTCCACTTTGTTCAGAGATAAAAGTACCTATTTCCTAGGGTAGTGAGCATTAAATAATATGATACATATTATGTGCTTAGCATGATAGCATATAAACATATGATGCTAACTAGATCCTGCTATGTATTGTCTTGTTTTTATAGAAGGAAATGATAACTGTTTGTGAATTAGGTGGATAAAATTTAAGGAAGAATTCTGACTCTCCTTGGCAAGAGAAAGGGTTACCTTCGGAAAAGAGTAACTAGTCTATGAAAAGAGAAATAAAATAGCTTTTATTCCTCTACTATTCTTAGTTACTGTATCTAAGACAAACTGCAAGAAAACAGCTTTTTTGCCAAAATATTTTTTCATCTTTTCAGTTCAGTTCGGTTCTTTTTTTTTTTTTTTTTAATCAAATAGCTGGCAGTTTTAATTAGAAAAATACAAAATAGAATTTTTCAATTGGAGGGGTGCCTGGATGGCTCAGTCAGTTAAGCGTCCAACTCTTGATTTTGGCTCAGGTCATGATCTCATGGTTTGTGGGATTGAGCCCCACGTTGGGCTCTGCTCTGACAGAGCAGAGACTGCTTGAGATTCTTTGTCTTCCTGTCTCTCTGCCCTTCCCCTGCTCACTCTCTCGCATGCACGCTCTCTCTCTAAAAATAAAGAAACTAAAAAAAAATGAAATTTTCAGTTGGAATCTGGGAATTAATATATACAATTGCAGTTCTATATTTGTTGTATTAACCAAACTTGTAAAATTCAGGTAGAATACAAGACAATGAGAGCCAAGATGATACAATAGACATTTCACATTATGGCAAAGGGAACAGCTTATTGTCAATCACTAGGGTCATATTCTCTATCATGTGATTTGTAGGGTGGCTTTGAAGAGTTTAAAAATTATATTGTAGCTGCTTCATATTTTCTTCCAGTGTTCTCCAGTTGTCACGGCCTCATCTCAGTTCTTCACATTTTTGAAAGCTGGTAGATTATTATTATTATTATTATTATTTTTACCAATTTTATTTTATTTTATTTAATGCTTATTTATTTTGAGAGTGGGGTAGGGGCAGAGAGAGAGAGGGAGAGAGAGAGAGAATCCCAAGCAGGCCCCGCACTGTCTGCACAGAGCCCAGTGCGGAGCTTGAACTTACAAAGCGTGAGATCATGACCTGAGCTGAAATCAAGAGTCAGAAGCTTAACCGACTGAGCCACCCAAGGCTGGTAGATTGTTTTAACATATACTTTAAGTGCCAGGTTTTTACTTTTCATATATTAAGTAAGCATTAAGAAAATTGCCTTTTTGAAATCCAAATTAAAACCACAGTGAGATATCACCTTACACTGTCATAATAACTAGAATCAGATAAGAAATGACAAATGTTGGTGAGGTTATGAAAAAAAAGGAACCCTTGTGCATTTGTTGGTGGAAATGCAAATTGGTGCAGCCACTATGGAAAACAGTATGGAGGTTCCTCCAAAAAGTTAAAAATAGAAATACCATACCCAGTAATTCCACTACTGGTTATCTTTTGAAAACACTAATTTGAAGAGGTAAAGGCAGCCCTGTGTTATTGCAGTATTATTTACAGTAGCCAAGATATGGAAGCAACCCAAGTGTCGATAGATGATGGATGAATGGATAGAGAAGATATGGTATATATTTACATTAGAATATTACTCAGCCATGAAACAGAATGAGATCTTGTGATTTACAACAACATGGATGGACCTAGAGGATATTGTGCTGAGTGAAATAAGTCAAACAGAAAAAGACAAATACCATATGATTTTACTGATCTGTGGAATTTAAGAAACAAAACAAGACCAAAAGGAACAAACAAACAAAAACCCAGACCTCTTAAATATAGAGAACAAACTGGTGGTTGCCAGAGGGGAGGTGAGTGGAAAGATGGGTGAAGTAGATAAAGGGGATTAAGAAGTACACACTTCCAGTTACAAAATAAATAAGTCACAGAGATGAAAAGGACAGCATAGCAAATCTGGTCAGTAACGTTTGATGACAGATGATGATTCCACGTATTGTAGTGAACGCTGAGCAATGTATAGAATTGTTGACTCATAATATTGCACACCTGAAACTAATATAACATTGTATGTTAATTGTACTTTAATTAAAAAAATAAATGAAAATTATTGAAATACAATTTACACACGATAAACACATTACAAGTAAATAAATCAAGTGGTTTATGCTTTTATAAAAATGTTGCCTTTTTGTTTTATTCTTTTGGTTTCTTTATTTTATATTTCTTGAATGCTGCCTGCTGCCTTGCTGTTAGGGAATTATAGTCCTTAGATCCAAACTGAGATACACATAACTAGGAAGTATTGTTTCTCCCTTTGTTTTCCTTCATGGCTTGGAGAAGAATGTGCATGGAGGCCCAAAGCAGAAAGTGGATGGTCTGTAGGCTACTTGGGGATCTCAGATCTGTTTTGCTCAGCTTGTAGAGTAAGTTGAAAAATCAATTTCCAGCCTTTTTTAAAATCCAGAAGGCATAGCAACAGTGGACGAGCATTATCATGTGGCATCAACTGGCAGTGCTCGCTGGTGTGGCAGATGCACTTCGGGCTGCCGTAGCTGCTTCTGACTTCCCCTGTTATCCGAGATTTGTCCCTCTTCATTAATTTATATTCCTTGCCTGGCTTCTGGATTCTTCAGGCATTTAAGATTGTGATCCCAGGTGTGTGTGGGGGCAGGGGGTGGGGTGGGGTGGGGAGAACACTATATGGTTAAGGCTAATGGAGGCTAAAAATCCGTGGTCTGCTGAGCTAATTCAGGTATACAGTCCCAGTGCCATCCTGATCAAAGGAGTCTTTGGTCTTCTCTCCTGGCAAATGAGATTTTTTAAATGGCAGTGGATGTCTTATAGAAATCAGTATAAGACAGTTAAGTAACCGTTTAATAAGAACTGCAGTACCACCCAATCAGGGCTGGTTTTACTGTTTTCTGGAGCTTCCTATAATTCTCTAAGTTTGTTGAAATATGTTACCTGTTGATGAAGGTGTTTGACTTTATTTTTTTCAAGAAGAGTTTTTAAAGGGAAAATAACCTGTAACTAATAAGTTGACAAGTTGATTAATGGCAGAGAAAACTAAAAATTCCTCATACCTCCAAAACTCTAAATTTTTTCTATGTTTTTTATTGTGGTAAAATATACAGAATATAAAACTCATAACTATTTTTATGTGTACAATTCACTGACATTCAGTATGTTACAATACTGTGCAACCATCCCCACTGTCCATTTGCAGAACTTTTTCGTCATCTCAAATAGAAACTCTGTGATCATTAAATAGTAACTCCTCATTTCCCCCCACCTCGCCCCAGACCTGGTAATGTTTGTTCTGCTTCCTGTCTTTATGAGTTTGCCTATAGATACCTCATGTAAGTGGATTTGTACAGTGTTTGTCCTTTTGGCTTACTTAGCATAATGTTTTCAAGGTTCATCCATGTTGTAGCGTGTCTCAGAATTTCATTCTATTTTATGGCTGAGTAAATACTCCATATAGTACAGCTATACCATATTTTGTTGATTCATTTATCTGTTGATGGACCAAAACTCTAATCTTTTGGCTGCACTGTACACAGCTAAATAGGAGGATAGATTCTTTTCAGTTCATCATCCACACTGGCTTCTTGGTATTCCTCCTTTCTAATCTCCCCTGAAGCCTTGCACATCAGCATGTCTTTCAGTTATTGTGGACCCAAAGCAATTCTGCCTCATTTAGCCACCAGTGAATCTGTTTATGTATATGCCTGCCTTATCCTACCCCACTTTCTTGCTTTACTCTAGGAGTATAGTGATTTCTAACTTGGTTCTATTTGACTTTTGGTTCTTTTCTTGTGAATCAGACTTTCATGCAACTCCCTAGATATCTGGAAGGCTTATTAACTTTCTGGTCTCAGCTGTGTGATTCACTAACTGATTTTAAGCTATACTGTTCTTAATTGTGAAATGAAGAGTTTGGAGTGGATATTTCAGATTTGTTCTAACTTTCATATTCTATCATTCAAAACATGATACTTGCTATCAGCGTTGGGGCAAGAGCAAAAATTGATGGAAATCCACGTAAGGGAATGAGTTTAGGAGTAATTGGGTCTAAAAGCAGTAAGAAAGCAGTATCTTTTTTTGAGCATTTTGCAAGGCCAACCGATAAGACTTGGAAACAATTTCAGTACATTTTATAACTCTTTAATACAGCCACAGAAGTTACTAACTTGTATTACTTTTGTTTGGGACTGGACAGGATACCTGACTTGTTATAACTCACTATATTAGGGAAGAGGTGGGAGAGTCAGGGGCAGATCCTGATAAATTGATAAAGCTAGTGAATTTTTTGGTAAATTTTCAAAACAAATCAGATAACTTTGGGAATCATTATAGTGTTGTCAACTTTTTAGTTTACCAAGAAAAAATATTTTTAAAAACCTATTATCTATTATCACTATTTCCTAAAAGGAAAAACATTCTAACAGTAAAATGTAGGAATTATATCAGAATTAAGGATGGGTTTTAATAGAACAGCACATTATATTACTATTTTTCTGCGCATTATTGTAAACTTGGTTGTGAATCATTGTCTAGGGAGTACTGGCATACATACAAATGTTTTTGAAATTTAGAGGAAAGGGAAATCGTAATTGCCTAGATTGACGAGATATGGAAAGGATGAAGGAAGAGATAGTGCCGGTGAAAGGGCAAGTTTGGGAAAAGAAGTTTTCAGGGAACAAAGAAGGTGCATTGGTTTTAGATGTGATGAATATCCAGGTTGAAGTTAAGCAAGCAGTTAAACAAGTTAGACCTAGAGATAAGGACTTAGACATTTTCCACCTTGAGATGACAAAGCAATCATGAAAAGGGGCTGTTTCTTGGGGGGAGGGGCGGGAATATAGTTGGTAAGGCAAAGAGTAGCTTGTTAGAAGTTACAGGGGTAGACTTTATTAATCATTTTGAGAGAGGGGCAGAGAGAGAGAGGGAGAGAATTTTCAGCAGGTTCTCCCAGCATGGAGCATGATTCAGGGCTCGATCTCATGACTCTGAGATCATGACCTGGGCCAAAATCAAGAGTCAGACTCTTAGCCAACTGAGCCACCCAGGCGTCCCTACAGGCATGGACTTTAAAACCAAACTGCCTGAATTTGAATCCTGGCTCCGCTAGTTATGAGCTGTGTAACTTTAGTGAGGATGTCTCATTATGTTGTCTTAAGAATTAAATGAGTTCGGGGCGCCTGGGTGGCACAGTCGGTTAAGCGTCTGACTTCAGCCAGGTCACGATCTCGCGGTCCGAGAGTTCGAGCCCCGCGTCGGGCTCTGGGCTGATGGCTCAGAGCCTGGAGCCTGTTTCCGATTCTGTGTCTCCTTCTCTCTCTGCCCCTCCCCTGTTCATGCTCTGTCTCTCTCTGTCCCAAAAATAAATAAACGTTGAAAAAAAAATTAAAAAAAAAAAAGAATTAAATGAGTTCTAAGCATTTTAATAATGCTTGGCAGATATTAAATGATACATGTATAAGTGTTAGCTATTGTTATTTGGTAGTGGACTTAAGGATGTCTGGGTAGTATGTAGTAAGTAGTGGCAGGACACAGCTCCTTTGTAGGAAATGGATAAATTCCAAAAATCTTACTTTGAAAGTTCTAAGAGAGCTGTGTAAGCAAAGAGGAAGAGATAAACTCAGACTTTAGAGAGGCAGGAGCCCTTCTTCTGTGAACTGAGATGGCCAGCTGTTTTTTCCTGAGAGCAGTTGCCAAGTATAGGCATGTTCCTAGGATTAGGTTGGTCCAGGCAGAGGGAGTCCACAGGGAAAAAGAGAAATCAGAAGAGCTTTTAACAGTTGTGTGGGCTGGTTTGACAGATGGAAATCTAGGCCAGCCCAAAATGCACAGCCTGTTGTTCCCCCACAAGACACTTGCTAAGTGTCGGGGCAGTGTAGGAAGCTGGGGGTTAGCCTGGAAAAATGGAGTAAAATCTCTTGCAGTCTCATGGTGCTTAGACTTGTGAGGTTCTCAGACTTCTTC
The DNA here is from genome assembly GCF_022837055.1 of Prionailurus viverrinus. Taxonomy (NCBI): domain Eukaryota; kingdom Metazoa; phylum Chordata; class Mammalia; order Carnivora; family Felidae; genus Prionailurus; species Prionailurus viverrinus. The sequence continues at coordinate 97,126,704 of NC_062565.1, read as the reverse complement.
ATTTTAGGATCCCTTTTCAATCAACCTTATTGAAGACCCCAAGGAGATTTTGTTTGGGGTTATATCAGTTGATGTTTACTGTATTAGAAATTTGGAAATTAAAATTAAGAAAATTTTGAAATATTTATTAAAGTAATAAACTCACTACCTGTTAACATTAATAAGCAATTAAAAAATAATTATATTTTTCCAAAACAAAAATAAATTATTGAGAAGAGTAAACTATTTCATATTTTTGTAAGTCTCTGGCTTAATAGCAGACAGCTGAATTTTCATATCTGCTTCTGCCTTCCATTGTTGCAAAGTGTTGTTTTGGTTGAAGTAAAAGAAGAAAATCTGGCCTTATACAGATAAGTAGTTGGAAAAGGCAGGAGTAATTTAATAGCTTTTTCAGATAATTGTGAATATTCTTCTTTGATCCTATGCCAAAATTTGACAG